>NC_031994.1:33159497-33167460 GCF_001879085.1 Nicotiana attenuata
AGATATGATGACCAATTTTGACCGAACAAAATGTTTTGAAGAAATTTGGCCGCGCTCTGGTTTCTGAGTTGCCTACATATCCCTGGTCTTATAGGAATCAGGCCATATGTAGTTCGGGATCCGTCGGCGGGATATGCCGACGGAGACCTTTCAAGAACGGATGCAATATTTAGGTTGGGATAAATGGTTAAGGCCTAATAGGGATGCGGGGAACTGGAGCGGGATTGCTCCTGCCGAGATGGCCGTTGCTCGCCGGTTTACCTACAAATAAGCAATACAAGCATATACTGTGCGTAAATTTAAACGTGATGCAAGTTCCCGTCGGACCATGAATGTTGTCTTTGGACGGTTAGGATGACGTCCATAGACCATGATGTCCTGGGCCATGAAGCGTATAATCACGGATTCGCAGGCCATGAAATGATGCTCTCGGGCTATGACAATGATGCCTCTGAACCATGATGCCTTTGAATAATGATATGCAAGAGATTAAAGGGATCTTCAGGCCATGGGATGGTGTCCTCGGGCTATGTAAATGGTACCTCCGAACGATGACGCCCTCAGATAATTTGGCGATATTTCAGCCCATGAAATGCAATAGGTGGCGATCTTTCAGCCCATGAAATGTAATAGGTGGCGATCTTTCAGCCATGCAAGCGTAAATAAGGTGGCGATCTTTCAGCCATGTAAAAAATAAAGTGGCGATCTTTCAGCCATGCAAGCGTAAATAAGGTGGCGATCTTTCAGCCATGCAAGTGTAAATATTGTGGCGATCTTTCAGCCATGAAATGCAATAGGTGGCGATCTTTCAGCCATGCAAGCGTAAATAAGGTGGCGATCTTTCAGCCATGCAAGTGTAAATAATGTGGCGATCTTTCAGCCATGAAATGCAATAGGTGGCGATCTTTCAGCCATGCTAGCGTAAATAAGGTGGCGATCTTTCAGCCATGCAAGTGTAAATAATGTGCGATCTTTCAGCCATGCAGATGCAGATGGAGACAGTGTTCAGTCTCGGAAGGCATAATGGTAGCCTTATGCAATGCAAAAGATGCAGATGGAGACAGTGTTTAGTCTCGGAAGGCTGAATGGTAGCCTTATGCAATGCAGAAAATGCAGATGGAGACAATGTTTAGTCTCGGAAGGCAGAATGGTAGCCTTATGCAATGCAGAAAATGCAGATGGAGACAGTGTTTAGTCTTGGAAGGCAGAATGGTAGCCTTATGCAATGCAAAAGATATAGATGGAGACAGTGTTTAGTCTCGGAAGGCAGAATGGTAGCCTTATGCAATGCAGAAAATGTAGATGGAGACAATGTTTAGTCTCGGAAGGCAGAATGGTAGCCTTATGCAATGCAGAAATAATATGGCAAATAGTAATGGAGTTTTCTTAGCTGATAGCAGGTTGCGATATTGTGACTGCTGGGGACATTGCGATACAGGGAATATCGCCGGCGCACGTGAATAGCAAATGCGGGCAAGTGCAACAGTTCTGAGAGTTGTATTCCTGAACAATGTTTGTCTTGTGAGTGTACAGTATGTCAGGTGCTTTCGCAATCCAAGTGTCTGCATCCAAAGAAAAATCATGAGTTTTGTAGAGGGGGAGGTTAGTTCGCATCCCTGATGGCCTTGTTCGACCCGTTCGGCTTTGATATGGTGATACGGTAAGTATCATTGGGGGGTAGCGTTTCTGAACAAAGTGATTTCGATAATAAACATGCATGAATTTGAAAAAATATGTCGTAAGTATATATTTAAGAAATAACTTTTAGATGAACCGACGACTGTGATGTGGCTCAAGACATTGCAACCTCTCTTGCTACGGAATTTTGAGAGCCCTCCTCAAAATTCTGCCCCAGTTTAATGGGTTGATGCTTCTGTCGGCTGCTTGCGATGATCGACTGAAATTACTTCGGAATTTTGAGGGTCCTCCTCAAAACTCTGCCCCAGTTTCCAATTTCGGCGGGGAAATGAAAATTTTATTGAATTGTGACCGAACCCATAAAACTGCCTACGTATCCCCTCTTAAACGGGAATCAGGTCAGACATAGTTCAATTACATCATGTAGGAAAACATAAGATTACACATAGTAGCGCTTGACTGCATCTGAATTGATTGGTTTCAGCCAGACTTCTCCGTCCATTTCTGCAAGTATAAGGGCTCCTCCTGTCAGAACTCGATGAACCATGTATGGACGTTACCAGTTGGGAGAGAATTTCCCCTTGGCTTCATCTTGATGCGGGAAGAATTTCTTTAATACCAGCTGCCCTGGTGTGAACTGTCTCGGCTTGACACTTTTGTTGAAGGCTCTGGACATCCTGTTCTGATAAAGCTGACCGTGGCAAACTGCATTCATTCTTTTTCCATCTATGAGAGCTAATTGTTCGTAACGACTCTTCACCCATTCTGCATCGTCGAGCTCAGCTTCCTGTATGATTCTTAAGGAAGGAATTTCTACTTCGGCTGGAATGACGGCTTCTGTACCATAAACCAGCATATAGAGGGTTGCCCCGGTTGATGTGCGAACTATGGTGCGATACCCCAATAAAGCAAATGATAGCTTCTCATGCCACTGCTTATGCTTCTCTACCATTTTCCTCAGTATCTTCTTAATGTTCTTGTTGGCGGCTTCTACAGCTCCATTCATGTGAGGCCTGTAGGCTGTAGAATTCTTGTGTCTGATCTTGAAAGTTTCACACATAGCTTTCATCAAGTCACTGTTGAGGTTGGAGCCATTATCAGTGATGATTGATTCTAGAATCCCGAACCGACAAACGATGCGGTCGCGGACAAAGTCTACCACGACCTTCTTAGTTACTGCTCTGTAAGATGCTGCTTCGACCCATTTGGTGAAATAGTCGATTGCTACTAGGATGAATTCTCAAACTCATATCAGGTTTGAACTTTCTGAGCTTCTGTTTTACCGGCGGACATGTCGGATCAGTTGGCAGTTTGTGTGCCACAATAGATGTACTCAGACCAGTCATGTCATCCTACGACCAGGCGAATATGTCCTCATATTCTCTTAGAAATTCGGTGTACTCTTCCTTTTCTGACGGTGATAAGTGAACGCTGATTCGTGTTTCTTTGACATTCTCTTCGTCTCCCAGGTTAACAATCTCAGTCTCGTCCAGGTTGGACTTTGGTCTATTTTCAAAATTCTCAACTTCCTTGACAATCTCTTCCGGTATGTCATCTTCCTCTGAGTCTATGTCCGTTTGTTGCGTTGTCTCATTGCATGTCACAGTTATTGGTTCAATAAGACAAGTAATAGTAATGCTGTATAAGTAAAGTAATGAGAGAAAATAATAAGAGTATTGATTTATAAGAAAAATCGAAATGCTTTGATAAATTCCATAACTGTTTTGAACATTGAAGATCTTATTGCGAAATTTAAAATGCGAAAGGAAAGTCAACTAGTAAAAATAAAGATAGTGCATGATGCTTGTTCAGCCTTGCTACCCCGAGGCTCGCCGGGCTCTGGTGGTTCTGATGGTCCAGTTATTGAGGCATGTTCCTCTGCTCACAGCCTGTATGGAAGGGCCTTCCTCCCCCTCCTCCTCGAGAATGACACAACAATCCATATCATCGTCTTCTAGGAACAAATTCCTCATCGCTGCCAGTGCTTCTTCTTCTTCTGACCCATAGATAACTTCGGCCGGTTGGAAAGTCTGTTCCAAGTGTGGTATTGGCTGCTCCAGCGGATAGTAAGGACCGCGCCATGGTGGCGACCAGTTGTTGAATTCTTCCCAAGTATACTCATATCCCAGACCGAAGGTGGTGCCATGCTTCTTGAGTTTTATAGGCTTAGCGATTCCTTAGAGGTTCTTGCCAAGCCCCTTACCCGGTTCGTACCCACTCTAATTCAATATACTTTCGATTTTTTTGTCCCACCATTTGTCCTTGTCAACGGCGTTGACTCGCTCTGTGGTGATAGGTCTCCCCACCTATCTTTATTCTGCCTCCGATTGCCTTAATGGTCTGGCGACTGTATATGGAATTGTTACCGTCGCCGTAAATGATTAACTCCTGGTGATTCCACTCAAACTTTACCGCCTGATGCAGTGTTGATGCTACGGCCCCAGCGGCATGGTTGGCCGGCTGGAAGCCTGCTTGCTCGACTCAGCCAGATGTTCCGGGGTATAAACTCTACCAGTTCTCGTCATACCCTGTGACGCAACAGCTTCCCCGAACATAACTTTGCCTTTACTTCTTGCCTCGGGTGTGTAGTCCCATGGTATAGCCTTTGTATGGAATGGTGTTATGGCTGACATTGCCACTGGAATTGGCGTGGCTATCTTTACCCCGAACAGAGCTTGTACCTTGGGCGGAAAAACTGCAACTTCGAATGGTGTAGGTTCCTTTGCTGGAGACACGAATTCGACCTCAATTGGTGCTGGCGTCTTTGCAGATGATGATGCATCAAACTCAAGTGGCATGGACATATTTATCTCGGCGTCCCCAAAGGGCTGAATCTGGACTACAATCGGATTAAGGGTGACTATTGGCTTCTTTGGATTGTCACCTTCTGTGATCAATCGATCGATCCTTGGGGTCCAATCATCCTCTATTCATCATGTGAACGCCTCACCCAGGAAGAGATTTGGTTGTCTCATTGCATGTCACAGTTATTGTTCAATAAGACAAGTAATAGTAATGCTGTATAAGTAAAGTAATGAGAGGAAAATAATAAGAGTATTGATTTATAAGAAAAAATCGTGAAATGCTTTGAAACTTCCATCTGTTTTGAACATTGAAGAATCCTTATTGCGAAATTTAAAAATGCGAAAGGAAAAGTCAAACTAGTAAAAATAAAGATAGTGCTGATGCTGTTTCAGCTTGCTACCCCCGAGGCTCGCCGGGCTCTGGTGGTTTTGATGGTCCAGTTATTTGAGGCATGCTCCTCTCTTACTGCCTGATATGGAAGGGCCTTCCTCCCTCTTCCTTCCTCGAGAAATGACACAACAATCCATATTATCGTCTTCCAGGAACAAATTCCTCATCGCTGCCAGTGCTCCTTCTTCTTCCGATCCATAAGATAACTTCGGCCTGCTGGAAAGTCTATTCCAAGTGTGTGTATTGGCTGCTCCAATGGATAAGTAAGGGCCGCGCCATGGTGGCGACCAGTTGTTGAACTCTTCCCATGTATATTCATATCCTAGACCAAAGGTGGTGCCGTGTTTCTTAAGTTTGATAGGCTTAGCGATTCCTTGGAAGGTTCTTGCCAAGTCCTTGCCAGGTTCGTAACCGCTCCAGTTTAATATGCTTTCAAATTTTGTTGTCCACCCATTTGTCTTTATCAACGGCGTTGACCCGCTCATGTGGTGATAAGTCTGCCCCACCTATCTTTTCTTCTGCTCCGATTGCTGGAATGGTCTGGTGACTGTATATGGATTACTTCCGTCGCCAGTAGATGATTACTCCTGGTGATTTCCACTCAAAACTTCACATGGCCTGATGTAGTATCTGGATGCTACAGCCCCCAGCCAGCCATAAATCCGGGTTGTCCTAACACCAGATTGTAAGATGCCGACACGTCTATCACTTGAAAGTCAACATCACAACCAAGTATGGCCCCATTTGCAAGCACCAGACTAATTTCCCCAATGGTGACCTTTTGGGAACCGTTTGAAAGCTTTGACGTTGATGGCCCCGTCCTTATCTCGTGCAGTCCCTTTCCAATGTACTGAGTTTAACCAACGGACAAATATTGAGGCTGGATCCCCGTCAATCGAGGACTCTGGTGACAAAATAGTCTTTCGCATTGCACGGTGATGTGCAGCGCCTTGTTGTGACTCAACCCTTCTGGTGGCAGCCATCTTTATGGAAGGATTCCTTGTGACTTTCTAATACCTGGCCTACCAATTTAGCCATCTCCCCGCCGGTGGATGTTGCTCGGTACATAACGCCTCACCAGCACCCTTAACAGGGTATTCTTGTGCGCATAAGAGCTCTGCAGTAGAGCAAGGATGGAAATTTACGCCGGTGTTTTGTTCAGCTGATCAATGCTGAGTATTCCTTGGCCTGTATCTTTCTCCAAATATCGTCGGGCCCCAGTCCGTGATGGTTGTCCGACCTAAAGAGGCCTGCTTGCTTGACTCAGCCCAAATGTTCCGGGGTATAAACCCTAACCAGTTCTCGCATTACCCTGGTGCCGCCAATGCTTTCTTCTCTGAACGTAACCTTGCTTTCCTTCTTCCTCGGCTGTGTAGTCCCATGGTATATTCTTCGTATGGAACAGTTGTTATGGCTGGACATTTGCACCGGAATTGGAGTGGCTATCCTTACCCGCCGAATGGAGGCATGCCAACACTTGGCGGTAAAACTGCAACTTCGAATGGTGTAGAGGTTGGCCTTTGCTGGAGACACGAATACGACCTCAATGGTGCGCGTTTTTGCAGATGATAATGCCAATCAAACTCGAGTGGCATGGTACATATTTATCTCGGCACCCAGAGGGCCTTTGAATCTGGACCTATAATCGGATTAAGGGGTGACTATGGCTTATTTGGATAGTCACCTTCTATTGATCAAAACCCGATCGAATCCCTTTGGGGTCCCAATCATCCTCTATTTCATCATTGTGAAACGCCTCCACCCTTGTGGTCTGGTAGAGGGTTATTGCAGACATTTGAGCAGGTTTCCTTTGCCACAATAATCTTGTTGTCAATTAGCGTCTGGATCTTATCCTTCAGAGAACGACATTCGTCAATGGTGTGTCCTTTCATGGCCGAATGGTATTGCACAGGATTTATTTTGGGGTTAATCCACTGAGAAGGGTTTTCAGGAGAAGGCAGGGATAGGGGTGACGTAACCAGTAGTTTTGAGTCTTTCATACAATTGGTTGATAGGTTCAGCAATGGCCATATATTGTTTTGGGGGTTTTCTGTCAAAGTTTGGTCGAGGTCTAGGAAAGTTTTGGGCGTGAAGGAGGGGATGTAGTGGGATTGGTTGAGTGTTGTTGTAGGCTGGTAAACACCGTGCTGTTGGGAGTATTTGGGTGAAGTGGGCGATATGTGGGGTGATTGAATAAGTGAAGCGGTGGAGTTTGGTAAGAGGGTGGGGTGCTTGGTAGTTGGGGTAGGCTGATATGTGATTGGAGCGCATTGGTATGTTTGGTATTGACGGGAGATTCTGGTTCGTTTGTGCCCACCATTACGGCTCCTACGTCCCTTTTCTTGGACACACGGCCTGATGTAAGGCCTTGGTTTGTAGCTTGTAAAGCCTTCGAAGTTAGTAACACATATACCGCTTCTTGATGCCTCTTTCGATCCTTTCCCCCAGCTTGATAATGTCAGAAAATTTGGGCCTCGATCATCACCAATCTCATAATACTGTGGGTCTTGGGCCCTGAACGAAGAATTTAATTCATCCTGTTCTTTCTTCTAGGCAGGTCTAACCTTAGCTGCTTCGGACCTCCCAACGAGTAGCATACTCGCGGAAGGTTTCTGTGGCTTTTCTTTAGATTTGAAATGTAAAACACATCAGCGCATTCTCCGTGTTTGAACCTGAATCTGTCCATACAGTCCGGACGCCATGCTTACCCAGTCGGCCACTTCTTTGGATCTTGGCTAATGTACCAAGATAAAGCATCTCCCTTCAGGCTCCTCATAAAAAGCTTCAATGCGGATTTTCTCATCTTTCCCACTCCGACCAAGCTTGTCACAGTATGTTCTAAAGTGGAGACCCTCAGACCCTTGTACCATCAAACACTTCCGAAACTTGGGAGGTTTGTACCCCGGGCAGTTCGACATCGGGCTGTAATGCAAGATCTTCGTAAGTATTAGCCCTCAATTCCCTTACTACCTTCACAACGCCCTGAATTCTGCGTAGTCAACTTTCTTAAGTTCTTCAGCCAGGTTCTTGATAAGCTAAATCTTTATCATCAGACTTCGGGTGTGTTTGAGATGGGTGGGGTGGAGTGCGGCATAGTCTCCAACGTAGATGGGGTGTTATGGTGGGTGTA
>NC_031994.1:33167485-33196375 GCF_001879085.1 Nicotiana attenuata
GCAGTGATCATTTGTGGAGTTTTGTGGTTCTGGGATGAGCAGCGGGGTATTGTTGGAAGTATGGCAGGTGTTGCAGTGGTGGTGAGGAGCAGTGTGGTTCTGTTGCTTTGGGAGACTCTGTGGAGGTGCGGGGTTCTGAGCACTTGGGAAATTGATGTCTGGAGTAGTGAGGGAAAATGACAGATTCGCCAAATTCCGGACTTGATCAAGTTCTTCCTGAAATTTCAGCAGCTTTTGATCAAGTTAGGAGGTATTCTCCTTGGGAACCAAAGTACCATGACCGTGAGTGGCCTCTAACCGTTCAGTTGAGTTTTCCTTCCCGGTGTTGTTCAAATCTTCCATCTTTCCTTTGTTCTTGTTTTTGACGGGACTGAGAGGAGGAGTGGGTGGAGGGCCCTTGGATCTTGTGGAATAGGATGATGTTGCCAGAGTGCTCAAACTAACCTTTGGGGAGGGGAATAATCAAAAGAAAACTAAAACAAAAAGGTAACCAAGTTAGTGAGGTTCATGAAAAATTGATGCAATATTTAAACACATAATGCGGATATATATAAAGCGTGTCCTAATTTGGGAGCCTTGTTGTGCCCGAGGTAGGCCTAGCGACAAGTTAATTTGGAGAACTTGGAATGCTAAATGCCTCATTTCATTGATAAAAATAAACGAATCCCAAAAAGACACCAAATAAACAATAAATAAAAGTCACTAATGGCCATTGGCCTTATTACATTCATAAAGCGAAAAGTAAATTCCTATCTACTTGGTCCCAGAAGGACCTTCCTCAGGTTGAATGCTCCCGTTGATCAAATCCCCCAGTTCATGTAGGTTCACCAGTAAAAATGCCTTCGCCAGGTATTCCCCTTCGTTTCCCTCAGCGTTCTGGCAGTCGGTGACTCTCTTCCTCACTTTTCCTTCCAATTCCAGCAGACTGTATTCCAGATATTCCAAATTTTCGCTAGCTTTGGCGGCTCTCTCTTTCCACTCATTGATTTGATCATTTGATGGAAGACTTCTCCACCAGTCTAGCAGGAGCAGGGGCGTGCTAATCATACCGAAATTAGGGACCTCGTGCCTCATTTTCTGCAAAACAGAAGGGTTAGACCCTACCCCCCACCGGACTCGACTATTTAATATCAACGATTAGCATGAAAGCATTTAGTTCTACAAATAAATGCACAGAACGTGATAATGTCCGTTTGGGTTTCAGGGAAACCCAGTGGACTTTGGACAAGGCTATCTTAAAGAGTCATTATGTGGACAACATAACTGACTCGTCTAGGTTTTACCATGATGCATGCACAGTTTAAAAAGAGTGAGGTTTCTATGGGGTTTTAGATTGGTACCCTTGAGCGGACAACTCAAGGGGGAAAGGCACGGAACTGTCGACGGCACCACTGATCGACTAGTTTTACCGCAAATATGCCTTTTCCGAATTTAGGGGGTAATGATATAGGTAGAGCGCAACAACTCATTATAAGCGTTGCTATGGTATTTGTTTGGCGCGAGTGGAATATGATGTCGAGCATGATTATGCAACAGTTAAAGGCATGTAGTCATGTACTTGCACGTTAAAGAAAGTGGTAAATACAACAGTTTTCATAATTTAAAGCGGTAGTAAAGGAAAGCAGCAAAGAAAAGAAAAAAGGAGACAAGTCAGTTTTGCAATCGAAAAGAAAATTGAATGCTTAAAAGAAATACACAAATAATTGTGCGTGAAGAAACATAAATTCACAATAAAGGTCTGAAATGGTAAAAGCCTAAAAAGTCCCCAGCAGAGTCGCCATGCTGTCGCGCCCCCTTTTTCCTCCGCGGAAATCGGGTTTGTGACATTTGGGAGGACAACTCATTCTTTTTGGGAATTGGTTTTGATTTAAAGAGTCGCCACCTAATGATTAGGGTGCATTAGGACACCAAGGAGGTTTGATTTGAATAACCAAAGATTGGGTAAGGGCTTGAAATTATTCTAAGTGGAAGGTGTTAGGCACCCCTCAGAATCCACTAGTGTGGTTCCCGGCCAGACTATTATTGTGAATTTGAGTACAATTAGCATATAGACAAATAAGGCTCAAATAAGAGGGGATTTCATGATATAAAGGTTTACAAACAAATAAAGTTGGAAAGAACTAAAAGAAAGCAGATTTTTGTGGTTTTAAAGGTAACAATTCTAAGGCGACATACAAAAACATGTACAGCAAATTGAGGGAAAGCACATAACAAATAAAAAGGGGCTCAGATATACCTCCTTTACACAAAGAAACACATAATTTAGCATGACTTAAACATACTAGTTAAGGTCTGATTAAGTACTAAGCATGCGAAAACTTAAAGGTTGAGGCAGACTGATTTATTACATAATTCAGATAAGAAGCCCAAATCAGGCCTGCCTGTTGGTTGTAGTTATTAATAGAACTGATTTGATTTAAATTTTACCCTACGGCTTGCCTAAGTGGGACAAAGATCCTATAGGCATGGTATCTACTGAATTCAGAACGCGATAACAATAAACTGAATACGTACTGGTTAAAAAGATAGTCAGATTATTAAAGAAAGGCAAGTTTTTACGAAGGTTGTAAGTTCTGCAAATGATGATGCATCGTTATTACTGGTTTTAGCCTTATACGTGAATGGAGCGATTCAGATTCGATTAATAGTTCCTATAGACATGCTTTCTATGCGTTGTTGATTTTAAACCCTTTTATAGACATGGTGAAAATGCAGAAGCCTCATAGACATGATATCTAGTTGCAGTAGATTGTTTAAGACCTATGAACATGATATCTAATTGCATTTGATTGTTTAAGACCTATGAACATGATTGCTAGATGAAAAATGGATATACAAGATTCAGAAGGACCAATAGGCATATTTTCTATATGCATATGCAGAATTCAGATTTCTAGATACTTATGGACATGATTTCTATATGAGAGAATGCAGAATTCGGAAATACCTATAGACATGGCATCTATGTGAGAAATGCAGAATTCAGAAATACCTATAGGCATGATATCTATGTGAGAATGCAGAATTCAGAAACACCTATAGACATGGTATCTATATGAAAATGCAGAATTCAGAAAACACCTATAGACATGGTATCTATATGAGAATGCAGAATTCAGAAAAATACCTATAGACATGGTATCTACCCTTTGCATACATAGTTACCCGCCCTTTTCACTAGCCATCCCCAAGAGTTTATTACAAATTATTACAGCCCAAAATAAAGTAAAAGAATACATCAGAAATTAAAAGTACGACCAAGGAGAGCCTGATTCAGACTTCATGTCTGAAATATGAGGTAAACCAACTCCAAGAGGTCATGATCCAAAGCCTTTCTCCCATTTGGATGTGTCAAAGTTCCCTAAGAGCCTCAAAGGGGACACCGGGCAATGCTCACACCCAAATACATTATAAGTTTAGGACAAGTGCAGTGTGGAAGGGCCAGCCCTCAAGTGTCCAAGTTCAGAGGGAGCTCAAAGGGTCCCAAGGCAAGGCTCACAAGAGGGGGGGGAGGGGGGCAGAACTTAAAGACTAAGAGAGTGTGCAAGTGCAGAGGCAGAATTCTAAAAGGGGGAGAGGAGAGGGAAATAGCTACAAATAAATACACATAAGGGGTTCAGGGGGGATAGGGAAATTGAAAGAGGCAAGAGCAGGCTGTGGGCATACATAGCAATGGAGAATGCTAGCACACCCATAAGCCTGTTAGAACACACTATTAGAGGCTAGGATCCCAAGGGATCAAGTTTAATTCATGGACAATAATTTGCATATTGCCATGCCTTAAGCCATAGCTCAAACACATAGGGGGTAGGGGTTTGGGATTCATAAAAGAAACAAGCAGAAAGAAATCAGCATGCTAATTTGAGTGTTGAACTATACAGAAACAGTAAGTAGACATGGATACAAAAGCAGTAAATAAACACATTGTTGTGGTGCTAAAGCTTAAATCAGGACATACCAATTTCAAAGAAGCAAATAGAGAAAAGCAGTAGGTCTTGTAAACAGACCATGGTGCAGACAAGAAGAGAGGATACTATTGTGTATAAGTGTAAATTCAAAAAGACTATGTGTGTTATGTTAATGAAAGAGTCATGCATTTATAGTGTGAAAATCAGGCAGAAATAAGGTAAGAAAACAGTTAAGGAACTGAATATCAATTAAGAATCAATCACACAAGACTTCCTTTAATTAAGGAATTCAGATTCAAATGGTAAAAGTTATTTAAGGAAAGCAATCAAACAAGCATTTTGTGCAAAGTAGGCAATTAGAGGTAAATACATAGAAGTTTATTTTAGGGGCAGAGCTTTGAAATACACGGTTGCATAAATAAGGTAAGAGAAATAAATTAGTAGCCAGTAAATCAAGGATCAGAGATTTTGTAATCACTGATCCATGAATGAACCAAGTCAGAAAAGTTAAGGAAAGTCAAATAACTTAAATCGAGTCATAGGGAAATCAGCAAACAAGGAAAGAAATCAATCAAACCTATACAGAAGGAAGTCTGAAACTAATCAAAATTTGAAAGCCATTTTAGAGGGGAAGTCCAGCACATATAAAGAGTACACAAGTATCAGGCATGCGAGAAGGGATCAAGTAAAAGGTCTTATAGGGTTTGGCAAAAAATCAGAATCATATGAAGAAACAAAATTGAAACAATGATTTTGAAACTTAATGAAGCAGTAGATGAAACAATTCCAGGAACTCAAATAGGTCCAAAAATTAGGGTTCTTGAAATCAGGCAAGTTCAGAGATGAAGAGTAAGCAAATCACACAGCAAATTTAGGGTTCTTGCCATTAATCGAGTGCAGAGACGAAAGGGCGAGTGATTAGGGAAAAGATACTACTTGAAACAGGTTCAGAGGTCTCAGAAAGGAACTGAGACCTTTTAACATGTTCCTCCAGTAACATAAATTCATGAGAAACCAATAGTAAAAAGTAATATGCGAAACAACAGTAGAAGAACTGGCAGAAGAAACAAACAAGAACATGGTAGGAAAATCTTAACAAGAGCACAGTAGGAGCAACATAATTGAAAAACATGGTAGAAGAGATTTAACAAGAACACAGTAGGAGCAATATAATAGAAAAACACACAAGAGAAGAAGAAAATCAGAGAAACACACAAGAAAATAAGAGAAACATAACTTGAAACCCTAGATCGGAAAATAAAGGTATTGAAATCATAACTTTTGAAAAAATATTAGAAAATCGTTTAAAAGCTTAGGGAAAGCATAGATCTGGAACAGATCCAAAGAGATCAGAAAAACCTCAAAGCTAGGGTTTTCAGAGGAACCCAAACGGTGAGAAAGGCTTGGATCTAAGCAGGAGGAGTTGAGGCCAGGCTCTAACAGACACGGTTTGCCGGAGCAAGGCCGGAGATGGCCGTGGAACTTGAATCGGCAGAGGTCTGGACCCAACTCTTCGTGGTCAAGTCATGAAAACTTAGTAACCAAACGTGAGGAGCCATAGGAGGATGGTGAGTACTGAAACCACCATAGCTTCAGGCCAGAGGGTGGCCGGAGAAGATGAAGGGAACTCATCGGAGAGGAGGGGAAGGGGGGAAGGTTCTAGAGAGAACCAGAGGTTAGAGAGATAGAGACGAGTGAGGTAAATGAGGGGTTTGGGGGGGGGCTCGTTTGGCTTAATTAGGTAAGCATAGATCTGGACCGTCGATCAAAAATGATCAACGACCAGGATTTGATCCGAGCTGGGTCGGGTACATTTAGGATTGGGCTTGGGTACTGGGTTGGTTTAATGGGGCTGGGTATTGGGGTCCAATTTGGGGTCAGATTTTAGGCTAAAATTGAAACGAATTGGGCTATTATTTAAATAGCCAATTTTCTCTTATAAAATTATAAAAAATAGTAAACTGATTTCTGGAAATAAATTGAAAGCACCAAAATGATCTATAATACATAGTTATTAATTTAAAAATATGAAATCTCATTTTATGAAAACGAGACGAATTTAAACCTAGAAATGGCTAATATTGCAATTATGCAATTCTATCCTTAAAAATACCAAATAAATTTGTAAAAAATGTGTAAAAAATACCTTAGCCATATTTTAATATAAATATAAAATTCCAATAAATTAATTACCAAAATAATAATTTTTGGAAATAATCATTGGGTTTTTATGGATTAAAAAGGGAAATAAATCAGTTTAAAAACCTTAAAAATTATGGGGAAAATAGTAAAATGCTTGGACATACTTATATATGTATATATATGCATATAATAATATACAGGAAAAAATTGGGTATCAACAGTGGCCATCAATTATTTTTCTTGCTTTCTAGGTTAGTTTACATTTTCGCAATTAGATAGAAATATTTTCTCAAAAACTATTCTAAGTGTTTGGCATTGCATAACAAGTGATAGTCCTCTTATACTCCTAATCGCCTACATATTATTCTCTGTGGGATTCGACCCTGACTCATAGTTAGGTAAATTATATTGCATGCGACCGTGTCCATTTACTTTTTCGTAGTGGATTTGGACGACATAAAAAATTGGCGCCGTTGCCGGGGAACAATTTGGCGTATTTAGGTTGTTTGAGAAATAAGCGTAAGTGCTTTGGTCCAAACTTGTGAATATTTGTGTAATTATCTTTCTTACCTTGGTCTATTTTTCTTGTTTGTTTCTTGTTTATTTTCTTAGTTTTTGAAAAATAGCATCATATAATGAAAACTGGTCGGATGGTAGTTGTTCCTACTTTGATGACCCCTGTCCTTATTGTGGAGGACCACACTCGTGGAAAAATTGTTTGAATTCTCCCGGGAGCAGATTGTGTGCACAATCTCAAACCCATGAGTGGAGTATTTGTGATAAGTGTGATCGTCAAAATTGTCATTGGGATTATTGTGCTTATTTTTCCTTCCCTTACCCCATCCCCCACTATGATGATTCTACTTTTTGTGATGAAAATTATAGTGATAGGGAGGTGGAAGAAATTGAGTATGGTAAAAATGGAGAGTTTAAGCTCATGTTAGAATGCCTACTTGAAAAAGGAAACAAAGAGAAAAGTGCCTTGGAGGAGCTTTTGGAAAATAGTCTCCAAAATGACTTGGCGCTTGAAAAGTTGAACTTACAAATGAGAGAAGTGCTTGAAGCTTTAGAGGTCCAAAAAGCCTTGGAAGTGAATGATAGCCAAGAACCTTCCTTAGAGGTTGAAGCCGAAAATCCTTCTTTGGCACTTGATCCAAATCAAGAAGAACTCTCAAATGCTCAAAATGAGAAAATGATGCTCATGTTGGAGGCCATTCTTGAAAATGAGGAGAAGCACAACTTTGCACTCGAGCACTTGAAGCAAGTCTTGACTCAAAATGATGATAATATCCGCACTTTGGAAGATCAAATGAAAATATTGGTTGAGGCTCACTATGCCCACCAGCTTGAGAGTGTGGAAAGAGATCAAGAAGAGCCCAACTCCGAGGAAGAAAGTGAGCTTTACTTTGAGGAATTAAGAATTGAACATCCGCCAACCGACTCCATGCTTGTTAGTGATGCCAAGAAAAATATGGAATTAGAGTCAACCGGTGTAGTTGAAAATATTGTTGGGATTGACTCTAGTCCGGGGGAAAATGAGGATGTCAAAATCCGGGAAGAATTGCAATTTGGAGGTTTGATGTCACATTCCAAGCATTTTTCAACATTGTTGTGTGGTTATATTAGAATTGAACTACACGAGTAAATGAGGGATTGTGAGGAGGAAAGACAAAGGCCATACATCTTACAATTTGAGGGAACAAGAAGGCAAAATGACATTCCTCATATGAAAGCCAAGAAATGCAAAATGAAGAAATTAAAGTTTGGCTTGATCATCAACTTACCACCCCCCACCGCTCGTGGTCACAAGCTTGATTCCAAGTTAGGTGCCCATCATCCAAGTGGCGAGAAAAGTGGTAAAGTTGATTTTTGTCGCGATGCGGCGCTTGGTGGGAGGCAACCCATCGTTTTCAAAATTTTTAGTCAATTTTGAAATTTTCTTTTTTAGAATAGCTTAGTATATTATTTTTGACTAATCTGCAAAGTTTCAGATTTTTTTTGGAGTTGAATTGAGGGATTTGAGGTGTTAGAACAAGCCAAAGCAGTGGCTACCCAGAATTGGCCTGCTTAACTCTGGTGCAACTGCACCTGCGGACAATTCACGCAGGTGCGCTTTCATAGAAGTGATTGAAGCTGGCGCAGATGCACAAATCTCGCAGGTGCGATTGTTTTAGCGCAGAAGCGGCTTCGCGGAAGCGCTTCACTTCTCGCAGGTGCGTAAATTGTGCATATTAATGAGTCTCATCCCTCATTTCATCAGGTAACTCTAATTCATCCCCAAAATAAAAAAAAATGCCTCTCATCTCATCTCTCACACAAAGCAATCACTACTTCAAACTGCTCACACTCGAGTCCTCACACCAGACAATAGGTATCTCTAATCTACTCATCTTTTATACTTCTCTTTTCTTCTTCTTCTTCTTCTTCTTCCTCATTTCAGGGTCCCATGGTTGTTTCCCCTGATTCCCCATTTCCCTCTGATTAGTGTTGATATTAGGGTGAGGAAATTGGTTGAGGGTAGACTTGTGTGTGTGCTATTGATGATATAAAAAACATTATCGACGGAATTCTGAGTACCCTATTTGTTTCAAGAAGCATACCTTCTTGTTGCTTGTCATGTGTTCGACGAATTGTCCGATCGAAAGTTTGTCGCTAAGTACCATAAAATCAGGTTTAATTAGAGTCTTAGGTTCATGTATTGCACTAATTTAGAAGTCTTGACTATAAATTATGTGCTAAAATCATGTATTAAATTGAAGAAGAGTCGAAGATTTTTGGGTTTTTGAAACTCCTGAAGAACACCGCAGAAGCGCAGATTGACCGCACATGCGGTCTCGCATCTGGGAGGCCCTTGCCGCAGGTGCGAGTTCTGGTCATCTGGGAAAAACCGCAGATGCGAAAGGAAATCCGCAGAAGCGGGACCGCACCTGTGAGTGTTTTTCCGCAGATGCGGAAACTGGGCAGTTTTGCCAAAACCAGTAACTTTGCAACTGGAGCTTCCGGGACCCGTTCGACTTGATTCATTGGCCTAATTGCATTGTTTTAAATTGCTTAACATGATTCTAATGCCTGACTAACGTTGTTTTCATTTTTGAAGGTACTCTGAGCTTTAAATGGACCCGAACATGAACGAAAATGCTCCGCTTGATCATGAAATTGAGGAGGAGGCTGGAGAGGAACAATATGATAATGCATGCTTCATGTCTGCTGAATGTCATCACTGGTACTATGACAATCTTCTCACAAAAAAGATCGTGCTTGAAAAAGGGATCGCCGAGGATAAATTGGCCGAATTGCTACCAGAATTCTACGGCCGTCTATAAACCTCCGGCTGGTCGTGCTTCATGCCTACTCTGTGCGAAGCCAATGAGGAGTGGGTACGTGAATTTTACACTAACCTTAAGCGTATAAACTCCGCCGACCCACAACTCACCATTAGAGGTAAAACAGTGAGGTTTGGGACTGAGCAGATTAATGACATTTTGAGGCTTCCTGACCATCCACTTGAGCCAGTGCGAGAAAAGGATCATTGCAACAACGGAGAATGGATTGTTTCTGAACTCTATCCCGCAAGCATGAGAGCAAAATGGGCCAACAAGAGAAGGGATTTGAAGTCGATCGACTTAACAGCTGAAGCCAAAATGTGGCTCTACATCCTCTGCAACAGGGTATCACCCTATGGAAATGTTTCAGATGTCTCATACACCAGAGCCTTGATCATTGCATGCATCCTAGATGGCATCCTGTGAATGTTGGCCACTATATCTTGAGGGAGCTGAGAGAGTATTTGCTAGACGAAAATGCAGGGTTTGATGTTTCCTTCGCTGATTATAGAGTTGTGCAGGCGGGCAGAGGTTGAGGTGCGCAGCACCGATCGTTGGTTGCCGACCGATAAACCCTTTCATTCATAGAATAACGGGCGAGGGTAGTGCAGTGAAGAGCAAGAAGAGGAAAGTCACCACTACTGTTGCTGGACCAGAGTCATCCTCATAGGCAGCTGTGCCTGAGGGACCATTTGGGGTGCTAAATCCCAGCTTGCATCCGTTCTTGACTTAGTGTCACAGCTCCCTAGTGGGCCCTCATCCTCCCAGCCTATGCCCGCATATTTCACCAGGGTAGAAATGAAGGCCTACCTAGATTCACAGAAAAAGCAGGTAGAGTCTCATGACAAGATGGCAGCTACTGTTGACAGACTCGAGGCAGACTATGGCAACTTGGCCAAGGCACACGCAGATCTTCAGTTAAACTTCCAAAAGGAGAAGGTGAATAATAAGAAGAAGGGCAAGTTTATGATCAAGATATGGAGAGGCATTAACTCCATCTTCCAATGGGGGCAGCCGGACAGAAAGATACCAGTTGGGGATGACGATGATAGCGAGGAGTATTCCTTCATGTCGAATGCTGCTGGTGATGATGCTGAGGATACATATGATGATGAGGCCGAGAGTTCTTCGCGGTAGTGATTAGCCTTCCTCCCGCAGTCTGCTAGTCTAATGCAGACCTCAGGGAGACCCTCAAACTACTTTTATTTTTATTTTAAGATTGTGCAGTGAGGACACTGCAATATTTTTAGTTGGGGGTGGCTTTAGGGAGTACACTTTGTTTATACATTGATGCTTCACTTGTGCCCTTGCCGGGCTTATTATTGTGGTATGAATATTGTGTGCCCTTGCTAGGCTTGTTTTATTATTGCTTATCATACGCTTTTGCCGAGCGTAGTTGTGAGTGGTTATATATGTGCAGATTAGTCACTTTTGTTATTCTATTTTATTTTTCTTTCTTTATTTATTCTTTAGTAGTTTTTAATTTATGTTATTTTTGCTCCTTTAGTATTAGTTGCTTTTGTTATTTATTTTATTTAGTAGTTTTCGTTATTTTATTTTTATTTCTTTAGTAGTATTTCCTTGGATTTTCTTGATGCTACGGTTCTTTCCTGAGGAACATTTTTGTGTTGAACCGGGTGACTTTTTTCTATGATGGATGGCGCAACGACTTTTTTAAGGGAATTAGTCTTGCTTTGTTATGTGGAGACTTTTGGATTGTTTGGTACTAATAAAATTAATCTCTTGTATGTGAAGTGTGATTTAAGAATACCCCTCCGAATTTTGGTTTTAAATTGAAAAAGTAAGTTGCATGGGGAAGAATAATTTTTGTGATAACTTTTTGGCTCTTTTGGTGACTCTTTGCCCACTATTTGGCAAGATATTTCTCTAAATACTCTTATTAAGAAGTAAAATTGATCCGTCTTGATTAGTTCATGTTCCATGTGTGTTAGTTTTTGTTAAAAATAGTTCTTGTGTTTACTTCTATCATCTAGAACTTGCCCGGTTGGTCTTTCAATGCTAATGTTAATTATGTTTGATTGAAGGGATGACCTTAGGCATTCTTTGTGATCTTTGAAAAAGCCTCTTTAGCCTTTCAAGCCTACCATTGCATAAATATTATCACTAGTTTATCCCACTTGAGCCTTTAACCTTTTCTTTGACTACCTCATTACAAATGTTTACCCTTTTGTGAAATAATTCCCTCTTTTGAACCCGTCCCTCCTTGAATATTGAGAATGATGCTAAAAGCCTAAGTTGGGGGTGTTGGTGTCAAGTTGGAAATTGGTAAGGTTGTACATTGAGGGTAGAAACATATACCTCAAAGTTGTTCATATGAATTTACTCAAGCTCCAAAAGAAAATAGTTATATAAAAAAAAAGAGAAAAATATGTATATATATAAATATGGAGTCTTGTGAAAATTACAGAGGTACTTAAGGTAGTTCTACGTTGGTAACTAGATGCCAATAAGGGCTATGTGGTTAAAAAAGAAGCAAAGTGCAAAAAGAAAGGCAAATATGAGTAGTGTTCAAGGAGGGTGTAGTCACTTGTATCCTAAATGCTTATCCAACCCTTCCCTAAACCTACATTACAAGCTCAAAAAGTCCTTATGGGATCTCTAACCGAATGTTCTTGAATAGGCGGCGACTTAAAACAAGGGCAAGCTTATGGCATGAAATTTTGTAACACTTGAAATTCTTTGTTGAGAGTGAGTGTCTTCGTGCATTTGTCCCTTGTGTTGTAATTGTAAATATGGTGATCTTGCATCTACGAGGAAATGGTCCGCATTTGCAGAATTGAGCTACCTTCCCTTAGACCGCATCTGCGAGAGAAGAACTGCTTCTTTGGAGGCGCACCTACGCTTAAAGCCCGCTTCTCGGGAGACAATATTTCTCATCATGGGCTGCTTCTGCGTGAGGCTATCCGTATTTGCGGAGCCGCACCTGCGAAGATCCTTCCGCAAGTGTTGTCAACGAGCTTTAGACTTGGGCAGACTTGGAAATTCACATCTCCTCAACTCCAAACCCACAAATACATGACCTAGCAGAGTTTTGGCACATCTTTGGCTTATTTTCAGTCCTTAGACTAGAGAAGAACAAGTTTTGGAAGCTAGGGTTCTTGCACACACACTTGGGTCTTGAAAATTTGGAGCTTTTGGTTTAGAATTTCTTACCCATTTATGTTCATTTCTTCATTTTCTTGCTTGTATTGTATATCTAAGTGGGTAGTATTTATTTCAGTACTTGAATCTTGTTTATGGAAATATTCATGTTTAAAATGTGGATTAAATATCTTGTTGTACTTATGTATTGAACGATTTTTATTTATTATGAAGTGAGTTATTGTTTCTTTAATTATTCTTGTTCTTTAATATTTCCAAAGGGATTAGCTAACCCTAGGACTCGCCCATTAACTTTGAATTAATTTTGAAAAAAATTATTTGGGGTTGGGAAAGATTAATTAATACTAACTTGAGGCTTTAACCCTCACTTTATAGATTCTACCTAGGGATAGGATTGAGCTACTTGTAGCCATAATCGGGTGTGCTTATCTCTTAATTGTATTAAGGGATAATTCAATTAGAAAGTCTTGTCAGTCTTCAGAAGAAGCTAATATAGAATTATTACCCGAGGCTAATTAACATAAACTCGCTCATATTTGTAAAATCGTGAAAACATTTGATCGTTACTTGAGTGTAATTCCCCGTGTATCCATGCTTGTAGTCATCGATCATTTTACTTGCTTTCTAGGTTAGTTTACATTTTCGCAATTAGATATAAATATTTTCTCAAAAACTATTCTAAGTGTTTGGCATTGCATAACAAGTGATAATTCTCTTACACTCCTAATCGCCTACATATTATTCTCCGTGGGATTTGACCCCGACTTATAGTTGGGTAAATTATATTGCATGCGACCATGTCAATTTACTTTTTAGAAGTGGTTTTGGACGTCATCACGTAGCACGGTGGTAAATGAATATGCATGACTACCCAACCGGCCATAGCATGGTGGTAAATGAATATGCATGACTGCCCAACCGGCCATAGCACGGTGGTAAATGAATGAAGATGCATGTATCACTATATTATTAACATTAACATCTTTATCAAATACCTTAATAGAGACTTAGAAACATATTATTAACATTAACATCTTTATCAAATACCTTAATAGAGACTTAGAAACATACTTAGATTGAATATCACTTTACAGGAATGAATAACATAGACATCCTGAACTGCTAAGAGTAGAACCACTTATGGAATAGCATTACGTTTACGTATCACTACTTGGATCATGCCAAAAGATAGCCTTAACATAACTGAGCTGGTTCTCCTATCCCTCTAACACACGACCATCGCGACAAAACACGTGACGGCAAGATTGAAGTAGGAGAAAATTCGTATGATATTCTTGAGAAATATTGCACCGTACTTTTCTTAGAATCGCAAATCTCACGTTGCTATAGTACTAAGTAGTCTTGTATGAATTTTTGTTGAAGCAAATCATGTTGCTATCATAAAATCTTGTATGAATTGCTGAAACTTTTCATTATATCATAGAGATAATGTAATAAATTAGAGAGGTCTTTAACCTTTGGGTGTGAGCCCCACTTATGTGGTGACTTAGCCACCAAAAATCTTCTAAATGTGCCACCTTTCACATGGATTAAGAGTAGCATTTACCTAAGGTCCTTGGCTACCACGTGGAGGCTCATTAATCTTATCCAAGCATCTTAATTAATTAGTTAATCTTCCACTAAAAATTAATAGTTACCCAATTATCCATATAATTAAGAATTATCTCAAATTACTCAAAATACTAGTCATTTTTAACACACTTTATATATCTTACTATCATGGTCATGTGGTACTTTATATGGCCACTAGTCTATTAAAACTGGGTATTATAGCTTGGTCCGTATTTTATCCCAAATTGACAACCTTCAACGAAGCTCATTTTCTTCGATTCGCTTACCCTTTGACCTTCACGAATTTACTTATCACTTGTTTGAAATAGCATAAATACATATAACCTCGAAAATAGTCTTGTCCTCATCCTAAAGTACTACTATTAAAAGATTAAAATATTAATAAATTATGGTACCATATAAAATCAATACATGCACTATTATTTCATTAACACATTCATGTAAAAATACATATAATCTCTGAACTTCTAATTTTCCTAATCTCATATAAAGAGTACAAATTTTCGTACGCTTAACTCTTTAATGGTAAAAAGATAACCTTCTTTTCTTGTGAGAAAATAATTTCTATCTTTAGAATAAAGAAAAGCTCATCAACTTTCTCATATTATGTGTATAATTTAAAGCATATTCGACAGTAGTAATATTAATAACTATATAAAATCATATTTTTCAAACTTTTTTACAAAAATGTTCCACTCCAAACTACCATATCAAATGTACATAACGGTATCAAGGTTGTTAAACTTACGGGGTCTTATAATAACATAGTCACAAATCATTTATAACCTCATGAATGGTCTTAATCCCTTCAAGCTCATATGGATTACTACGACTCACCCTAATATTAAAGTACGGGATGTAACATCCTCCCCCCTCTTTTTAACATTCGTCCTCGAATGTTAACTCTTAGAGCTTTTGTCACGACCCGAAATTTCCATCGTCGGGGCCGTGATGGCGCCTAACATTTCACTTGTTTGGCAAGCCAACGTTAGAATAATTTACTCATTTTTAATAATTGAATTAAATAATAAGAGATAACTGGAATAACTGAAATATCAATGCGGAAGATATAACAACCAAACGTCTATTACAATTCCCTGAACCTGGTGTCACAAGTGCACGAGCTTCTAAAGTAATACACATAAAGGTTTGAAATAAGTACAAAGCTGTCTGAAAGAAGGTATACAGCTAAAAAGAAAAGAGGATGAGGACTCCAGGAGCTGCGGGCGCTGAACAGTCGTACCTCAAGTCTCCCGCAATGTCCAATCCGGTCACGCTAATAACTGCTGCCGGGATCGACTCCAAAATCATCACAGTGTGTAGAGTGTAGTATCAGTACAACCGACCCCATGTACTTGTAAGTGCCGAGCCTAACCTCGATGAAGTAGTGACGAGGCTAAGGCGGGTTACCTACACTATAACCTGTACGCAGTATATAATAATGACAGAATAATAGAAGTACTGAACAGAATTTAAATAGCCAACAAAATTTTATAACCACAGCCTCGAAAATACACCAGTGTCGTTCAGAATTACCAATCTTTACCAGTTCAAATAATAATACTGAGAAACAACGCAGCTTAGGAAATGGAAACATATAGGTCTTTCGGCGCACAACCCGATCCCACCAGACAACACATAATACTCTCTTATTCCACCATAACATTATCAATAATAGTAAACATTATATATATGTATATTTTGTTGCGGCGCGCAACCCAATCCCACCATATATCAATATCAATAACTCGCCCTTATTTCACCATGTCAATCCACCCTTATTCCACCTGTTACGGCATGCAACCGGATACCACCGTATAAACATATTCACCCTTATTCCACCATATCAATCCTCCCTTATTATGCCTGCTGCGGCGTGCAACCCGATCCCACCATATCAGTACCAAACACTCAATGTACACGGTTAAACCAACAATCTAAATCAAAAGGCCTTTACCATAAATAAATACCAAACTGAACCAAGAAAAGGAAATCTTGTTCAATATAGAATCTACACAAATAATACTACACGGCGAGATCAATCCAGCAATTTACAATTAGGAGGTCCAAACAAGTGAAATTAAGCAAATAGCAGGGATTAGGGGAACTATGAAAGAGCTAACATGGTTAACATAAGAAGATATTGATTAACACGTAGCAGTTAAGCATGGAAAGCATTTAGAGCATATAACAATTAAGACAGGGAAGTAAATAGTTAAGGAAAAGCAGTAAATCAGGAAGACATATAATTTGGCGGCGTATATGAACTCGTCAACTCGCATATACGCCGTTCACATGGATTTCATATAACACATAGTCTGAGGGTTCCTAATTCCATCAAGTCAAGGTTAGACACAACTACCTCGCTCCAAGGACCACTCAAAGCTCAACCACGGCTTTGCCTATCAAACTAGCCTTCGAACCAACAATATCTAGCAAATTACCAACCAAACGATTCAAAAAAAGCCTTAGGAATCACCCACGATAACAAAAATTTAATTTAGGTCATTATTGAAAAAGGCGACAAAATCAACACCCAGACTCGCTTGGTCCAAATCCGAAATTCGGACCAAAACCTGATAACCCATTCACCCCGAGCCCGAATATATAGTTGGTTTTGGAATCCGACCTCAATTTAAGGTCTAAATCCCCAAATTTTGAAATTCCTAGTTTCTACCCAAAAATCCCCAATTCCACTATTAAAACCTTAGATTTTAAGTTGAAATCTTGTAAAATGAAGTGAAAGATTGGAAGAAACTAGTTTAGAATCACTTATCAATGTTTTGGGGAAGAAATGGTCTTGGAAAAATCGCCTCTAAGGTTTTAGGTTTTGAAAATTTGAAGAATGAGTGAAAAATCCCGTCCAAATATCATTTTGATCAGTTGCAAGTGTTGCATTTGCGACCCGGGTTGCGCAAATGCGAGCCCTACAAATGCGAGCCCCGCAAATGTGAAGAACCTATCGCAAATGCGAAGGTCTTCCCATTCCTGCTTGCATCAAAAATGCGAAGAAAATCTCGCAAATGCGAGCTGACCCTTTCCGCAACTGCGATAATGTGATCGCAAATGCGATCACTGCCTTCCCCCGTCCCAGTTCGCAAATGCGAAACTGTGTTCGTAAATGCGAAAATTATAAGGCCCAGTTATTCTTCGCAAATGCGAAAAATAGCTCGCAAATGCGTAACCTGCTGGAGTCGCAATTGCGATGCCTGATCTCGCATTTGCGAGATCAGAGGCCTACACCAGATATTGTAACACCAACTATGCTCTAAGTCCTATTTTCACTCCGTAGCCTATCCGAAACTCACCCGAGCCCTCGGGGCTCCAAACCAAACATACACACAAGTCTTAAAAAATCATACGAACTTTCTCACGCGATCAAATCGCCAAAATAACACCTAGAACTACAAATTTAGCACCAAATCAAATGAAATTTTAAAGAAAACTTTGAAACTTCTAATTTCTCAACCAGACGTCTAAATCACGTCAAACCAATTCCGTTTTTCGTCAAATTTCACAAAAAGTCATAAATGTGATATTGGACCCATACTGAGTTCCGAAATCAAAATACGAACCCGATATCCAAAAAGTCAAACCTTGGTCAAACACTTCCATTCCAATAAGCCTTTAACATTCAAATTTTAACAAAGGCCGATATCTCAGGCTAGGGACTTCCGATTTTGATTCCGGACATACGCCCAAGTCTCAAATCACGATACGAACCCATCGGGACCGTCAAAACACAAATCTGGGTCCGTTTACATAAAACGTTGACCGAAGTCAACTCATATGAAGTTTTTAGGCAAAATTTTTTATTTTTATCAACTTTTAACATAATAACAATACAGAAACACGCCGGACTGTGCACGCAAATCGAGAAGGGTAAAAATGAGATTTTTAAGGCTTAAAAGCGCATAATTAAGTTCTAAAACACAAGATGACCTTTTGGGTCATCACAGATTTACAAAATTTTCACTAGGGTCTCCTTTGTAAACTAAGCTAAAACCCAAAATATATTTGAAGTCTCGACTATTCACAACCTTTTGTACTTGAGTATCTCGTATCTTCTTCACCTTTACCTTACTTACCTTTCAATCTCGCATCGTATCTTCTGTTTCTTTCATAACCTCCCTTCCACATAGGTGGAAATTACGCCTTAAAGCTCTACTATGATACCTGCACCTCTGATGCATACAAATTCTAGCGAAAACTTCATACTGACTTCTTACGACTCAGCTCTATGGCACGATCTGGAAACAAAAGAAGGATAACATTTCCTATATGCCCTATAGCCTCTCAATTATAAATGTGGCGCGCAACACCCATAAGTGAGACTCTACTAGGCACGACTTTGCAGACTCCCTAGCACATGACCTGCTCTGATACCACTTTGTCACGCCCCAAACCTGGAGAGGCATGGCTAGCACCCGGTGCTGAACCGGCCCGAGCGAACCACTCTGTAGCTCTTTTTTTTGTAACTATCACGGGCCAACATGGCCACAACTCGTAATGTATAACTATAAGTGGGTGAACGTTGTATCAATGAACCATGCTTTGTAAAACATAAATATATATGGGCCGTCAAGGCCTCTAACATACTTTACAAAATAAACCTCTGTCTACAAAGCCTCTAAGATTATTCGACATCAAATAGGACAGGGCCCCTGCCTAACAATAAATATGTAGCAAAACTCCGACACAATGACTTATAGACTCGGCTGCACTCTGAATGAAGTGGAGTCTTATCGATCCATCGCTGAATGCTAACCTCGTCTACTATGAGGGCTCGTCAAGCTGATTACCTATACCTACAGGCATGAATGCAGCATCCACAAGAATCACTTGAACCTTTGAAATGCTACCGTATATGCATACTTATTATACTTATATGTATATATAACCTCTTTGGAACTATTATCCATATCGATGCATGACTACCCAACTGATTAGTGGTAACTGCCCGACCGGCCGTAGCCCGGTGGTAGATGCATGACTGCCGAACCGGACGTAGCACGGTGGTAAATAAAGATGCATGTCTGCCCAACCGGCCGTAGGACGGTGGTAAATAAAGATGTATGTCTGCCCAACCGGCCGTAGTATGGTGGTAAATAAATATGCATGACTGCTCAACCGGCTGTAGCACGGTGGTAAATGAATATGCATGAATGCCCAACCAGCCGTAGCACGGTGGTAAATAAATATGCATGGCTGCCCAACAGGCCGTAGCACGATGGTAAATGTATGAAGATGCTTGTATCACTATATTATAAACATTAACATCTTTATCTAATACCTTAATAGAGACTTAGGAACATACTTAGAGATGCTTGAGTATCTCTTTACATGAATGAATAACATAGACATCCATAACTACTAAGAGTAGAACCACTTATGGAATAACATTACGTTTATGTATCGTTACTTGGATTATGCCAAAAGAAGAAAGGGTTAGCCTAAACATACCTTGGCCGATTCTCTTGACAATCCCTCTAACACACGACAATCGCGACAAAATACGTGACGACAAGATCGAAGTAGGGAAGAATCCATATGATATTCTTGAGAAAGATTGCATCGTACTTTTCTTAGAATCGCAAATCTCACATTGCTATAGTACTAAGTAGTCTTGTATGAATTTTTGTTGAAGAAAATCATGTTGCTATCATAAAATCTTGTATGAATTGCTGAACCTTTTCATTATATTGTAGAGATAATGTAAGCAATTAGAGAGGTCTTTAACCCTTTGGGTGTGGGCCCCACTTATGTGGTCTCTTAGCCACCAAAAATATTGTAAATGTGCCGCCTTTCACATGGATTAAGAGTCATATTTACCTAAGGTCCTTGGCTTCAACGTGGAGGCTCATTAATCTTGTCCAAGTATCTTAATTAATTAGTTAATCTCCCACTAAAATCAATAATTACCTAATTATACACATAATTAAGAATTATCTCAAATTACTTAAAATACGCATCACTTTTAACACACTTTATATATCTTACCATCATGGTCATGTGGTATCTTGTATGGCACTAGTCCATAATACCGGGTATTATAGGTTGGTCCATATTTTATCCCAAATTGACAACTTCAACGAAGCTCATTTTCTTCGATTCGCTTACCCTTTCACCTTCACGAATTTACTTATCACTTGTTTGAAATAGGAAAAATACTTATAACCTTGAAACTATTCGATCATATTTGGACTATTTCCCAAGAAAGAGCATGATTAGTAATTAGGCATCCAATAAGTCAAGCATTTGTGATGATTTAGCATGATAAGGATTAGAGAGCTTGGTCAAACTGCGCTACGAATTCGTACGGAGATCATGGAACCCAATTCTATAAGAAGAGTTTACCCAACATACCTCGCTTGAGCTTTCCTTTGATTTATACAACATTCTGAAACTTCTAGCGACATTAATCTATTAGAGATTTGACAAAATTGTACCATAATTAGGAAGGGGTTCATGTGTTAAGCTCATTTAGGCTATTTGTCAAACACTAGGGGTGCAACTTTGATTGTTGGGTCCTATGATGGTGATTCTTCACCCCACAACAAACCCCACATTAATAGGTCACCCATATATGTTCTGCACCCTCCCTACCACCTTCATTGTGTGTAACGACCCGACCGGTCGTTTTTAGAATTCACGCCCTGATCCCCTATTAACTGCTTCCTCTAAGTTCATTTCTGCTATTTTTGTTTGTTGGGACGTTCGGTGTTGAGTTTCGGGGCACTTAGTCCCTAAATGAGAGCTTAAGTGTTGAAAAGTGGTCCGTAGTCAGAACTGTGTGAAGACGGCCTCGGAATGGAAATCCGATGGTTCCGTTAGCTCCGTTAGGTGATTTCGGGGTTGGATGCGTGTTCGGAATGCATTTTGGAGGTTCCTAGCTAATTTAGGCTTGAAATGCCGAAGTTTGAATTTTTGAAGTTTCCAGTCCGATAGTGAGTTTATGATCCGAGGGCCGGAATGGAATTCCGGAAGTTGTAGTAGCTCCGTCATGCCATTTGGGACGTATGTGCAAAATTTCAGGTCATTCGGACGTGTTTTGGTTAGGTTTTTGATAGAAAGCGTATTTTGATGAAATTTGAAGTTCTTAGGCTCAAATCCTTGTTTAATTCGAGTTTCCGACATCGTTTTAGGTGGTTTAAGGATTGGTACAAGTTTGAATGGTGTTATAGGACATGTCCGTAGGTTTGGTTGAGGTCCCGGGGGCCTCGGGTGTATTTCGGATGGGCTACGGGTCATTTCCCCTTGCTTTTGAACTGCTGTTGCTGCTTCTGGTACTCCTTCTTCGCGTTCGCGATATGGCCTTCGCGTTCGCGAAGGCTTATCTTGGCCACCTGAAAAATCCTTCTTCGCGTTCGCGTTTAGAGCCTCGCATTTGCGAAGCTCTACCTCTCCCTTCACCGCGTTCGCGTCTACCATCCCGTGTTCGCGTAGTTATGCTGTCTCACCCTTCGCGTTCGCGTACAGATTCACGCGTTCGCGAAGGGCAGTCCTTGGGCCTTCAAATTCTTCTTCTTCGCATTCGCGGACGCGTTGTCGCGTTCGCGATGAGTAACTGAACACCTTCACTTATCCTTCTTCGCGAACGCGATGCTTCTTCCGTGTTCGCGATGACCAATTTTCTGGGCAGACAGATTATATTCCAATTTCGAGGGTTTCACCATTGTTATCACATTTTTGACTTCTAGAGCTCGGCTCTTGGCGACTTTTGAAGGGATTTTCACCTGGGCGACTTGGGTAAGTGCTTCTCACTCGATTTAGACCAATTTTCATGAATCTCCTCTTAATTTCCTCCTTTAATTTCAGATTTTTAATGAAAAATGGGTAGAACTTCATAGACCGAATTATTGAGTTTTAAGGGGGTGTTTGACCTCCGATTTGGGAGAATTTTATATGGTTAGACTCGTGGAAGGACGAGGGTTCTGAAAATGTAAAAATTATCCAATTCCGAGACGTTGAGGGGCGTTTTGGTCATTTAGCCTAATTTCACGCTTTAGCCTTGAATTAAATAGTAGAATCAGTTGCTTGAGATGTTATTTACAATGTGTAATTTAATTGAATAGATTTGGGCCATTTGGAGTCGAGTACTCGTGGCAAGTACGCGGTTGCTAGTTGATTTTAGCCGGTTCGAGGTAAGTATCTTGCCTAACCTTGTGTGGGGGACTTCCCCTTAGGATTTGAGTCTTCTTTGTTGATTGTATTCCTTGTACGCGAGGTGACGAGTGCCTGCTAGGATTTATTTGTGGAAAATTGCCCTTTTTAGGCTCTTAGATCCTTGTAGTCACCGAATATAAAGTTGTTCTTGATACGATTGAGTTCCCTGTTATTAGCTTCACCTTTACATGTCTTACTTGGAAATTATTTGCCCCTTTTTGGCTTATTCTTGTCGCCTAATTGACTTTTACTTGTTTCACTGTAGACATTACCCTTCTATAGTCACATTATCATTCCTAACTGCCTGTCTTTATTTGGAAAGCATTATTTCTATCTCTCATGTAATTAATTGGTCTTAATTGGAAAGAAGTTAGATATCCTATATTCAGTTGATATTTCCTTAATTGTAATTATTTGATTCATGTTAACTTCCTTGTTGTTGAACTTAGTATTATGGAATCATTGTTTCATATTATTTCTCCCTTGTTGAGTTTTTCTTATTGCGCTTAGTATTTCTCTGTTACGGTTATTCCTTGTGAGTTAGTTGTACCGTCTTTTGGTGAACGGAAATACCTGAGTTGATTCTCTTGCTTTGTTCCTATATATATTGTCATTTGTTTTGTTGTACTTGAGACTGTGATGAACGAGGTTTCTGCCGTGCGATTGTGAATATTGTGATGCACGAGGTTTCTGCCGTGCGATTGTTGATACTGTGATGCACGAGGTTTCTGCCGTGTGATTGTGAATATTGTGATGCATGAGGTTTCTGCCGTGCGGTTGTTGAAACTGTGATGCACGAGGTTTCTGCCGTGCGGTTGATTTTGAAAGGTTGCACGAGGTCTTTGCCGTGCTGTTATTGTTATTGATGTTTTGCACATGCGGCGTAATAAGGCGGGATATGTTATATGCTTATATGCGGGTTGCGCATGTGGCGGAATAAGGAGGGAACATTGTGATGCACGTGTGGCGAAATAAGGTGGTACCTATTATCTTATTATTTGCACACGTGGCGAAATAAGGCGGGCTATGTCAGGGGATGATTGTAGAGAATTGTGACGGCCTGTGGAGGCATTCCTATATGTTTAATAATGTGATTGTGGGTTGCTTACCGGTATGAGCTTTATCGCTTGGAAGTTGTGAGGAAACATCGTACGTGCGGTCCGTTCTCCTTTTCATGTTTACTAGCTGGTTAGAATTTTGTTAGAAACATTTGCACAAGCATACATGTAGCTGAACACTCCTATTAGAGGTGAATTCCTCCTGATTTTTCTAAGGGTGGAGGTACGCCCTCGTTTATCCATTATATTTGTGAGAGTGGCCCTAGTTAGCCAGTTAGTTGTCGGTATGACCATGAGATTGATGGGGCACAGGATGCCAATTGTTAGATTTCAGATGCTGGGTCTTCGCGAGTTGTGGCTTGTCCGAGACTTGGTAAAATTGTGGAAAGAGTTGGATATGAGTTATTGACTTGTTTCCCCCTTGCTGTGTTTCGACCTTAGGATTTGGATTGTGATTCTGCCGTCATTTCGTATCCTCATTTATTATATTCTCGTTGTTAGTTGTTGTATTTTTCCCTTATTGTGAATTGTAGCATTCTTGGTCATTCATGCAGTCTTTACATATTTATATGTCGTTTCCATTATTCCTATGATTATATTGTTTATTGACCGGTAGGTGCCTTGACTGTTCCTCGTCACTACTCCACCAAGGTTAGTCTTGATACTTACTGGGCACCGCCGTGGTGTGCTCATGCTACTCTTCTGCACATTTTTGTTGTGCAGATACAGGTACTCCCACTCAGTTCTGTAAGCCTTGGAAGGAGGCGTATCTGTAGAGACTTCGAGGTATATCTGCTACGTCCACAGACCGAGGAGTCCCTTTCCAGCTTTCTGTAATAAGTATAGCTCTTTCAGCATTTCTCCTTTGTATAGATATTCTTGAGTCAGAGCCTCTTATGTATCCCTTAGCTTGTGATGTGAGTTTTTGGGTTTTGGGAATGTTGTTAGCTTCGAGAATTGTTGTGGTATGTGCCGAGCGGCACCTTAAACACCATTTTATTTTACTAGTTCAGTTTTATTTATTTTCTTCTGCAATTATGGTTTATCTTCCGCATTATTAGGCTTACCTAGTCGTAGGGACTAGGTGCCGTCACGACATGTTCACGGAGGGCGAACTGGGGTCGTGACAAGTTGGTATCAGAGCTCTAGGTTCATAGGAGTCACAGTGCACAAGCCGGTTTGTTAGAGTCTCGTGGATCGGTACGGAGACGTCTGTACTTATCTGCGAGAGGCTGTGTAACCGTTAGGAAAATTCCACTTCATTTGGTTTCCCTGTCGTGCGAGATTTTTTACATCTACAATCCTAAACCTCTGTCTTCTACTCTCTCACAGATGGTGAGGACACGTACTACCCGAGGTGATCAGGCACCCGCGCCCCCTGCTGCAGCCGTCGGAGGTCGGGGCCGGGGTAGAGTTCAAGGACGCGCACGTGGTGCAGCGAGAGCACCTGCGCGAACTGCCGCCGAGGTACCACCAGCAGATCCAGCCGGAGCCCAGGCACCTGACACACCTACTGCTACTACTACTCCAGTCCTTCAGGAGACTTTGGCACAGTTCATGAGTATGTTCACCACTTTGGCTCAGGCAGGATTGCTTCCCCTTGCTGCCGCCACATCCCAGGCCGGGGGAGGAGCACAGACTCCCGCCGCCCGCACTCCTGAGCAGCGAGCGCATGTTGAGCAGGTCCCAGAGATTATTCCTGCGCCGCCTGCAGCACCAGTTCAGCCCAAGGGCATGGCAGCGGCTTCCGAGCAGGAGCAGATGAGACTAGAGAGGTTCAAGAAGTATAATCCTCCGGTGTTCACTGGATTAGCATCAGACGATGCCTTGGGGTTTCTTGATGAGTGTTACCGTATTCTCCGTACTATGGGTATCTCTGGATCGAGCGGGGTTTCTTTCACTACTTTCCATCTTCGAGGAGCCGCCTATGATTGGTGGCGCACCTATGAGTTAGACAGCCCAGACGAGGCAGCTTCACTGACTTGGACCCAGTTTTCAGATATATTTCTGAGAGAGTTTGTTCCTCAGAGCCTCAGGGATGCATGGCGCGCGGAGTTTGAGCATTTGCGCCAGGGTGCTATGACCGTCTCGGAGTATGCTGTCCGTTACACCAGTTTGGCTAGACATGCCTCGGCCTTGGTTTCTACTGTTCGCGAGAAGGTTCGCCGGTTCATTGAGGGGCTCATCCCTAGCATCAGGTCCAGCATGGCCCGTGAGTTGGAGATGGATATTCCGTATCAGTAGGTGGTGAATATTGCTAGGAGGATAGAGGGTATGCATGCTAGAGAGAGAGAGGGCAGGCAGGGTCATGAGAGAGAGAGCAGCCGAGATCAGGAGAGAGAGCTTGAGGAGGCGAGGAGGCCTCGTAGATCGGGGAGGTATACCGGTCCTTATTTTGGAGGCAGGGTGCGTCATGGTAGAGGTTTTGCGGGTCAGCCAGTTCAGTTTTCGCTTGAGGCTTTGCATGGTGACTCGGGTGCTCATAGGTCTCGGAGTACCTGTATCGCACAGTTCCCACTGCCTCGTCAGCAGAGAGGGTGCTTTGAGTGTAGAGATACTAGCCACATGATGAGAGATTGTCCCAGACTTCAGACCGGTGTGTCCCGGCGAGGTATTCAGGCAGGTAGAGGGCGCCCAAGAGGGGAAGGCCCGGCTCGTTGATGTATTTCATATGGTAGGCTTGAGGCTGATGCGCCAGTTGAATGTCATTCAGGTACGGGTTCGGTTTGTTATAGAGGGGCACTATCTGTAGTTCATCACAGTTCTGCTTATTGGGGTGAGTTCCCTTATTTGTTGTTCCATTTATGAGTGCGTTTCATGATTGTACTCTGTCTACGTGATTATTCTGTTGGGAGGTTCTATGAGTGATAGCCGTGTCTATCGTCCGTTCCTAGCTGTTGTCGAGAGTTATGAGGCTAGTAGTAAATTCATGTTGTCTGTTTCGGTACGTTTGATGTGATCTCTGAGTATTCTTGGTTACGAGCTGTGATTTCTATGCTCCACCGGTGTGGGAGCCAGCCTGTGTTGTAATTGTAGACAAAATTGATCTAGTGAGAGTCTTTAGATGGGTTGATGTGTGCCCTACTCGTCATTTCAGGTGATTTGATATGTTGAGACCGGGTGGTGTACTGCGGTGAGAAGTTATATTAGTATAAGATCATTGTGAGTCTTTTATATGCTTCCATTCTTTCTTGTTAGATGTTTTGTAGATTTGTGTTTTAGAAGAATTTGTGCTAGTTCGACTTGTTTGATAGTCCCCTTATATGTTTTCCCTTCCCATATTTGTTCATTTTGTTCTATGCTTCTTGAGTTTTAGCTTGTGGGGTGTGTACCCGTTGGTGTTGGCTGAGATTTTGTTATTCGGGTGTTTTGTTATGCGGTTTTCGTGGTTATTGTATCATCGCCAGTGTTGTGGAGGTTTGAAAAGAGTTTTTGATGAATATGAGGCTTATGGCCGGTACGGATTTGATCTCAGGCAAGTATTGCTATCAGAAATGATATTGTGGGCCTATGGGTGATGTGTCATGTTGTGTGGTTGTACCTTGTGTGTGTTGGCTTGTATTGAAATAGCTGGTTGAGACTGATGCCAGACATGGATTTAGGATCGGGTCTTTTGGAAACAGATGGAAGGTGAGAATTCTGGCTTGTAGGCCTATTGGTATTGCTAGAAAGGTTAAATTTCAGTTGAGATGGTGTCGTCAGGCTTAAGTGGATTGGGGTGACGTGGGATCACCCGCGGATATATGTTGGAAGTGCGCACTCAGTGACTTGAAGACTTCAGGTGTGTTCTCTATGCTTGTTCGAGGACGAACGAATGTTTAAGTGTGGGAGGATGTAACGACCCGACCGGTCGTTTTTAGAATTCACGCCCCGATCCCCTATTAACTGCTTCCTCTAAGTTCATTTCTGCTATTTTGGTTTGCTGGGAAGTTCGGTGTTGAGTTTCGGGGCATTTTGTCCCTAAATGAGAGCTTAAGTGTTGAAAAGTGGTCCGTAGTCAGAACTGTGTGAAGACGGCCTCGGAATAGAAATCCGATGGTTCCGTTAGCTCCGTTAGGTGATTTCGGGGTTGGGTGCGTGTTCGGAATGCATTTTGGAGGTTCCTAGCTGATTTAGGCTTGAAATGCCGAAGTTTGAATTTTTGAAGTTTCCGGTCCAATAGTGAGTTTTTGATCTGAGGGCCGGAATGGAATTCTGGAAGTTGCAGTAGCTCCGTCATGCCATTTGGGACGTGTGTGCAAAATTTCAGGTCATTCGGACGTGTTTTGGTTAGGTTTTTGATCGAAAGCGTGTTTTGATGAAATTTGAAGTTCTTAGGCTCAAATCCTTGTTTAATTCGAGTTTCCGGCATCGTTTTAGGTGGTTTAAGGATTGGTACAAGTTTGAATGGTGTTATAGGACATGTCCGTAGGTTTGGTTGAGGTCCCGGGGGCCTCGGGTGTATTTCGGATGGGCTACGGGTCATTTCCCCTTGCTTTTGAACTGCTGTTGCTGCTTCTGGTACTCCTTCTTCGCGTTCGCGATATGGCCTTCGCGTTCGCGAAGGCTTATCTTGGCCACCTGAAAAATCCTTCTTCGCGTTCGCGTTTAGAGCTTCGCGTTCGCGAAGCTCTACCTCTCCCTTCACCGCGTTCGCGTCTACCATCCCGCGTTCGCGTAGTTATGCTGTCTCACCCTTCGCGTTCGCGTACAGATTCACGCGTTCGCGAAGGGCAGTCCTTGGGCCTTCAAATTCTTCTTCTTCGCGTTCGCGGATGCATTGTCGCATTCGCGATGAGTAACTAAACACCTTCACTTATCCTTCTTCGCGAACGCGATGCTTCTTCCGCGTTCGCGATGACCAATTTTCTGGGCAGACAGATTAAATTCCAATTTCGAGGGTTTCACCATTGTTATCACATTTTTGACTTCTAGAGCTCGGTTCTTGGCGATTTTTGAAGGGATTTTCACCTGGGCGACTTGGGTAAGTGCTTCTCACTCGATTTAGACCAATTTCCATGAATCTCCTCTTAATTTCCTCCTTTAATTTCAGATTTTTAATGAAAAATGGGTAGAACTTCATAGACCGAATTATTGAGTTTTGAGGGGGTGTTTGACCTCCGATTTGGGAGATTTTTATATGGTTAGACTCGTTGAAGGACGAGGATTCTGAAAATATAAAAATTATCCGATTCCGAGATGTGCCTGAGGGGCGTTTTGGTCATTTTGCCTAATTTCACGCTTTAGCATAGTAGAATCAGTTGCTTGAGATGTTATTTACAATGTGTAATTTAATTGAATAGATTTGGGCCATTTGGAGTCGAGTACTCGTGGCAAGAACGTGGTTGCTAGTTGATTTTAGCCGGTTCGAGGTAAGTATCTTGCCTAACCTTGTGTGGGGGACTTCCCCTTAGGATTTGAGTCTTCTTTGTTGATTGTATTCCTTGTACGCGAGGTGACGAGTGCCTGCTAGGATTTATTTGTGGAAAATTGCCCTTTTTAGGCTCTTAGATCCTTGTAGTCACCGAATATAAAGTTGTTCTTGATACGATTGAGTTCCCTGTTATTAGCTTCACCTTTACATGTCTTACTTGGAAA
>NC_031994.1:33196475-33242045 GCF_001879085.1 Nicotiana attenuata
ATACTTACCCGTTTACTTTCGGGTTTTAATCCCCCAATTGACCCAATCATCCTCGATTTTTGCCGTTTCTTTAATATTTGTTTGGCCCAAGTTGGTCCTTTAGTATGGAGAGCAGTGGCTTGTTTGAGATATCTTTCTACCAAAGCCACTGTTAATTTCACCTTTTCTCACATTATCCATTTATACCATCCTAATTTAATACGTCATGGAGTTTTTACCTTAACTGCGAGAAGCAAGAAGGTTTTGGTAAGCACAGAAGATGACAATGATCGTGGATGGTATGCCCGTTACGTTGCTGTGCGTACGGTGGATTTACTTGGTGAAACAAATATTCCCTTCCCTGAGAAGTGGAATTTTGCACGTAAGTTTTTTTTTTTTTTGACCGTACCTATTTTTGAGAATTTCGATTCTTTTTCTGACTTCGTCTCTTTTTGGTTTTTTGTAGCAACCATGGGAGATGTGGAACCTGTTCCCAACTTTCGTGGTTGGGTAGATTCAATTTTGAAGATTGCTCCTAAGGAACAAAGAACTTGGAAATCAATTTCTGCTTTACATGGCTGGAAAGTTAAAACGCATGGTATCGCCTTTTTTACACACTTTTCTTTTTGCACATTAAGTATTTTTTCCTTAATGTTGATTGTGTATCCTTCTTTTAATCAGGATTTGGTAACAAAGGAATGACAGCTGATGTTGTTACGGCCATTCGCATGTCTGGTAATGCTGCACTTGACTTGGACAAGGCTCGAACCTTGCTTCAAAAAAAGGAAAGCAATAGGAGAAGGTTCCAAGAATGAGGAAGAGGGAGGTACCTCGTTAATAGCCAGGCCACGAATTAGGAGACGAGTCATTAATGATGATGAAATTGAAGATACTCCTGCTCAAACTTCGACCACCGAGCCTGTTTTGATTCCTTCAGACGAGGACACCGTGCCAAGAGACACGAATGAATCAACTCAGCATCTCTTTGATAGTGGTTTTGAGAGTGGCGAGCTCAGACCTGTTTTTGATGAAGTTCCTCTTTCTTCATTCGCACCTACTTCCTCCATTCCTTTGCCAACCGTAAGTGTTTCCTTGTCAGCATTGACTACTTCTGTTCTTTCACCAGTTTTGACTGCTCCTACATCCATTCCTATGTCTACTTCTACCGTTCCTGCTTCAACTCCCACGACTCCTGTGGTGTTTACCTTTTCTACTACTCCCCCTTCCGCTGTTCCATCTTCATCTGTCCCACATGTAGAAGTAAGTTCTAGCAATAGAAGCATGACTATGAGGAGTGTCACACTCGAAATCCCTGCTAATCAAAGCCTCTTAAGAAAATCCGGGAGAGCTGATACTTGGCTCGAACCTCTTATTGGAGAAATCGAGAAGAATAAGATGCAGAGCCATAGTTGTTACACTTTGATGAATGACATAGTTCATTCAACTTTAAAGGTAATTTTCTTAACCTTGAATGCTTTCCTTCTTTTTCTTTCTAAGTTCTCACTTCTATGCTTTATAACCGTAGGCTAATCTTATTGGGACTGAGCTGATGGGGCGAGTCTCTACATTGGAGAAAAAGGAGCGAGAGTCTACAAAGGCTATATCTGAAGCTAGGAAAATAGCTGAGGATGCCTTATTTGAGGCAGCAAATTGGAAAGAACAATTTGAGAGTGCCCAAGGGACTGTAGAGGAGTTGCAGGAGAGCAAGGCTCACTTGGAGCAACAAAATCGTGGCTTAACTTCTGAGCTGGGAATTGTCAATGCTTCTTGGGGTCAGCTTAAAAGGGACAAAGAGCTTCTGGAATGCTCTCTATCTAAAGCCAATGATGAGATTAAAGAGCTTAAGGCACTCATGGAGAAGAAAGAAGAATACGCAAGGGAGTTAGCTCAAAACTTAACTCATGCTCAAAATGACTTAAGGATTTCTTCTGACAAAATTCGTGCATTGGAAAGTTCCCATGCCTCTCTTGAAGCTTCCCTGGATTCTCACCTAGCCGAGCACCAAATAATGAAAAATGACCTTGCTATGTGGGAAAAGGAATATAAGGCTCTGGAGAAGGAATATAATGCTCTTGAAGAAAATTTCAACATAGACGTGAGTTGGGCTTTTCTAAATTCTCGGCGTGATGCTTTGATGGAGGCTACACAGGAAAACTTTGACTTGCAATCTGAACTGGCCAAAGTCATAGACACTATCGAGAAAGGTCAACAACCTGCTGATACTCCTTCTCCAGCACTTGGAACTATTGATACCCCTTCTCCAGCACTCGAAGCTCCTGGAACGGAAGAGTTTTTGAACTCTGAAGCAGTTACTGAGGTACTTGAAGTTGTGATTCCAGCTTCCGAGGGTGAAACTTCTATGACACAGTCTATGGGAATTGAAGTTCCTGTGACTATTACTTCCCTCGTTGATGTTATCACTTCAAGCTCAGCTGAAACCGCTCCTATTGCTGCTTCTTCAGAAGTTGTGACCGCACCTGTTATTGCCTCAGAAAGTGATGTTACAACTTTTAATGATTGTTAATGTTATCCCTTGGCAATTTTGAAGGGATCTTTTGATGAAGTCCCCAGTTACCATAATGGGGCACTTGTAAGACAAACATTTTGATGACTAAGTTTTTCCTCAATCTTCTATGTTAAGAAGTTTTATGAGTACTTCTTTATATTCTATTCTTGCCTATTTACTTATTTAGGACTTATAGAATAGCTTAGCATTTTTATCCTTTGGAAATGCTTTATGATTCTTCTCATGGAATATCAACATGAGGTTTATAAAAGAGGGCCCTTTTATTTTATAGACACTTAATGAAGAAGACGTCTCAACTTCATAATGGTGTTATAATACGACGAAAGTAATAGGAATACACATGTTTTGTATGAAACAACTTTGATAAGTTTTCATTCATGAATTTTGACAATTTTTTTTTGACTATTACATGTGTTAAAATACATCTATAACTTTCTCGCAACTGTTTTTCTCGTAACAGATTTTTACATGATATAAAATAGACAAGGTTTTTCTTCATAACCTGTTTCAGTATATAGTCACAACCCTATCTTTACATATTTAGGAAGGGTTTGAGAAGTGACTTCGTTTGCAACATTATAATGAATGTTTTATGCTGAGTGCTGAAGACTTCGTAACTTCCTCTCAACACTTGTCTTTTTGTAGCTAAATCTTGCCAAAACTTTAACCAACTGTTGTTCGATATTCGTATCTGCTTTTCTGCACTCAGCGGTATATAACATGTAGTCCCCCAAGTGTTCGAGCGGTGAAGAATGAAGCCTCAAGCACTTGTTTGTTTCTCTCAGTTTGGTCCTTTTCCTGAAACAGAAAAATATACGGGACTCGGAGGTGCGATTATAGATGAAGACTGCCTAACCCGTGTATATTTCCATCAGATTAATGTAACCCTAGGCTCGGAATTTAAGAATATTCCATTTTGCCGTGCAGGTCGTGACTCATCATGTGGCACGAGTTAGGGTTTTTGCCTAGCATCTAAAATCGTTAGTAAAATTTTAACAATTCAAAGAAAAAATTTAACATGGGGATACCTGACTGTGACCATTCCCTTAGAAGTAATATCTCTTTAGATGGACAGCATTCCAATGTGAAGGTAAGACCTTGCCATCCATTGTCTCCAACTCGTATGCTCCCTTCCCTGCAATGTCACGAACTCTGTAGGGTCCCTCCCACGTTGGACTCAGCTTTCCAGAATTAGCAGCCTTCGTAGATTGGAACACCTTTTTAAGCACAAAGTCCCCAATTTTAAAGAACCTGAGACGTGCTTTCCTGTTATAGTATCGTTCAATTACTTGCTTTTGAGCCGCCATCCTTATTAATGCAGCTTCTCTTCTCCCTTCGAACAAATCAAGATTCAACCGCATCTCTACATAATTTGATTCCTCCAATGCTTGAACGTACCGTGTGCTTGGTTCTCCTATCTCTACTGGAATCAAAGCCTCACACCATAAACCATTGAAAATGGGGTTTCTCCCGTGCTTGTTTTTGTCGTTGTACGATAAGCCCATAATACTCCAGGTAATATTTCAGGCCAATTACCTTTCGAATCTTGCAATCTTTTCTTCAAGTTGTTGACGATAACCTTATTCGTGGACTCAGCTTGTCCATTTCCCACTGGATGATATGGTGTAGATGTTATTCTTTTAATCTGCCAACTTTCAAAAAATTCTGTGATTTGGGCCCCTATGAATTGTGGTCCATTATCACAGACGATTTCCTTTGGTACTCCAAAACGGCATATTATGTTTCTCCAAATGAAGTCTTTAACTTCTTTCTCCCGCACCTGTTTAAAAGCTCCTGCTTCTACCCATTTAGTGAAGTAATCTGTAAGCACAAGTAGAAATTTTACCTGACCTTTTGCTAGTGGTAAAGGACCTACGATATCCATTCCCCATTTCATAAAGGGCCACGGAGCTATGACAGGGTGGAGTAACTCAGCTGGTCTATGTATATTATTGCCGTATCTTTGACATTTATCACATTTAGACACGAAATCATTAGCTTCTTCTTCCATCTTGGGCCAATAATATCCTGCTCGAATCAATGTTTTTACTAGCGACCTCCCACCAGCGTGACTTCCGCAATGTCCTTCATGTACTTCCCTCATCACATATTCTATTTGAGAAGGTCCGAGACACCTTGCTAATGGGCCACCAAACATCTTTCGATAAAGATTCCCTTGATGTAAACAATAACGGGCAGCTTTTTTGCGAAGTGCATGAGCTTTTATTTTGTCGATAGGCACGGTACCATGCTGTAAAAAAGCAATAATTTCATTTCTCCAATCCCATGTTAAATGATTAAAATTTACCTCATTCTTATCAGGTTCGAGGACGGAATGAAATAGATGTACGATTGAAGTATTTGTATCATTTGCCACGTCTGCTGCGGACGCGAGATTAGATAATGTATCTACTTCTGCATTCTCGTCTCTTGGGATCTGCATTACCTTCCAAGTTTGGAGTTGTGTTATTAATTCCCGTACTTTTTCCAGATATTCTTGCATTCGAGTTTCCCTGGCTGTAAAAGTCCCCAGTATTTGATTAACCACAAGTTGAGAATCGCTCTTGATTATAATCTGGGTTATGCCAAGTTCCCGTGCCAGTTCTAAACCTGCAATTACAGCCTCATACTCTGCTTCATTGTTAGTTATAGAATGACATTTTATAGCTTGTCTAATAGTTTCACCTGTAGGAGGCACGAGAACTATCCCTAGGCCTGCACCTTTTACATTAGAAGAACCATCAGCGAATAAAATCCAAGTCCCCGGGTTTGCACCATTAAAAACTTGTAACTCTTTTTCTGCTTCTAAATGCATTCCCTGACTAAAATCAGCTATGAAATCGGCTAATACTTGAGATTTTATTGTAGTTCTAGATTGATAACTGATTTCATATTCGCTTAACTCTATGACCCATTTTGCTAACCTTCCTGATAACTCATGTTTATGCAAAATGCTTCGTAATGGAAAAGCAGTAACCACAACAATGGGATGGGACTGGAAATAAGGTCTCAATTTTCTAGATGCCATGATCAAAGCTAAAGCTAACTTTTCTAGTTGCGGGTATCGTGTTTCAGCATCTAACAGAGATTTACTTACATAATAGATAGGAGATTGTTTACCTTGGTCCTCTCGAACCAAGACAGCACTTACAGCAACTTCTGATACAGCCAAATAAATGAGCAACTTTTCACCCTCCTTTGGTTTTGCTAGCAACAGCGGGTTTGACAAATAAGCTTTCAAATTTCTGAGAGCCAGTTGACAATCTTCGTTCCATTCAAAATGATCTTGTTTTTTGAGTGCTGGGAAAAATTTAAAGCACTTCTCCGAAGATTTGGAAATAAACCTCTCCAAACCCGCAATTCTTCCTGTTAATCTTTAAGGATATCAGGAATTTCTTCTATTGCTTTGATCTGAGAGGGATTCACTTCAATGCCACGGTTAGAAACAAGAAAACCCAAAAATTTACCTGAGGCAACTCCAAATGCACATTTTTCTGGGTTGAGTTTCATATTAAATTTTTGCAAAATTCCAAATGTAACAGATAAATGAGAAATATGATCATTAGAATGCTGGGTCTTGACGAGCATATCGTCTATATATACCTCCATAGTTTTTCCTAAATGTTCTTGGAACATTTTGGTGACCAACCTTTGACAGGTTGCTCCAGCATTCTTGAGACCAAAGGGCATTACTTTATAACAGTAAGTCCCCCTGTCTGTGATGAAAGAAGTTTTGTTTTCATCACCGGGGTCCATTTTTATTTGGTTGTACCCCGAATATGCATCTAAGAAACTTAAAAGTTCATTCCCTGCAGTTGCATCAATTAACTGATCTATATGAGGTAGAGGGAAGGAATCTTTTGGACAGGCTTTGTTAAGATCGGTATAATCTACACAAACCCGCCACTTACCATTTTTCTTAGGTACGACAACCGTATTAGCCAACCAATCGGGGTACTTTACCTCACGGATTGACCTAATTTTTAATAGCTTTTGGACCTCCTCTTGAATCACCTGATTTTTGAAAGCTCCTTGCTTTCTTTTCTTTTGTTTTACGGGTGTGCAAGATGGGTCTTCATTTAGTTTGTGAGTCATTACATCCGGTGGTATTCCTGTCATATCAGCATGGGACCAAGCAAAATAATCCACGTTAGCTTTTAAGAATTCAATTAACATACCTCGCGTATCTGAGCTTAAGTTGGCTCCCACATAAACCTTTCGTTCAGGCCATTGTTCAAATAGTATCACAGGCTCGAGCTCCTCAATTGTTGTTTTGATGTTTTCATTCTCTTCAGGCTCATGAATCATATCAGGTCTCAAGTCTATATCTGTCTTTCCTCGTTCCGTTGTGGTTTGGCCTATGTCTTCTTCAACTTTATTTACAGCACTCGTATCTGTTACCATATTGATACTCCTAGTTGTATGTTGTTCCCCTCGAATTTGACAGATTCCCCATGGTGATGGGAATTTCATTACTTGATGTAGAGTTGACGGGACAGCGTCCATATCATGAATCCACGGTCTCCCCATGATTAGATTATATGCCATCTCCATATCTACTACCTGAAATTTGGTATCTTTCACAACACCCTCTGCAAAAGTTGTTAGAATTACCTCTCCTTTAGTTACAACACTGGAATTATCGAATCCTGTTAGAGTATGCGCCTTTGGAATCATCTTATCCTCCGCATGCATTTCACGTAGTACTCTTAATAGGATGATGTTTGCAGAACATCCTGGATCAATCAAAACTCTTTTTACATTAGTATCATGTAGAAGTAAAGATATTACCAGCGCGTCGTTGTGGGGGGTGATCACTCCTTCTGTGTCTGCATCATTAAAAGTGATACTTTCATCCTCTAAGGTTTGACGCACTCGTTTCCCGTGCGTGATTGTGACTTTGGAAACTTTATTTGAAGCTGTGTATGTTACTCCATAAATATCTTCTCCCCCACTTATAACATTCACGGTTCTCTTGGGTGATGGGGGCTTTGGTGGCTCTTGCCTGTTTTTCATGTAGGCTTGCTTTCCTTTCTCGCTAAATAACTCAGTGAGATAACCTTGTTTCAATAGATGGTCCACTTCACTTTGTAAGAATCTACATTCTGAAGTCTTATGCCCGTGATCATTATGAAATTCGCACCAATGATCTGGATTGCGCTTGTTTGGATTTGATCGCATCTCCTTCGGCCACCGTACCTTATCTCCCATGCTCCTTAAAACAGCTACGAGCTCGGAGGTAGTGACATTGAAATTATATCCACCAAATCTCGCCTTCAAACTTCCATCATCATCTCGTGCCCCGCGTGTGTTTCGATCATTCGCAAACCTCGATGAGGAGCCTGATTCCCTGTTCCTTGATTTTTGATCATATCGTTGATTATCCTGTTTTGTTCGTGAATCTTTTCCTGCAGGACCCATATAAGGATCGTACCTGTTTTTACCTGATCTTTTTTCAGTTTCGGATCTCCTTGAACTGCTTCTTTCTTCATGTTGAAATCGAGGCACGGTATCTTCTTCGATTCGCAACTTCGTACTGTACCTATTATACACATCATTCCACGTGGTTGCAGGGAACTCTCGAAGGCTTTCTTTAAGTCTTCTCGTGGCTTCAGAACTTTTAACATTTAGATTGCTCGCAAAAGCTATTGCAGCCCAATTATCTTGTACACGGGGTAAATTCATTCGTTCGCGTTGGAACCTATCAACAAAATCTCTGAGCAACTCTGTGTCCCCTTGTTTGATTTTAAAGATGTCCTCCACTCTTTTTTCAACCTTTTGTGCTCCTGAGTGCGCCTTAATGAAAGAATCTGCAAGCTCAGCAAAAGAGTTTATAGAGTTTTCAGGCAAAAGAGAATACCAGGTTAGTGCACCCTTGGTGAGTGTTTCACCAAATTTCTTGACCAACACGGACTCAATCTCCTGCTTGGTTAAATCATTTCCTTTGACCCCTGTAGTAAATGCCGTCACATGGTCACGTGGATCGGTTGTGCCGTCATATTTTGAAATGTCAGGCATTTTGAACTTTTTAGGGATTGAAAGGGGAGCAGCACTCGGTTTCCAAGGTTGTTGTGAATATTTATCCGCATCTATTCCTTTGATTATTGGGGGAACTCCAGGGATTTGCTCGATGCGCTCGTTTTGTTCTTTGAGCTGTGTCTGCAAAGTTAGTACCAAATTTTGTAAATAAGAATTATTTGTATTACCTGGATTCATTTCTCGTGGTTCAATGGGGGTTCCTTCGTTTGAATTAACAAGGCCAGAACGAGGATTCTCCAGCGTATTGTTATTAGGCGAAGGTGTGGACGGCGCAGCAGGTAACCGGCTAACTAGCGCTTGAAGAGCTTGGCTAACCCGTGCATCAATTATTCTTTGCAGAGCTTCTTCTGGTCCCTCAAAATGTTCTGATTGCTCTTGCTCATCAGCATGTGATTTAGGAGTGCCTTCACGAGATTGACGTGGTGAATTTTGAAGGGAAGGAACCGCGTTAAAGTTCTGCAAATCTCCTTGATCTTGATGCATTTGATTTTCTCGGTTTCCCAAGGTGTTTTCACTGTTATTATTGTCGTGTGACATGATGATAACAACAGATAGAATGTAACTTAAAAGAATAGATTATCAGATTCCCGGTAACGGAACCAATTTGTTTCACCAAAGAAATAATATTTTGGATAAAGCTAGAATTTGAGATGAAAAATCGGGTTACTGATAATCAAGAGACCAAAAAAGAATAATAGGCTTTCTGAGAATAATAATAAAGCAGTAAACAAGTTTTTATTTCAGTATGATGTCAGTGATCCCCTTTGCCCAATACAACTTCCTCCTTTTATAGTTGATTCAAGGTAAAGGAATGAAACCTAAGCTTTAATGAGACATTTATGGACAATAAATGACATTAAATGAGCCGTTACACAATCATTCCTATTAAATATCAATTTTCTAACGTATCAGGTATTTAATACTGAATTTGGACTCCTTTTTGTCTTCAGATCCATGTCTTCAATGCCTTTCGATCCACTGGCTTTAAATGACTTGAATTGGTACGAGACTCGTGTCTAAACTGCTTCTCGTGCCTGTTTCACTTCCTCTTCCCGTACATGTCATCTCCCGTACCTTTTTCTCAATTGTTACGCTTTGACCATTTGTCCAGTCCACGTGTCACGCCACGTCATCTTCAATATAAATTCAACTTTTTTCCCAATACATATATATATATATATATATATATATATATATATATATATATATATATATTGAGAAGAAGAAAAGGCTTCTGGTATTTCTGTGTATGTTTACATCCCATGAGCAAGGGAATTTATACAAAGCTCCTAATGCTAATTAAGGAAATAAAAAAATCTATACAATCAATCCAGCTATTAAAATCAAATCAAATAAAATCAGATCTCCTAAATATAATCAAATCTCCTGAAATTATGCTAATCAACTATCACAACCCGGATTTCCACCATCGGGACCGTGATGACGCCTAATGCCGTACTCGCTAGGCAAGCCAATGTTAGAGTTCCATTAACCTTTTTCCTTTAAATTTCATAGATTAAAATTTAATAGATTAAATCAAGTAAGAATAAGTGCGAAAATACGTAAATAGCCCTTGTCAATTCACAATACCGAAGCTATTACTACTACTACCTAGAGTCTGGTGTCACAATCTACGAACATACTACGAATTACTACAAATATTGGTCTGAAAGAAATTACATCTGTCTCGAAAGAAAAGAAAACGGGAACATAGAAACATAGGAGGGGACGCCAGGGCCTGCAGATGCCAACAGGACTACCTTAGGTCTCCATGATAGAATATCTGCAACCGACCTCTTGATCAGCCACTACCAGCTCCAAAATCTTCACAGAAATTGGAGAGTGCAGTATTAGTACAGCCGACCCCATGTACAGATAAGTACCGAGCCTAACCTCGACGAGGTAGTGACGAGGCTATGGCGGGGCATTTACAATATAACCTGCATATAGTATATAATAAAGCGAAAAGGACGTACGGGACAAAATGAAACAGTGACATGCAGCAACAATGAATATAGAACTCAAATATCTTATCAGTACCCAGCTATAACTAATCCTTAAGTGACTTACAAAACTACAGAATAAATTCACAGCAGAAGAAGAATACATGAACAACAAACTGATGTGGCGCGCATCCCGATCCCAACATATAATCAGTTACAATATGAACATTCACCCTTATTACTCTTGTTACGGTGCGCAATCCGATCCCACCGTACAATAACAATCCACCCTTATTACTCCTCAATATATCACCATTATTCCTCATGTTGCGGCGCGCAACCTGATCCCACCATATCAGTACTAGTCACACAATAAGAACAGGAATTTCACAATTTAGCTCAAAACCCTCCATAATATTTAAGCCTCAAACCAAAGCAAACAGAAGACTATACAATCATGAAACTTCACTCAATTAATACTACACAGCGAGACCAACCAAAATATACCATGAAACACCGATAAACCAACTTAAACCAATAATGTAATACAATGAAACAACGGAATAATTAATACCTTCAATAAAGAAAATAACATCTAACAAGAAGCAATTAGACATGGAAGCACTAATAAGCATGTAGCAAATAAGACAGGGAGACAATACATCAAGAACGGGGAAGGGAACGGGCTAAACAGATAATTTGGCGGCGCATAGGTACTCGTCACCTCGCCTATACGCCACTCACATGGATTTTCACATAGCAATTAAGTCGGGGATCCCTAATCAAAGTTAGACACAACACTTACCTTGATCCACAAGCCACTCACTGCTCAATTATCGCCATTCCTCTAGTTCCCACCTCCGAACCACTCGTATCTAATCATAATTAACTTAATATCATCAATTATCGCTAAAGAAATTAATTCCAATACATAATTACGAGTTACCCAACATTTCCCCCCAAAAGTCAAAAACCGACCCCGAACCCGCTTAGTCAAAACCTAAAATTCGGACCAAAACTCGATTATCCATTCACCCCCGAGCTCGGATATGCAATTGATTTTGGAATCCGACCTCAATTTGAGGTCTAAATTCCCAAATTTCAAAATTCCTAAGTTCTACCCAAAAAACCCCAATTCCACCATGAAAACTGTCATGACCCAAATCAGATGGCCACGACTAGCACCCGGTGCCTATTCAATCGAGCGCCACGTACCTTATTCCTTTTTTTCTATAAAACTCGTCACGGGCCATGATAGGCCACATCTATATATGTAATTAACAATATTAGAACTTAACTCACATAACTAATTCAAAAAGATTTATATAGATGCATAGGGGCCGACAAGGCCGTTGACATGTCATACCTAAAGCTATACACAGGACACTGTCTGCAAAACCTCTAAGAAAACATGACCATAACATATAAGTCAGGACAGGGTCCCTGCCATCCTTATAAAGCAAAGTAACATATATAGAACGTGACTCGGCAATACTCCAGGAAGATGTGGAGCTCACCAACCAAAAGTTGATATCTGGAGGCAGCCTACAGTGGATGGTCCTCACCTCGCCTATCTACACCTGCGTGGCATGAAACACAGCGCCCTAGAAAAAGGGGCGTCAGTACGAAGAATGTACCGAGTATGTAAGGCAGCAATGAAACGTAATAATAATAAGATACTATCACGGGGAGAGATAAGAGTCAACTTATAACTTTTGAATTGCCGCTGAGGGCCGTAACATATAGAATAAAATCCATTTAGTATATATAAATAAAACTACAATACAATAGTTCTAGTTACCTCATTTTCCTGACGTTAACTGCCCAACTGATCAGTGGTAACTGCCCGACCGGCCGTAGCTCGGTGTGATGGGTTTTCAATGGCCTTCCCTTATGTTTCTTATGTTTTGATGATCTAACAAACTTATTGTCAAGAACCAGATAGAGAACCTGACACATCTGGTATACATTTCAAAAAGAATAATGTTCAGTCTGATCTCCAGCAAATGAGTGAACAACCACAAGGAAGAACACAACAGGGACCTGGTCCCTTAGGGTTCTTCGACAGAAGTACAAGTCAACTGTACAGTTGGAATGTAACAGCAAAAAGTGACTCGCAACTGTTACAAAAGAGGAACACAACGTGGACCTGGTCCCTTAGTGTTCTCTGACAGAAGTACAAGTCAACTAAACAACTGGAACGCAACTACACAAAAGTGACTGTGCAGCAGACAGTGCAGCAGTCACTTCTCATTGGGTAGAAGCGTGTACCAAGAGTTGACATCACCATCCATTGTGATATCTTTTGCAGTATAACAACCTGGTGCAAGGAACAAAATGCTGACTTGAGCATTCAGTGATATTCTCTCAAGCATAACAGTATTCATCCTGCATTGAAGTCACTAGTGTGTCAAGAACAAGAAGACAACTCCAATAAGGATCAGTTTCATAATAAGTCTATGTATATCCGTAGTTGAGTTGTAATCTTGTTATTTGTTCTTCATTGTATCTCCTATCTTGCTTTCTTATAAGCTTTGTCTTAGGAAAACCAAAAAATCCGTAAACTTCCGAGTTTATGTTGTGACTAGGTTTAGTCATAAGTTTAAAGTCTTTATAACTAGAAGAGTCGCAAAGTGGCTTGTGGTGAGAGCATCACAAGTTAGTCAAAGTCTTTGTAATAGAGTTATTACAAAGTGGCTTGTAATAGTGAGATTGCAAGTTAGTGAAGTTAAAAGCCTATAAGTGTAGGTCATGGTTTTTTTGATCCCCTTGTGTGGGATTTTTCCACGTAAAAAAAATCCCTTGTCTTCTTTACTTACAGCTTTATTAGCATTCTCAACATAACCTCGTAGAGGATCAGGTACTCTACTATTTGGTGGACTCATACAAACTAACACGGTGGTAAATGCATAACTGCCCAACCGGTGGTAAATAATAATACATACCTTCCCAACCGGTGGTAACTGCCCGACCGACCGTAGCTCGGTGGTAGATGTATAACTGCCCAACCGGCTGTAGCTCGGTGGTAAATATGTAACTGTCCAACTGGCCGTAGCTCGGTGGTAAATGCATGTACAATGTCACCACTAGTTACATATATAAATATAATATCTGAAGAGTCTTTTAGGATAATTAGAATATCTTTCAAAGTGACCTATAGTCGTTTACCACTGATCACATTATGAACTACCATCATCCACATACGGTCAATAAGAATCAAGCATCAGTGCCATGAGTAAGAGTTTACATTATAAAAGACAATGAACATAAGCTTTCTGTATTTACTAGGAATAATATCATGTTTTAGTATTGTTCGTTTGTTTACATGCCATCGTTGGAGTCATGCCAAAAGAAAGAACGATAGCCTTAGCATACCTGGAGTAGGGAAAACTCCGTATAATATTCTTGGAGAAGATTGCACCGTACTCCTTTAAAATCGTAAAATTTTACGTTGCTACGATTCTAACAATTCTCGTTGGAATTGTTTTGATGCAAGAATTTTCGTCGGGGCCTGGTTTGAATTTAGCTACTGTTCTTGAGGTATTTTGAATCTACGAAGAATGATATGGAAATGGGGATGGACGTTCGGAACTTTGTCCAAAATGAGAATGGAATCAAGACTTAGTAGTAAGTCTTTCTTTTGTCCTAATGAAAAATGAGGCAACGCTTGTAATAATAAGTCTTTACTTATTAATTTCCAATACATCTTAGATAGCCACCTATTCCAGAAGACTAATGAGTCATTTTCATTTTCTAGGTTTGTGGCCTCTTGCCACGTTTTTTCTGGGTGGAGGATTAATCTTTATCTCATATTTTAATAATTAACTAGGTAATATTCCATTACTCAGTAATTAACCAATTACCCGTATAATTAAGAATAATTTTAAATTACCTAAAAATACTACTCATTTTTAATATACTTTATGCATTATACTACCATGGTCATATGCTACCTTGCATGGTACTAGTTCATAATTATTGGGTATTATTGCTCGACTCGTATTTTATCCCAAATTGGCCACTTTCAACGAAACTCGTTTTCTTTAATTCGCGTACCCTTTATCCTTTATGAAACTTACTTATTGCTTGTTATAAATAGCATAAATACGTTAACCTCAATATAATCTCACCCCCGAGTGTACGTCAATTAACTGAAGACGAAACTTTTAACGTACGAAAATGCGAGATGTAACATCCTTCCCCCCTTAGAAACATTCGTCCTCGAATGTTTAAACTTGCAAGATGTACATACATATCCATCTATTATAAATGTATATATCTTCCCGATCTAAACTCCAATGAAACAAATATCAGGCTCTCACGGGGTCAGGACGTCGTCCCTCCCTAAAACTACTTCCTAATCCATTCGTCACCTATGATTCTGTTAATCTATCTTCTAGGCGCTGACACCTATTAGTTGTAATCTTAATAACCGGGTTCATGCTTTGCTTTCAAGCTAGCCTTGGTTTCCCTTAACCCTTCAGACGTAATGCCAACTTACTCTTACATTAATCATATTAACTGGACAATTTGCGTTAATAAGATCGAACATTACCAAAAATCACATTACTTGACACATCATCCGGTGTAGCCTCTGGGTCCTAATGACCTGCCAAAGCATATATGCGGTTCTAACTATCGCCGGAGCTAGATGCTCCACCCCTGCCTCTACCTCTACCAGCTGATGCCTGAAGGCCTCGCTCTTGAGGGCGTACTGAAGAGGAGGAGACTATTATAGATCTGGTGGGCTGAACCATCCCGCTTCGGTCATTCATGGGACAACCCCTCATGTAATGACTAGGGTCTCCACAGGTATAGCATACAATTGATCCCTGACGACATCGCCCAGAATGAGCTCTACTGCATTGACTGCACCGCAGAGAAGGCGCCCTTATCTGCGCTGAATCCCTCCGATTCTGAAAACTCGAAATTCTCGAGCCCTTACCTGATTCAGAATAGACAGATCCCTCATAATACGGCTTCTGCAACTGTCGGACACTTTCAACAGGATATGGTGACATAAGATCGCCCGGAAAATCCTCAGGTCGCCTAGCAAACCTGGCCTAATTCTGAGCATACGCCTGGATGCGGGAAATATCCATACCATCGAGCAGAGCGGCCGTGGAGCATTCATTAATCAGGTGCGGCCCAAGTCCTACCACAAACCGATGCACTCGGTCACTCATTTCAGCCATAATCGAGGGGGCATACCTCGCCAAGGAATCAAACTAGAGACTATACTCCCGCACACTCATATTCCCCTGTTTAAGAGCCAAGAACCTGTCTACCCTTGGTTGATGAATCTCTGCCGGCAAGTAATGATGCAAGAAAGCCCCTAAGAACTCTTCCCATACTGCTGGAGATGCATTTGTCCCTCTAGACAATTCCCAAGTTTCATACCACTGAACCACAACATCCCGCAATCGGTATGAGGCCAACTCCACTGACTCAGTGTCTGATGCATGCATTACCCTCAAAGTCCTCTGCATCCTATCAATAAAGTTTTGCGAGTCCTCATCCTTGTTGGATCCGATAAACACTGAAAGGCCCAGGTTGATGAAGACTCTCGCGCTAATAACCCTGTTAACATGACCAACACTTGTACATGCCTGGCGTTGAGCCTGAGCGGCTACCAACCTAGTCAACAACTGTACTGCACTCCGCATATCCATATCCTCATCCTAAACAATAGGTGGAGGTACTGGGTTCCTCCTCATCTCATCGGGTGCTGACGAAATCGAAGAACTATGCGAGGGTGCCGTATTTTCCCTCGGGGCCTTACTCTGGCCCTCAGTAGACATTGGTACTCTACTCATGCCCTCATCTGCCACTACTTTGCCCTTCTGACTAGCCGTAGCGCTCCTGGTCATAGGCATTGCTGCAAATATATAAAACAATTCAAAGGTTAAGGGCTTTATTCCCTATGACTCTGCTCTATTGCACGATCTAAATATCAAGAAGGAAGGGTAACCGGTCCCTAAATGTCCTGTAGTTCCTTGCTTATACAATGTGGTGCACAACATATTTATAAACAAGACTCTACTAGACACGCTTGCAAACAACCCTAAGACAGAACTGCTCTGATACAACTTTGTCATGACCCAAATCAGAGGGCCACGACTGGCACCCGGTGCCTACTCAACCGAGCGCCATGTGCCTTATTCCTTTTTTTTTTCTACAAAACTCGTCACGGTCCATGATAGGCCACATCTATATATGTAATTAACAATATTAGAACTTAACTCACATAACTAATTCAAAAGATTTATATTGATACATAGGGGCCGACAAGGCCGTTGACATGTCATACCTAAAGCTATACACAGGACACTGTCTGCAAAACCTATTAGAAAACATGACCATAACATATAAGTCGGGACAGGGTCCCTAACATCCTTATAAAACAAAGTAAGATATATGGAACGTGACTCGGCAATACTCTAGGAAGATGTGGAGCTCACCAACCAAAAGTTGATATCTGGAGGCAGCCTACAGTGGATGGTCCTCACCTCGCCTATCTACACCTGCGTGGCTTGAGACACAGGGCTCAGAAAAAGGGGCGCCAGTACGAAGAATGTACCGTAGTATGTAAGGCAGCAATAAAGTGTAATAATAATAAGATACTATCTCGGGGAGAGATAAGAATCAACTTATAACTTCTGACTTGTCGGTGAGGTCTGTAACATATTGAATAAAATTCATTTCGTATATATAAATAAAACTACAATACAATAGTTCTAGTTACCTCATTTTTGTGATGTTAACTGCCCAACTGCTCCGTGGTAACTACCCGACCGGCCGTAGCTCGGTGGTAAATGCATAACCGCCCAACCAGCGGTAATAATAATACATACCTGCCTAACCGATGGTAACTGCCCGACCTGCCGTAGTTCGGTGGTAGATGTATAACTGCCCAACCGGCCGTAACTCGGTGGTAAATATGTAACTGTCCAACTGGCCGTAGCTCGGTGGTAAATGCATGTACAACGTCACCACTAGTTACATATATAAATACAATATCTGAAGAGTCTTTTAGGATAATTAGAATATCTTTCAAAGTGACCTATAGTCGTTTACCCCCGATCACGTTATGAACTAACATCATCCACATACAGTCAATAAGAATCGAGCATCAGTGCCATGAGTAAGAGTTTACATTATAAAAGACAATGAACATAAGCTTTCTGTAATTACTAGGAATAATATCATGTTTTAGTATTGTTCGTTTGTTTACATGCCATCGTTGGAGTCATGCCAAAAGAAAGAAGGATAGCCTTAGCATACCAAGAGTAGGGAAAACTCCGTATAATATTCTTGGAGAAGATTGCACCATACTCCTTTAGAACCGCAAAATTTTACGTTGCTACGATTACCAATTCTCGTTGGAATTGTTTTGATGCAAGAATTTTTGTTGGGGCCTGGATTGAATTTAGCTACTGTTCTTGAGGTATTTTGAATCTATGAAGAATGATATGGAAATGGAGATGGACGTTATGAACTTTGTCCAAAATGGGAATGGAATCAAGACTTAGTAGTAAGTCTTTTTTTTCTCTAAATGAAAAATGAGGCGAGACTTGTAAGTATTTACTTATTAATTTCAAATACATCTTAGATAGCCACCTATTCCAGAAGACTAATGAGTCATTTTCTAGGTTCATGGACTCTTGCCACATTTTTAACGCGGGGGAGGGGGGGGGGGGGGAATTATTCTTTATCTCATATTTTAATAATGAACTAGGTAATGTCCCGTTACCCGGTAATTAACCAATTACCTGTATAATTAAGAATTATCTCAAATTACCTAAAAATACTACTCATTTTTAATATACTTTATACATTATAGTATCGTGGTCATATGGTACCTTGTATGGTACTAGTTCATAATTATCGGGTATTATAGCTCGACCCGTGTTTTATCCCAAATTGGCCACTTTCAACGAAACTCCTTTTCTTTAATTCGCGTACCCTTTATCCTTTATGACACTTACTTACTGCTTGTTATAAATAGCATAAATACGTTAACCTTAAGATAATCTCACCCCCGAGTCTACGTCAATTAACTGAAGACGAAACTTTTAACGTACGAAAACGCGAGATGTAACATCCTTCTCCCCTTAGAAATATTCGTCCTCGAATGTTTAAACTTGCAAGATGTACTACATATCCATCTATTATAAATGTATATATCTTCCCGGGCTAAACTCCAATGAAACAAATATCAGGCTCTCACGGGGTCAGGACGTCGTCCCTCCCTAAAACTACTTCCTAATCCATTCGTCACCTATGATTCTGTTAATCTATCTTCTAGGCGCTGACACCTATTAGTTGTAATCTTAATAACCAGGTTCATGCTTTTCTTTCAAGCTAGACTTGGTTTCCCTTAACCCTTCAGACGTAATGCCAACTTACTCTTACATTAATCATATTAACAGGACAATTTGCGTTAATAAGATCGAACATTACCAATAATCACAATACCTGATACATCATCCGGTGTAGCCTCTGGGTCCTGACGACCTGCCAAAGCATATATGCGGTTCTGACTACCGTCGGAGCTAGATGCTCCACCCATGCCTCTACCTCTACCAGCCGATGCCTGAGGGCCTCGCTCTTGAGGGCGTACTGAAGAGGAGGAGACTGTTATAGATCTGGTGGGCTGAACCATCCCGCTTCTATCATTCATGGGACAACCCCTCATGTAATGACTAGGGTCTCCATAGGTATAGCATACATTAGATCCCTGACGACATCGTCCAGAATGAGCTCTACTGCATTGACTGCACCGCGGAAGAGGCGCCATCATCTGCGCTGAATCCCTCCGATTCTGAAAACCCGAAATTCTTGAGCCCTGACCTGACTCAGAATAAACAGATCCCTCATAATACAGCTTCTTCAACTGCCGGACACTTTCAACAGGATATGGTGACATAGAATCGCCCGGAAAATCCTCAGGTCACCTAGCAGACTTGGCCTTCTTACGCTGACCCTCATCACGATTCTCGTATTGTTGTCGTTTCCGATCCTCCAAATTCAGAGCATAAGCCTGGATGCGGGAAATATCCATACCATCGAGCAGAGCGGCCGTGGAGCATTGATTAATCAGGTGCAGCCCAAGTCCTACCACAAACTGATGCACTCGGTCACTCATTTCAGCCACAATCGAGGGGGCATACCTCGCCAAGGAATCAAACATGAGACTATACTCCCACACACTCATATTCCCCTGTTTAAGAGCCAAGAACCTGTCTACCCTCGCTTGATGAATCTCTGCCGGTAAGTAATGACGTATAAAGCCCCTGAGAACTCTTCCCATACAGCTAGATATGCATTTGTCCCTCTAGACAATTCCCAAGTTTCACACCACTGAATCGCAACATCCCGCAATCGGTATGAGGCCAACTCTACTGACTCAGTGTCTGATGCATGCATTACCCTCAAAGTCCTCTGCATCCTATCAATAAAGTTTTGCGAGTCCTCATCCTTGTTGGATCCGATAAACAATGAAAGGCCCAGGTTGATGAAGACTCTCGCGCTAATAACCCTGTTAACGTCACCAACACTTGTACCTACGTAGCGCTGAGCCTGAGCGGCTACCAACCTAGTCAACAACTATACTGCACTCCGCATATTCATATCCTCATCCTGAACAATAGGTAGAGGTACTGGGTTCCTCTTCATCTCATCGGGTGCTGACGAAATCGGAGAACTATGCGAGGGCGTCTTATTTCCCCTCGGGGCCTCACTCTGGCCCTCACTAGACACTGGTACTTTACTCATGCCCTCATCTGCCACTACTTTACCCTTCTGGCTAGCCGTAGCGTTCCTGGCCATAGGCATTGCTGCATATATAAAACAAGTCAAAGGTCAAGGGCTTTATTCCCTATGACTCTGCTCTATTGCACGATCTAAATATCAAGAAGGAAGGGTAACCGGTCTCTAAATGCCATGTAGTTTCTTTCTTATACAACGTGGTGCACAACACATTTATAAACAAGACTCTACTAGACACGGCTTGCAGACAAACCTAGGATAGAACTGCTCTGATACCACTTTGTCATGACCCAAATCAGAGGACCGCGACTGGCACCCGGTGCCTACTCAATCGAACGCCACGTACCTTATTCCTTTTTTTTCTATAAAACTCGTCACGGGCCATGATAGGCCACATCTATATATGTAATTAACAATATTAGAACTTAACTCACATAACTAATTCAAAAAGATCCTGGAAACAACCTCTCTGCCCTTTTCGGGGTAGGGGTAAGGTCTGCGTACACTCTACTCTCCCCAGACCCTACTAGTGGGATTTACTGGGTATGTTGTTGTTGTTTTGTAACTAATTCAAAAAGATTTATATAGATACATAGGGGCCGACAAGCCCGTTGACATGTAATACCTAAAGCTATACATTGGACACTGTCTGCAAAACCTATAAGAAAACATGACCATAACATATAAGTCGGGACAGGGTCCCTGACATCCTTATAAAATAAAGTAACATGTATAGAACGTGACTCGACAATACTCCAGGAGATGTGGAGCTCACCAACCAAAAGCTGATATCTAGAGGCAGCCTATAGTGGATGGTCCTCACCTCGCCTATCTACACCTGTGTGGCATAAAACACAGCGCCCCAGAAAATGGGGCGTCAGTACGAAGAATGTACCGAGTATGTAAGGCAGCAATGAAACGTAATAATAATAAGATACTACCTCGGGAAGAGATAAGAGTCAACTTATAACTTCTGACTTGCCGTTGAGGGCCGTAACAGAATAAAATCCATTTCGTATATATAAATAGAACTACAATACAATAGTTCTAGTTACCTCATTTTCGTGAAGTTAACTGCCCAACTGATCGGTGGTAACTGTCCGACCGGCCGTAGCTCGATGGTAAATGCATAACTGCCCAACCGGTGGTAAATAATAATACATACCTGCCCAACCGGTGGTAACTGCCCGACCGGCCATAGCTCGGTAGTAGATATATAACTGCCCAACCGGCTGTAGCTCGGCGGTAAATATGTAACTGCCCAACCGGCCGTAGCTCGATGGTAAATGCATGTACAACGTCACCACTAGTTACATATATAAATACAATATCTGAAGAGTCTTTAAGGATAATTAGAATATCTTTCAAAGTGACCTACAGTCGTTTACCCCCAATCACGTTATGAACTAACATCATCCATATACGATCAAAAGAATCAAGCATCAGTGCCATGAGTAAGAGTTTATATTATAAAAGACAATGAACATAAGCTTTCTGTATTTACTAGGAATAATATCATGTTTTAGTATTGTTCGTTTGTTTACATGCCATTGTTGGAGTCATGCCAAAAGAAAGAACGATAGCCTTAGCATTGCTGGAGTAAGGAAAACTCCGTATAATATTCTTGGAGAAGATTGCACCATACTCTTTAGACCCGCAAAATTTTACGTTGCTACGATTCTAACAATTCTTGTTGGAATTGTTTTGATGCAAGAATTTTCGTTGGGGCCTGGATTAAATTAGCTACTGTTGTTGAGGTATTTTGAATCTATGAAGAATGATATGAAAATGGAGATGGACGTTCTGAACTTTGTCCAAAATGATAATGGAATCAAGACTTAGTAGTAAGTCTTTCTTTTGTCCAAATGAAAAATGAGGCAAGACTTGTAATAATAAGTCTTTACTTATTAATTTCAAATACATCTTAGATAGCCACCTATTTCAGAAGACTAATGAGTCATTTTCTAGGTTTGTGGCCTCTTGCCACGTTTTTGGGGAACTAATCTTTATCTCATATTTTAATAATTAACTAGGTAATGTCTCGTTACCCGGTAATTAACCAATTATCCGTATAATTAAGAATTATTTCAATTACCTAAAAATACTACTCATTTTTAATATACTTTATACATTATACTACCGTGGTCATATGGTACCTTGCATGGTACTAGTTCATAATTATCGGGTATTATCGCTCGACCCGTATTTTATCCCAAATTGGCCACTTTCAACGAAACTCGTTTTCTTTAATTCGCGTACCCTTTATGACACTTACTTATTGCTTGTTATAAATAGCATAAATACGTTAACCTCAAGGTAATCTCACCCCCGAGTCTACGTCAATTAACTGAAGACGAAACTTCTAACGTACGAAAATGCGAGATATAACAAAAACCCTAGATTATAGGATAAAATCTTGTAAAAAGAAGTAAAAGATTGAAAGAAAGTAGTTAAGAATCACTTACTTATGATTTGAGGAAAAAAGAGTCTTTGAAAAATCGCCTCTTGTGGTTTAGGTTTTGAAAAATGGGAGAATGAATAAAAAATCCCGTCCAAAATTATTTTTGAACAGTTGCAGGTATCGCATTATCGATCAGGGATTCGCAAATGCGAACTTTACTTCGCAATTGCGAAGAATAGCCTGACCTGCTAGCATCGCAAATGCGAACAAGTGTTTGCAAATGCGGCCTGAGCTGATCGCAATTGCGATCCTGAGCTTCGCAATCGCGAAGGTCCCCTCCCAGTCCTACTGCCCGCAAATGCGAAACTTCTTCGCAAATGCGAAGTCTGCAGACCTGAAGCATACCGGCAAAATTTCTTAAGTCCAAATCACTCTGTAGCCTATCCAAAACTCACCCAAACCCTCGGGGCTCCAAACCAAACATGCACACAAGTCTTAAAACATCGTACGAACTTGCTTGCACGATCAAATCGCCGAAATAACACCTAGAACTACGGATTTAGCACCAAATTGCATGAAATTTTCAAGAAAGTTTCAAAACTTCTATTTTCTTAACCAAAGGTCCGAATCACGTCAAATCAGTTCGATTCTCACCAAATTTCACAGATAAGGTATAAATATTACAACGGACCTGTACCGGGCTCCGAAACCAAAATACGGACCCGGTACCAACAAGATCAAATATTAACCAAATTCTTAATACCTTTATAATTTCAATCTTACAATTTTCATCAAAAATTCATTCCTTGGGCTAGGGACCTCGGAATTCGATTCTGGGTATATGCCCAGGTCCAATATTTCACTATGAACCCACTGGATCGTTAGAACACGGGTCCGGATCCGTTTACCCAAAACGTTAACCGAAATCAACAAAATTAACTTTTTTGGCCAAAAATTATTATTTTCATTAATTTTTCACATAAAAGCTTTCAGGATATACGCTCGGAGTGCGCACGCAAATCGAGGAGGAATAAAATGAGATTTTGAAGTTCTCGGAGCACGAAATCGAGTTCTAAAACATAAGATGACCCTTTGGGTCATCACATCAACACTCCTAAATCAAGTCTCCTTGAATCATACTAATCAACGCTCCCTCTCAAGTTGGTGCAAAGATGTCGCACATGCTCAACTTGCAACTAAAGTATGGAAAGTTCGCTTGTTGAGATCTTTAATAAACACATCAGCTAGCTGTTTTTCCGACGGCACATGAAACAAACTCAAAACACAAGTTGTAACTTTTTCTTTGATGAAGTGTCGATCAATTTCCACATGCTTTGTTCGGTCATGCTGGACTGGATTATAAGCTATACTGATGGCAGCTTTATTGTCACAGTACAAGGAAAGTTTTCCTTTTTCATACACTCAATTCTTGTAGTAGCTTTTGTAGCCAAAGCAGTTCGCAAACACCCTGGGTCATAGCTCTATATTCTGCCTCCGCACTTAAGCTAGCAAGTACACTTTGCTTCTTGCTTCACCAAGTTTCCTCCTACGAGCGTACATGATCTTCTGTCATCTAGAGATCTAGCCCAATCTGTGATTATAAAGGCTTCTATTTGGAGGTGATCATGTTTGGAGAAAAGTAGACCTTTCCCTGGAGCAGACTTTAGATACCGCAAAATGTGAAAGATAGCTTGCATATGAGGATCTTGGGGATCATGCATGAACAAACTCACCAGGCTAGCTGAATAGGCTATGTCTGGTCTAGTGTGGGAGAGATAAATGAGTCTTCCAACCAGCCCCTGATATCCCTCCTTATCAACTAATTATCTAACTCCGCTTTGTAACTAGTGATTGCTTTCAATGGGGAGATTTTGCAGGTCTGTAACCTGTCATACCGATTTCTTTCAAAAGATCCAGAATATACTTCCTTTGAGAAATAAAGATTCCTCTTTTGGATCTAGCAACCTCACTTCCCTAGAAGTACTGAAATTTTCCTAGATCTTTGATCTCAAATTCATGTGCCAACAACTTCTTCAATCGAGACATCTCCTCTTTGTCATCTCCTGTCATTACTATGTCATCAACATAAACTATGAGAAGGGTGACTTTACCCGTTTGATGTCTTATAAAGAGGGTGTGATCAGCATTGCTTTGTTGGTAACCGAAGGAAATCATTGCTTTGCTGAATCTGTCAAACCAAGCTCTAGGGAATTACTTCAGTCCATACAAGGCTTTCTTCAATCAGCATTCCTTTCCTTGACACTGTGCAGTATCAATTCCAGGAGCAATCTCCATATAAACTTCTTCTTCTAGGTCTCCATGAAGAAATGCATTCTTCACATCAAATTGTTGCAAGTCCCAATCAAGATTACCTGCACAAGATCTAACAGTGTTCATCTTAGCAAGAGGGGCAAATATCTCTTGATAATCCACTCCTAAGTCTGAATGAATCCCTTAGCCACCAATCTTGCTTTGAATCTTTCAACTGAGCCATCAGCTTGGTGCTTCACAGTAAAGACCCATTTGCAGCCACCCAACTTCTTGTCTGGTGGCGAAGTGACAAGTTCACATGTCTCATTTTTTGACAAGGCCTTTATTTCTCCAATCATAGCTTGCTTCCATTTAGGATCTGCAAAAGCTTCTCTCCAATTCTGGGGAATAGACACAGAAGAAATAGACAAGGCAAAGGCTCTATAGGAAGGAGACAAAATTAGATAAAGGGTATTTTTGGTGATACAAGATCTGACTCCTTTTTTGAGAGCAATAGGTTCATCTAACTCATCAGAAAATGTAAATAACTCACCATTAGAAGAAGGTTCAGCTTCGGTAGATTGCATGATGACTTCTTCTGCTCTATTTTTTCTTGAGTAAGTTTTCAAATCAGGCCTATCCAAACGCCCAATAGTCTCCCCCTGAATTCTCTCTCCAATTTCACTTTCCCTTGTGACAATGTCATCAAGAGGTCCAGTAATGGAACTAGGTAGAATCACCACTTCCTCCTTACTGCTCTCCCCCTAAAGAGGTGATGAGGTAACACTAAAATAAGGCTCAGATCCTCAAAAGGTAACATCCATGCTAACAAAAGATCTCCTAGAGAGAGGATGATAACATTTGTAATATTTCTGTGTCAAAGAATACCCAATGAAAATACACTTTATGGCATTAGGATCAAGTTTCCCAGAATTTCTAATGTGGACAAAGCAAACACCCAAATACCTTTGGAGGAACAGTTTATTCATTCTTACCCTTTAAAATTTCCAGAGGACTTCGAAAATTGAAGGGTTTAAATGGCATTTTGTTGATAAGATAGGCAGCCGCTATAGCATCCCCCCAAAAAGGTTTTGGTAAAGGCATGGTGAACATAAGAGATATTGCTAATTCTAACAGATGCCTAATTTTTCTTTCAGCGACTCCATTTTGTGCACTAGTGTAAGGACAACTAGTCTGATGGACTATCTCATTGGACTCCAAATAAGCACCAATCTTTTATCCATGTATTCGTTGTCTTTGTCAGTTCTCAAAATTTTTATTTTGGCATCAAACTGAATAAAAATCATCTTATGAAATGACTGAAAATAAGAGAAAACTACACTTTCGGCTTTTAAAAAATATACCCAAGTCATCCTAGTGCAGCAATCAATGAAAGTAACAGACTATCGACTACCAAACAAAGAAACAGTTTGCGTAAGACCCAATACAACAGAATGAATAGTCATAAGCGGAGTTGTACTTCTATTATCACTCACAAGATAACAGTTTCTAGTATGCCGGGCATATTCACACGCCATCACATAACAAAGATTCAAATCGAGTCCTTGAAAACAAATCGGGATATAACTTCTTCAAAACAAAGAATGATGGGTGTCCTAACCGTCTATGTCGTTATTATTTCTTGGTTAACATCCTTACTTTCCATGTACATTTTAAGAAGAAGAAAAAACTTCTTGTATTTCTGTGTATGTTTACATCCCACGAGCAAGGGAATGTATACAAAGCTCATAATGCTAATTAAAGAAATAAAATAAATCTATACAATCAATCCAGCTATCAAATCAAATCAAATCAAGTACAATCAAAATAAAATCAGATCTCCTAAATATAATAAAATATCCTGAAATCATGCTAATCAACAATATAAATACACGACAACCCTAGTGATACAACACAATTTCCAAAAAGCAGACGTCAGCATGGACAGTCATAAATACTCAGAGTCCGAACAAATCCTAATGTAAAGGGAACTAACAAATCAAAGACGGTAAAGTCTTATGCCTCTAAGTTTCAGTATACTTTTTGAGAACAAAGTCTCAGTATGCTTTCCTTCCTGGTACAGCTCAATTTATATGCTTCATCACTCAAACGAAAAGGTAGAACAAACAAAGTAGACAACTCATACTTCTGTCGTGGGTACTAGAATGTGTTCCCAAAATGCTGCATATGACCCAAGTTGTCTTAATAATGGACGAATGAACACTCACACCCAACACAATGAGATAAAGTTCAGCAAAACCTAACAGCTCAAAGTATTGAAGTCACTGGGAAACAACCAAGTCCAGGCTCAACAGAAATACAAGTAACCAGGGACCATCTATAAGCCTTTGCTTTTCTTCTTTTAACATGAACTGGAGAAAGAATTACTCAGATAGATATGAGATTTACCTCGGAATATAAAACCAGAAATGCTGCCAGCATATTTTAGCGGAAATAGTGCGCCAGCGACAGAGTGAAGAAAAATACAAGGCTCATCTTCCAACTCTGACCAAGGGATATTTTACAAGTCTCAGAAGCTAATACTTTCATATGCCTGACTTCAAATTTTGTCGAACCTAGAAGATGCTAACAAGTTCCAAAGGCTGCAACCAGTGGCAGAGGCAGGATCTCAATGAAGGAGTTCAAAAAAAGTTTTTGTGGCTAGTGGAAATTGAACCTGTGACCTTATGAAGGTTTTGAACCCCCTTGACCACTAAACTACACTTTTGGGTTGTGTTAAGGGGGTTCAAAACTTAATATATAAAGATAAAAATCAGATTTTGCCTTATATATACAGTGTAATTTTTCGGCGAAGGGTGTTCGGGTGAACCCCCTTGCGCCCCCTAAATCCGCCCCTGGCTGCAACTGAGGAGAAAATAAGTCCTTGCACAATAACATAAAGATAAACAAATGCTAATATGTACCATGCTGCTTTATCATCTTTCCAAAGACGAAATTGGATATACTATTAAACTTGTTTGGAAATACTGCGTTGTAGTTATTTATTGAACTTCAAAATGGCCATACTCCCGTGTAGAGCTAAACCTAAACAGCACCACCTTCAAGATACCCTATACTTTCCTGTTCCAGATAGCACAAGCGTACAGTTATTATTTCCAAATAATAAAACTTTTGTTGATGACATCGTTTCTTTACCATGTATTATTTAAGAAACAAACACGAAATGGTAAGTCATGCAAAAACAAAAAATTGAAAACTGAATGCAAGCATTCATTAAGGTTTAAAAGGTTTTCTATTTTTCCCCCAATATACATGAAGCACAAAGGTAAGTAGGTAACTCCAATTAACGTTGGTAGTAGCATCATATGTTGTGATATGATTAAGAGACCAAAAGTTTAAGGTGTTTGGACAGTGCTATCTCTGTTTGAGATGAATCTTGATTCATAGAATCTCCAAGTATCAATGTATGAGATACTAGAGAAAAGATTTGAGTAATCAGCTTAACATACCTTAAGTACTATCAGTTTCTCTAATTGTGGCCATGGAAAAAATTGTTAGGACTAGTTTTTATTGAACCCTCCATCATTTAAGATGACTAAACATTTAAAGCAGCCATGCATTTCTTCTTCCTTTCCCCTAACTCTTCTCCAATTCCTCGGAGAGCTGTATTTTTAAGTGGTTCGTATGAGCTTATAAATTTATGTACGACACACTCCATACTCTTCTAGTTCATAGCAAAGCAACTTTCAGATCATCTAGACTAAAAATGACACTTAACAAAAAAGACACAATACTACCTTAAAACACATTAATTAGAACAAGACGTTCACATGTCAAGTAACACAGAAGTTTATGATAAAACAACCTAAGGGGGGGTAGAAACTCCTAGATGCAACCATTACTGAAAATTGTAAATTTTCTAAATCAGATAAAGCATATACAGTACATCATACGCAAGATCTAATAGGAGAAGAAAGATCTTACAAACAAAAAAGCTCCATTTTGATAGCATCTCTTCCTGAAGGACAAGAAAAAGAAAAAGGTTATATAACTGAAAATCCTAGAAAACAGGACCAAAGAGACAGCAAGACTTTCTGCAGTAGATGAATTTAGAGCGCCACAAAGGTATAGAAGTTTAAAACAGTAGATCATAAAGAGAGAGAGTTCAAACATAAGGCCTAAGCTTCTTTAAGTTCACTTAATGATCAATAAGTAAAATTAGAACTTAGAAGGTAACCAGGCAGAGATTATCACAGTAAATGTAGTGCAAGTCAATTCTTAAGTGAAATTTCTCAATCTTCATAATTTTGTTCAATCCAACTCCTATCTTACTTTAGTGATGAAATATATATGACTTCTAACATCATGACATCAAACTATTTGATGATATCAGCTCCAGATTTCTTTCTTAAATTTTCAGCTTTGCAGGAGAGATTCATGAAACAGTAGGATATCCTTCACAAGTACTTAAGCCAGATGATCATGAAACAATACCATGATAACCAGCGTACACGAATATCTTCCATTATGAGCAACGGATGGAGGAACACATTTGCACTACCTATAAGTTCAACAAACCAATCAATTCAAACTTAAAGAAGAAGACACCTCATAAGACTTGTTGAACACGGTATAACCAAGCTTCCTCTATATGTCAACCCTGTTTGCCAGCCCAAAACATGGGGCGAGGGAAATGGTCTGGACTCTCAAGAGCTAAAAAGGAAGCTCATTATGTAAACCTAATGTTAAACAACAGGGTATAGCATAAAATGTGGCGAACTGACATCATAAAACAGCTATTCAGCCAGCACAAGCTAATATGCAAAACTCCATCTGATCACACGAGGATCAGGAACCTTCAGCAAAAACTAGAGACAACTTATCTACAAAGAAAACCAAATCACCTCTCCTCATACATGTCAAAGGTGACAATCTCATAGCATGCTACATTACTGAAAGCGAACTCATTAACTCTATGCAAGATTGAGCACAACCGACTGCACTAGAGAATTAAGAAGCAAAAAGAACCTTAAATACAAGCATTATTTAATACGACGCCATAAAAATATCAGTGATCTAATCTGACCTATAACAGTTATTCAAATTTGTAACTGGTCTGGATGAATAAACTATGCAAAGGCATCTACTAACCTAAGTATATGGCAAGACCAATGCTACAAACTATGACGCTCTCACAAGCCAAAATACTAGTATAAATTATAGCTCAACCTCAATGCAAGATCACATAGAACCAGAAGACAGTAACGAACAAAGATAACTTAACAGAGAAAACAATAAACACACACTTCCTTAAGAGTAAGCCATATACACATGATTGTATTACTTATTAGCAACCATTCAAAAATTAGATGACCCAAACAATACACAATATACAGTCATGCTTTTGCATGGTTGTTGTTCTTGACCAATCATCATTGCTCGCACATCAGAAATGATGTCCGTTATTTCAAAGAGAGATCAAATGCAAGAAACAAAGACGTTCTTTTAAACCTATTACCCAACTAGAGAAATGATTGAATGCACTTATGCATGACTAAAGGAGAAATATATCAATGACAACAAATCCTTCAGGAGGAATGAATGACATCACAACCCATAGCTCTACTACATATGGAGTATGTTGTAATAAAGGTAACTACTGTACCTTGAGTTTAGCAAGCCACTTAGTAGTTCAAACATTTTCATTTCTAACATCTCCCATCATTTAGCCCTCAAATGATAATTTTATATATAGGCACATGAACAAGCATACGCATTCAGTAAACTAATGACAAACCCAGGAAAGAGGGTTGAGGGCAAAAGCAAATGCCCTAATTAATTGGATGCTTAGAAACAACATACCCACAAACTGTCTCATAATTGCATGGACATATATAGTTCACTAAATAGATACTTACACACAGCTATAGAAAACAAATCAATACACCATGAGACCCATAAATTTCACAAGAACAACACATTTTAAAAAGGAAAAGAAAATCAAGACTGTAAACATTAGTATGAAACTGTATTCACTAGTTAGATATTCATAAATGTAGATGTTACTACTATAACTAGCAACGCAGAGACGCAATTCAAAAGTATAAAAATGGCCTTTCATTCATCATTTCATTTGTATACACAGGCTAACATAAACCCTAACACTATAAAGAACTAAGAAAACACGATTGATTTCATACTGGAGAAACCTAATAATTTCTATGGAATCTAAAAAAAAACAAACACCAGCTATTCAAAAACCAAATTTAAGGCTTAACACTTGAAACTCCCTATTGTCCTTCCAATCTAATCCTCATCAGCAGAGGGCTTTGAGGATCCACCAGCTTTCTTAGGCAGCAAAAGGTTATGAATATTGGGCATAACACCGCCATTGGCAATAGTAACATCTCCAAGCAACTTGCTCAATTCCTCATCATTTCTCACTGCCAACTGTATATGCCTTGGTACTATCCTAGTCTTCTTGTTGTCCCTCGCAGCATTTCCAGCCAATTCAAGCACCTGTAACCACCAAAATTCACATAGAAAATCAGAACCCTTAATCAAAACAAACAACCTAGAAACTTTCTATCAGTACATATCTGTTGTTTAACTTGTACAACATAAAAAAAAATCTATAAACAGTATCATTAAGCTTTAACCCATGTAATAGTAGTTTAGTTACGATTTTTATCATGTTAACAATTAATGCTAATGAAATTTTACCACAATTACTTCATAAGTGACCTGAAAAATGTAAATATATTTCACAAAAATGCTTTCCAGTCCAAAACCTAAAGCAATTAACTCAATTATGGTTAATTAGTATGTATTTACACATCGATTAATCAGTTAAAGGATAATAATTAACATGATTCAGTATACACGCATAATCATTTTCAATAATTAGAAACCCTAGAAATTGAGATATCAAAAAGGAAAGAATTAAAGAGGCAAATGCAAAAACTCACCTCAGCAGCAAGGTATTCGAGGACGGCAGCAAGGTAAACAGGGGCACCAGCACCGACTCGCTCAGCATACTTGCCGGCTTTGAGAAAACGGGCGATACGACCAACGGGAAATTGAAGACCGGCTTTGCTACTACGGGATGTAGCCTTCTTTGCTGCTCCAGATCCTAGGGTTTTTCCTCTTCCTGCCATTTGATTGTTGTTACTGTAAAACACAAGAATTAATTGGATTTGTGCTTCGGAGATATGAGATTTTGAATGGGAAGTGTAATGGAGAATTGGGAGGGGTTGTTCAGTAATGGTGATTATATAGTACTGAGGGATTTTTAAATGGACCAATGAGAAGAGAGCACAAGGATCGTGAATTTGAACCGTTGGATTAGAAGTAGATTGACGGTGAGATGAGGAAGCCGAGGATTTTAACCGCTTTAAAGGATTGATGAGTTTGAATGTGACACGAAGGAAACAACTGGCGTTTTCCCGGATGTTTGAAATATGAATTGGTGAATATATACCTAAGGGCCCGTTTGGTTGGTGCTTGGCTGCTTGCATAGAGTTTTGTATATATATATATATAAAGTTGGGAATAGAGAAGGTGATGTGGCATCTCTCTTTGACCAAGAATCACAATTATCTATTTTCTCAAATTTTTGGAGTTTTCCCTACTTTTTCTACTTATATTCCCATTTATTTTGTGCTATTTTTAAAAACCAATAAGGAATTACACCTATCCTTTTCCACGATCTTTTGGCATTTATTCCTCTCATTTAGTAACACCTCTTGGTGAAACAATAACACCTCTTAATGTTTGAATGCCCAAACGTCAGTACTAACCGAACGTTGATTTGCTTGCAATATAATTAGCAAAAACAGTTTCACAATCTCTTAATTACATCTGTATCTTTTCCGCTTCTTTCTCTAATCTCATATTGTATTTTTATTCCAAATCCTAATTGAGTCCTCTCCGGTCTCCACCCTAAAATTGTAACGGTGGAAAGTTATTGTTCATATTATTAATAAATAATTTTCTAAACTGATGTGTGCGGTTGTATATACACCAAGATCATAGTTTCTGATGGCAGTGGAGAGAGACAAAGCAAGATATAGGAAGTTCTTGAAAAATTTACGAAGGAACTGGAGCAGCGTACTCTTGCAACAACTTCATTCTACCTACTTATTATGCCTTTTTTTTTCTCTATGAACGCCACCAAGAAATTGATAAACTTTTAATATTCTTTCTCTATTTTTGAACAAGCTAGGGTAAATGCACAAAGATCTTTTCTACTTTTAATTTTGGTTTCACGACTATATATGTTCTTCAATTTACCTTAGATTTTTTTTTTTTGGGTCTTAATCTACTTATTTTCTAATACTCATAGCTCTTTTACAATCATAACATAGTCTCTCTCCAACACTTTCTGAACTGTTTCTCAAAATTTTAGTTTGTTTCCATTTGGTTCCAAATACTTAAATATTTGTTTTTAGAAAAAAACGCAAAAGAAGCAAAAGCAAATAAGGAGGAGAAAAGAAAGAATTTGGAGGAGAACAAGTTTGGTAGTGCCTTTCTTGGAAAAATAAAGAATAACAACCCCACCACAACGAGGAAATCATTTACCGAGAATGGTTTGAATTGTTAATTCTTTTTATATGGTAAGCTTTGTGAATATTTTGATTGAGTATAAAAAAAATTATTATCATATGACTAAAATGAGTTTGAGACAATAAAAACTTCTGAGAAGGCCCGCCACTAGGTCAAGTAAGTTCGTATGATAATCTGAAGTGGTTAAGATTTTTATTTGTGCTATAGATTATATAGCTATTTTAAAGGGGGTCCAAACAGCTCCAATGCCTACATTACAGGCATCAATCTCAATCACAAAAGGCAATGAGAAGTCAGGGAGAGCTAGTACAGGGGCTGTGGTGAGGGCAACTTTAAGTTGGCTGAAAGCTCTTCTAGCTCCTTCAGTCCATGTGAACCCATCTTTTGTAAGCATGTCAGTGAGATGTTTGCTTATCACTCCTACCCTCTTATGAATGTCCTATAATACCCTGTTAACCTTAGAAAACCTCTCAATTGTGTCACAGACTGAGGCTCAGGCCATGAATGAACAACTTCAATCTTCTTAGGATCAGTGGATACCCCTTGAGCTGAGATGTAATGACCTAAGTATTCCGCCCTTTTTGCAGCAAAGACACATTTGCTTTTCTTTGCCAAAAGCTGGTGTTGGAGTAATAAGCCAAAGACCCTTCTTAAGTGTTGCAGATGCTCTTCCAAATTTCTGCTATAGACTAGGATATCGTCAAAGAAGACCAAGATGAATTTCCTAAGATGCTCTTGGAAAATGTGGTTCATTAAGCCTTGAAAACTGGAAGGTGCATTGGTCAACCCAAAGGGCATGACCAGATATTCATAGTGCCCAGAATGAGTTTTGAATGTTGTCTTCTGGACATCATTGGGTGCCATTCTAATTTGATGGTACCCTGCTCTTAGGTCTATTTTGGAATAAATCTGTGACCCTCCCAGTTCATATTGGAGTTCTTCAATAATGGGTATAGGAAATTTGTCCTTAACGGTCACCTTGTTGAGGGCTCTGTAGTCAACACATAGCCTCCAAGACCCATCTTTCTTGCTTAATAGCACCACTGGGGAGGCATAAGGGCTGGAACTCTACTGTATGATGCCTTGGTTCATCATTTCCCTCACCATTGTCTCAATGACATCCTTCTGCACTGGTGAGTATCTGTAAGGTCTGGAGTTAACTGGTAAACTGCCCTCCTTCAAAGGAATATGATGATCAAACACTCCTATTGAAGGAGGTAACTGTGCAGGCTCCCCAAATATTCCTGCATGCTCATCAAGAACCATCTTAAGTTCCTCGGATTCCTCACCTCTTTCAGGCTCTGTCACTTCAACTTCCGTGCATTCTGCCTCTCTTACCTTAACCATGAAGAACTGTGATCCTTCAATGGTCATTTTGCTGATGGCTTTTGGTTGAACTGTTTTGAACTTGGGCTGAATCCCTTGCAAGGTGAGTAGTTGTCCCTTATACTCAAATTCAATCATAAGCTTTCTAAAATTGAACTTGATGTCATCTAAAGGGTAGAGCCATTGTATTCCCAATACTATATCACTTTTGCCAATTGGAAATACTAGGAAGTCATCCTGGAACACAGCTCCTTGCATTGGCCATTTGAACCCCTTACAAATACTATCTGTAGGCACTTCTCTGCCATCAGCAACCTGTACCAACTGAGGTTTAGTCTTGCTTATTTGGCATCCCAACCTTGTTGTTGTTCCTTCATCTATAAAATTGTGTGCAGAACCACAATCAATGAAGATTTCCAAAGGTCTTTGTTCTGTGAACCCTCTCAACCTCAGGGTTTGGTAACCTAAGGTTCCATTTAAAGCCTGCAAGGATATAGCACAGTTCTCGGGAAGTTCAATAGTTATCTCTTCTCCTTCCTCTTCCATTTGCTCCTTTTCCTCATCCTCTATTGGTACCTCACCTGCTTCCAGCTCTAGTGAAAATAATTGCCTCTTAGCCTGGCATTTGTGACCAGGTACAAACTTCTCATCACAAAAGAAACACAATTCTTGAGCCCTCTTTTCCTCCATCTCTGCTGGATTCAACCTCCTCCTTTTGTTATTGTCAAACGTAGCTGTAGCTGATTTCTTAAATGCATTCAAGTTGTTCCTAGGCCAATTGTTTTGACCATGATTACGACTATACTATTGCATAAAAGAGAAAAAAAGTTATCTTATTGTAAAGGAACATTGGGTATAGATCACTTTTAGAGTTCATAGAATAATATGAAATAGTACTATTTTAAAATAACGGGGATCTCTTACTTATTTGAGGTAAAATCTCAATTGGATTTAAACTCCTAACTATTAGGACCTAATTCAATAAGGAAAGATTTACTAACCAAAATTTAGTTGATTTTTAAGTCCGAAATAATAGGAAAATAACTTAAATTACTATTTTATCTATTGTGAAATATATTTTTAAAGGATAAAAAAGACGAACGATATTTCGTTAAGGGTATTCGACCTTTTAATATAGTATAGATTCTCTCCACACGAATTAAAACAGCAGCGGACAAAAATACCCTTTATCACTTTATAATTAAGATTTCTCCCTTTTCTAAAGTAATGAATAAATTTTCTAAATTAGATTTCAATCAACTTTTTAGAAATCGAAGAACCTTTTTTTCCCGACAAGAAATCAAAGAACTCAAATACAACTTTCATTTTCTTAAGATTTCCTTTCTTAAGAAACCATCTTCGAGACAAGAACTAATAATCGAAAGAAGAATAAAACAAAAACGCCACTAAAGAACCTAACAAACACAGATTTCACGCACTGCACTTTAAGATCAAACAGTCAGAAGAAAATGAAAAAGAGTGATTTAATGATCAAACAGTCAGAAGAAAATGAAAAAGAGTGATTAATCTAAAAAGGGTATCTATAGACTGTATCACATGAGAAACCCTACACTAATTCATAGAAAATAATCAAGCGGATTCAAGAAATGATGAACTAAAACCAATAATGACCCTGACACAAGAATAAACATATTATATATATATATATATATATATATATATATATATATATATATATATATGTATGTATGTATGTATATATATATATGTATGTATGTGTGTGTGTATTAATTTATAATGCAACAAATTAAACAATCAAAAAGAATTAATTAATTCTTGCATAGTAATTCTTTCATTACTAATTCGTGCATAGTAATCCATACATTACTAATCCATGCATAGTAATTCCGGCATAGATAATTCGCATAATTAATACTTCAGAATTAATACCTGCATAACTTATCCCGAACCAGATGACCCCTAATATTTTCTTTTGTTAAGTTGTTTGGTGGGTTACCATTTATCAAAGCGTTTCATTTCTTCTGGAAAGGAAAAGTTGTTAGTAAACTGTATTTGTAAACTAATTTTGGAAAAGATAGAATAATATATAAATAGAAAATGTAAACTAAACAAAAGTTAATCCGAGCTCACTGAATTCACAGTATTTCCTTAAGGAATTTAATCCCCTCCTAGTACCCAAGGTTATGGATTATTTCCTCCCAGGATAGAACGAATTATACACTGGTGTAGTGGTACTTCAAACCCCAATGTTTCAGCGAACACAAAGTTCCGTAGCAAATCACACTTACTGTTGCTTTCTTTGAAGTTAAAAGTATGCAGAAGAAAGGAGGAGAACTCAGAAAATCGTATTGAAAATCTGAGAGAATGGACTTGTATTTATAGCCAAGGTTGGGCTGAAAACTGAAGAGGTGCAACTCTTCAAAGTGGCTGTTTATGCAGAACGACCATAGCATAAATGCCATAACATAAATGGTTATTTACACAATAATAAACCGGGAATTCAAGAGGAAGGTTAATTTTCAGTTACACAACTGAAAATCGAAAAACGGATAACGGAAAAACGTTTAGTATTCCGTTGCATTTAATATTAATATTAATATTCTGTTATTAAATTGAATATTTTAATAATATGTCTGTCAATATTTACTATTAACAAATAAATTTGGTCCAAAAAATTAATCAATCAATCATTTAACCGAATCCGAAGCCAAGCCGAGCGACGACGGTGCGAGGCTTGCCTTCTCCTCAACTCTTTAAGAGCTATAAGAAGAGCAATTACTTATATACCCATCAAAAACCTCTTCCTCTTCCAATATGGGACAATGTCCCTTTGTCAAGGAGGGAAGCTCAAATGAAACTCAAATATTTCATTTTCCCTCCATTCCCCGTTCACCCACTTTTAAGCTATTTTAATGCTTAAAAACCCAACAAAAGTAATCTGGAGCATCAAACTCATGTTACGTGTGTGGTTTGAAGAAGGTCTGGACTGGTTCATGGCTTAAATTTATGATCTCTTAATCACATGATGATGATTTTAGCATGTGCAAAATCTTCCCTTCATTCTCTAATTTTCTTCGAAAGATAAAATAATAAAATAGAACCATACGAAGGTGAGCTTGTTGAATGTGTTCCTTATATGAACTTGTTGAGTGCAGTCATTGATAGAAATTGGTGAATTTTAGTTTTGATGATTAACGAACATGGCAGATGTATTGGGTTAGTGGGAGAACCTGGTGAAGGATCTGGTCCTGCCCGGTTGATCTTGCAGAGTGCTGGCATTTAATCCTAGCAGGAGTATAATTCACTTTTGCATGAGATATTATTTTATTTCACGATAAATGACTTAGAAGCCGCCCGAATGTAGAGAATCTTGATAAATCTTTATTGTTGATTTAGAGAGCAAATTTGTGAGAAAGTAGAATAATAACTGTAGTCTTTTTAAGGAATTTTTTTCTTATACTTCTTTGTTCTCTAAGGTGTGGAGATCTTTAAGGGATATATTATGCACGAAATTGGTGAAAATTAAATAGGTTTCTTGCTCGAAAAGAATTATAATTAGAGTAGGAAATAAATAAGAAAAATTGTATGGTCATATATGATAAAGTTGTTTATTAAGTAGGTCTCTTATTATTTGTTTACTTTTATAATTTTAATTTTTTATGCTACTAACGTGTTATATATATGTAATCCAAGTTTACTTCATCGTAGACATGCACTTTCATTATTTCTTCATAGTAAATTGAGAGAAAAGTAAGAAAAATGAGTTCAAAATTCTAAAGTTAATATTGAAGGATGAAATGTGCAGAAAAACCAGACTAGAGAACTTATTCCTTGATATCAAATTTATTATGTCTAGTCTAATTCATTGTATTAGGCTTATTGAGTTGTAATCTTATTTGCTTATACAAGAAGCATTTTGAGAGGTTTTTATCTGTGAGGGAATTCAAGTCTTAGGCGAGAGTTAGTTTGAGCATTTTGCTACAATCAGAGTGGTTGTAGACAGTCGAGTGGCTAGGATTTAGTCTCTTAGGTTATAAGAATTTTGTAACATGAAATTGCTCGTTGTTTTAGTGAAGCTTTTGTAAGAAATTCTAGAAGTGGGTTGTGATTTTTACTCTCTTGGGCAAGGAGGTTTTTCATGTAAAAATCTTTTGCGTATTTAATTCTGCACTTTACTATTTCAGTTGTTGGAGCATATATAAGAACCAAGTTCTTATATAGGTGTCTAAGTGGTGCACCAAACTAATAATTGGCATCAGAGCAGGTTCTAAGTAATAAAGGTTAACACCTTGAGAGATCCTAAATATGAATGTACCACCTGGAATGAATGGGGGATAATCTATTCACTCGTCCACAACTATGTAATGGATAACACTATAATTGATGGAAAAATTGCATGAAAAATTTCTTGCAAACTGAAGACTATGAATTGTGGGAAATAGTTACAATTGGACCCCTAATCCCCCACCAATAAAAATAAGGACGGACAAAAGATGCTTAAGATTAAGGAGGAATTTACTGCTAAAGATTACAAGATGTTGGAGAAGAACGCTAAGGCCATCAAGATACTGACTTGTTGGCTTCATAGCTTGCTCCAGACGAATATAACAAGATTTCTGCTTGTTTCTAAGCAAAAGAAATTTGGGATGCCTTGCAAATTGCTCCTTAGCACTTTCTTTTCAATGAACCTTTTTAAGAATAAAAACATTCAGATCAGGTGTGCAAGTAAGATAATACCTCTTGAGGCTTCTAGCTTATTAAAAATTAATATATCGTTGACGTGTTATGTGTAACATAGATCATTGTAGACTAAGTAATCGTGTTCATTCTATTTTATTTGATTTTATTTTTATCATATATTTGATCCTAATAAGGAAAATGCTTATGGAGTGCCGAGTATAGGTTAAAAGTTAAAAACTTAAGTTGAAAAAATCTTATTTCAAACTTCTTGAGCTAATAGTATCGCAGCTTATAAGCTCTCTAACACTTCCTCTACCATGAGCTTTTTCTAGAACAAGACATTCAGATTGCGTGTGTAAATAGAACCATAAGTCAATACCTCTTGAGAATTCACGTGTGATAATCTCAATATCACGTTTGAATGTTCGGACTTTTTGCATTAAATTTAAATAATTTGGTCGAATCTTGAAATGAAACGTGAGGGTCATTAATATATCATTGATATTTAATATTAGCTCTCTCCGTTCGTGGGATAAAGTCTAGTACTAAATTTATGCAATGTTTTATTTATGCTATGTTTTATTGATTGTATAAATTTATTCTGAAATAAATTTATACCATCAATCACATATTGTATTAACTTTATCCCAAATTTAATCCTAGATATCTCTCATCTTATCCCACCTAATCCCATCAAATTTGGCATTATTTTATCTCACCTCCTAGGTGGGATAAATGTGACGATCTGATAGGTTATTTTGAGTACTAGCCTTAATTTCTATGTTCCGAGATCTCTCATAGCTTCATTCGATGTTTATTGATTTGCGTGCGTGATCTGTGTCGCTTTTCGAAAAGCTTTTATGTGAAAATTTGAAGAAAATGTGATTTTTGACTTAAAATGAGTCTGGAGTTGACCACAGTCAATATTTTTGATAAACGACCTCGGATCGGTGTTTTGACAATTCCCAGTAGGTTCGTATTTTGGACTTGTACGCACGTTTAGTTTGGGTTCCAGGTGACCCGAACAAATTTCGACGCATTATGTGAAAGTTGGTAAAAAGTTGAAATCTTGAGTTTTGATTATCGATTCTTGTTATTTTATGTTATTTTGATGATTTGAGCTAGCGAGCAAGTTTGTATTATGTTATTACACTTGTCTGCATGCTTGGATTGAATCCCGAAGGGCTCAGGTGAGTTTCAGATGCTTTACGGACTGATTTGGAATTTGCTGGTGCCCAGCAGTTACTTGTGTCCAGTTGTAAGCCTCGCATTTGCAAAAACCTAATCGCAATTACGAGTCTCGCATTTGCGATGTCAGGCTCGCAAATGCAAAGTGGAAAATTGGGGGCTGGGGTTCGAATTTGCGAACAATTATTCGCTTTTACGATCTGTCTAGGATCACTTTGCAGTCTTGGAGTCACTTTTGCGATGATGTGCTAGGTAGAGTAGCTTCGCATTTTGCGAAGCTTGGCTGGCATTTGCGAGGGGGTGTCTGTTTACCTCGAAAAATGAGTTTAACAATTAAAGATATTTTGTGGTTTTAAAGATACGTGATATATTCTAATACTAGTGATTATACAAGTAATATTGAGCTTAAGTAAGAAGAAATAAAGAACCAAATCAGTGTTGTTGGAACAGTAGGGGGCCTCGAGCTTGACTTATCTAGGGACCTCGAGGTCAGCTAAAAGTAATAAAGTATGAACAATAAAGTAAAGGCAAATAAGCTGAAGAACAGTTGGAGAGCACGTTAAACAAGAAGAATAAGAATGTTCTATTGCAATGAATAATCTGATCCTTTACAAAATGATTGGGGTCCCCTTTATATAGGAGGGGAAAACCCTAATATATCACCTTACTCATAAAGGTAAAGAATTCTATTGATACATGTGTATAACGGCCTAGTACGGATATGTACCATTTCATACAACCCTTATCCTATAACTAATGCCCAGGTCCACGTGTCCTTGAGAAATTCCCGCTCTTTCTTGATTGACTTCGAGACAATGCTGCCCTTGATGCGGTCCGTGCCAGACACTCGATCAACTTCCCCGGGGTAGGTGTTCCTTAGCCGGATACAACACCCACTTCGAGTCTCTCGGACTCGAGCCTATAGCCCGATTTAGGCCTTCAAAATCATACACCTCGATTTTGACCGTATACAGTGTCCTTTGCAAATGCGAAGGTTTTGTTGCATTTGGGCCTTCTGTATGTCTGATACACTGATTGCATTTGCGATCAGTGTTTCGTATTTGCAGACATCAAGTTCGCAATTGCAATCTGCAGTTGGCTAAAAAATTGAAAAATCAGGACTTGGTTCATTTTACACCCATTTTCAGCCCTAAGCTGTCAACCTAGAGGCGATTTTTGAATTGGTAAGCATCTTTAACTAGTTTTCAATTATTTTCATGAATTTCTAACATCAAATCTATGAATTTAATGTAGAAATTAGGAGTTTTGGTAGAATTTAGGGATTTTGTAAAATTGAGATTTAGACCTCAAATTGAGATCGGATTTCGAAACAAATTACATATCCGGGCTCGAGGGTGAATGGATAATCGGGATATGGTCCTGGATATGGGTTGGCTAACTATCCCATTGAGTTTTCCACTTAATTTGACTAATTAACTTATCGGATATATTGATTGACAAGGTTAACATTACTTGTAATTTTCCCCCGAAGTACTCGCCTATTCAAGCTAAACTAATCCTATATTCCTATGGAGTTAGAATTATTAACAACACATTAATAATCATGTATAGTAACCAAGCAAGGCAATTAGGTATATTTCTATCCTAACCACGAATCCGCTCCAATGTCCAGGTTCAAGAACTTGCTCTACTCATTCTTATATGCAATCTAAAATTTTCAATTTCGAGTTCAATCTTAGATTCGTAGATCAATTGGTGATTAAAAAAATAAGATACTTAAGCGCATGATTGAATAATTAAACCAATATAATAAAATAATAAGAATAATTTAAGCTTCAGCAACAACGTTCGTGTAGTACTGATATTCGGCTTAAACTATGCATATTTTTATGTATATTTTCCCACATTGTGCTCATGTTTTATAGATTTCGGATGTATAATATAATGGTCTGTGCTATTTTATTGTATTTCTATGTGTAGGAATCATTTGGATGCGATTTTTGATGAAAGTGCACGAATTGGAACGAATGGACAAAACATCAACAAGAAGAAGAGGTTTAGATGCGATTTGTGATGAAAGTGCACGAATTAGAGCGAATGTAACTCAAGATACCACATTATGAAGGAGGATATAGCTAGTAACACACTACACCTATGACTATAGTTGATACCAATAATAAATCCATTGCATACACACTTCCCAACTTCAACATACCTAAGTGTAGTTAAACAATTTCAAAGCACTCAAACAACCTGCCTTTAACCATCTTACCTCAAAGACCTGCCTTTAACCATCTTACCTCAAAGACCAGCTTATTGTCACTAAGCACTCTTGGCTTGTGCACTCACCCTAACAAGAGAAGTTTAATAACGTAGTTTTTTTGTCATGAGATCATGTGACTTTACCACTAAAAGAGAAAAGATAATCCATACATTCTATTCAAGAGATCAAATATAATTCAGGTACTTACACATAAGAACAACAATTCACTCACTTTCTCGGAGAAATTCATGTGCCTATGAAGTTGTACCATAGGCTTGCCTATAGTGTAAGATTCGATTAATCTAAGCTCGCTCAAATCTAGGATCAAATATGATTTTACGGGTTGTAATTGCAGCCTAAAGGACGCATAGGATAACGTCGGGTAAAAGTGACTAACCCTCCTAATCGCTTTAAGGCAATATAACAATCAATTTGTGCACAAACTTATCATAACCCACTTTAAACGTCATACTACAACACATATCAAGGGTTGTCCTCTTTCTTTAAGAACACATATCCGTAACTCACCATCAAGAATAAAATATGATTGGAAAATGTGTTGTCCTTTTCTTTTCTCTCTTTGGTTTTTTTAAATTTAAATTTTGCTTTGTTGTTTCTCCGCTTTTCTTTTTCCTTTTTTTTCCCTCTAACACTCTCCATATGATTGTAGTTTTCACTAATGGTTCTTTGCTTGCACACGTGCAACTTTCTTCCTTTTTATGGTTTCAATCTAAAGCTACGCAAGTTCCCTCCTTATTTTTCTAGCGCTTAGTCTTACAATTTAAGTGCTTTCAAATAATGCTGTATGATGGGCCGGGCTGGGACCGGGACCGGACCGGGCCCGCGGTCTTAACGGGTTAAACGGTCCTGGCGGGCCGGTCTTCGTGGGCCGGTCCCCAATGGTGCAGGAGATCCGTGGCGGGCCGGTTTACTTCTATAAGCCCACGAGCCCGGGACCGGCAGGCGGGCCTGGGCCGGTTCAACCGGGCCTAACGGGCTCCAACGGCTATTTTTAATTTTTTTTTTTTAAAAAAAAGACCAACGGTCAGATTTTTAAAATCTAGCCGTTGGCCTTCATAATTTATCCGTTGGCCACTTTAAAAAATAGCCATTTGGCCCCCAAACTTTATTTTAACCCCAAACTTTATATAATTACACTTTTTCCCAATTCTCAACTATAAATACCCCCTCATTCTTTCATTTTTACTCACCAATTCATCAATCTCTCTTAATCTCTCTCAATCTCTCTCAATCTATATCTAATTTCTCTTCTATAATTGCTTATTTTATTATTGCAATTTCGTGAAAAATTGTGAAGTTGGTGAATTGAAGTATTCAAGTCTTCAACGATTTTCAATTTTCAAGAAGTTGTTCGGCAATTCGGTAAACTCGTTCCAACTCTTAAGTTTTAAGAATATATTTTTGTGTGTTTTAGTTTGCATAATTGTAATTAATATGACATTTTCTTTGAAAAAAATGTCTGGTGGTAAGGGAAAAACTAAAATTGGTGAAAGTAGTCGCCAACCTACTACCCTTCCCCCGGCTCCCCGACCCAGACCTGTTACCCGTCCTGCTGCTCCTATTATTCTTGATAGTGATAACCCTTGTTTTCAATTTTTCGATAGTGAATTTTGCCATAATGTTGCACCAGGTCAAAGATTAAATGAAGAAGTTATGAATGCTCTTTATCCTAATCAAACTATCTTAGAAAATGATGAGGAAAATGAGGATGTAGATGAAACCCAACCGGATTTAGATGATACACCTACTAGTCCTGTTAATAACCCAACTGATGCCCCGCCCGACCCACCTGTAAAAACCCCTACTTTTAATAGACAATCTTCTAAACGCCTAGAAACATCAATAGTTTGGAATTTTTTTACTCAAGTAAGAGAACAAAATAAGGCTAAGTGTAGAACTTGTGAAAATTGCTGGCGCATAAATATACTGGAGACCGTAGCGGCACAGGTAGTTTGGCTAGGCACATACAAACACACCCTAGAGATAAAGTTAGATATTTACAAATGAAAGCGCAGCTAGAGGGGACAAGTGTAGATACTGCGGTTAACCCTAGTACAGGTTCAAATCTAGTTCAACCAGGAATTAACACTGTGACCGGAGGTATTTTATATTATGATCCAAATAAAGGCCGTGAAGAATTAGCAAAGATGGTTACTGTTATGTGCTTACCCTATACTTTTCCTTCTAATCCTAATTTTGTGCATTATATTAGAAAGTTTTTAATCCTACTTATAAAGGTTGGCCTCGCGCAACAGTTAAGAGCGATATTTATAAATATAAACATGAATATGAACAATATTTGCGGTATTTATTTACTCATATAACTAATCGGATTTCTATTACTACTGATATTGGTAGAAGTAATAATGACTGTGATTATCTAACTGTTACAAGTCATTGGATAGATGAGGAGTGGATAATGCAAAAACGCATTATTGCGTATAGAATAATTAATTCACGTCACACAGGTAAGTTTATTGCTAACACTGTTACAGATATTTGTAGATATTTCTGCATTAGAGATAAAATAATGGCAATTTCTATGGATAATGCTTCTAGTAACACTAGTGCTATAGGCATACTTACAACAACACTAAATCCTGCATTTAGTAATATATTCCATGTGAGATGTATTTGTCATATTATCATTTAATTGTCGGTGATGGTATGCGAATTTTAAAATTTGAAAATTGAAAAAGGTTAGAAATGGCTC
>NC_031994.1:33243017-33262073 GCF_001879085.1 Nicotiana attenuata
TTTTTTGTCTTTAACTTGCAATTATTTATAAGCTATAATATATATACATAACATACAATATATACTACAAGAAAATATATAAGGGAATATATATACATAACATACAATATATACTACAAGAAAATATATAAGGGAATATATATACATAACATACAATATATACTACAAGAAAATATATAAGGGAATATATATACATAACATACAATATATACTACAAGAAAATATATAAGGGAATATATATACATAACATACTATATATAGTATACTATACTAGTATACTATATATATTATATATACATGATGAAGTAGTACTATATATACTACAAAATAAGATTTTTCAAAATGAGGGCCCCACCCCCAATGACCACCAACGGTCATATTGCACAAATAGCCGTTTTTTTTTTCAATTTACAAAACTAACCTTCTCTAACACTATAAATACCCCCCTCCCTCTTCTTCATTTCAATACTCAATACTCATTTCTCAATCTAAATTTCTCTCAATCTCTCAATCTCCAATTTTCAAGACTTCAAGTCTCAGTCTCAATTTTCAAGTTAAATCATGCCTCGTTCGGAAAGAGTGCGCTTATTTGTTTCGCAATACTATGAAGTGCTTGAAGAAAATGAAGAAGGCCAAATATTAAAGTGCAAGAACTGTGGAAGAGTCTTAAATTTTCGTTCAGGGTGTACCACCGGCATTTTAAGGAGGCATATAAAGTATTGTGTTGAGGGTATTTATCCGCAAATTCGTCTTTAAGATTTTTCAACAATTTGTGTTATTTTAAAATTATTAGACATATTTATGCTTCATGTTGTACTTTGTTATTAATTTATTATGCATGCCAATTTAGTTTTACTATTATTTTGTTATTTTACTTTTTAGTCAAGCACTTTAATAATTAGATTTCTATATTATATATACTACATATATTTATGTAGCCATGTATAAGAGTAATATATATATATACATACATATATGGTTTACAAGAAATTGCCTTAAACAAAAAAAATTAAAAAAAAAAGCCCGAAAATAAAAAGCCCGTTAGGCCCGCTAAGCCCACGAGCCCGGCCCATTTAGCCCAGGACCATATGGGCTTAGGCCCGTCATGGGCTGGTTCCACCCGTTGAGCCCACGAAGCCCGGGACCGTGAAGCCCGGGACCGCCAGAGCCCAGGCCCGTTTAGCCCGGCCCGTTTAGCCCATTTAGGCCCGAGCCCGGACCACCATACATCATTACTTTCAAAGGTAAAAATTTCACAAAGTCAATTAAGAACAAAGATGATAGGCTTGTAATGGGATTCTCAAAAGAAAAGGTTTACATACTCAAAAAGGCTACTATAGAAAATATTAACAATGGTAGGCATTTAAAGCTCAATAGGCTAATCAAAGAAATGCCTACATCATCTCCTATACTCAATAAGATTTACTTATTTCGCTTCGTCCCACGCACGGAAAAGTTCTAGACTAGCGCAGGATAACATATAATACAACTTTAAACTTCTCAAACACACAGAGACAGGTTCAGGATTTAAATCTTATGGGATCAACTTTTAAAGTTTTTAGTATTGAACCCATTATATTCTTAAAGTTATGGGTTCATATCTACTATTTTTGTAATTCAAATGAATTTTTACACATAAATTTTTAATCCGTGTAAAAAATTATGGGTTCAGTTGAACCCGGTGATACTACACTACATCTGCCACTGCAAACACGTTGCACATGACTCAATTAGGACGGTTTCATTCTAACTCTCAAGTCAAAGCAAGTAATCACATAAAGAAGAAGTATTAAGCAACAAGTACTGGATGAACATACAGGTCAAGAACTGAGAGAAGGTGTCGTAGAACAAGCTATTCAAATTCTTAAGGCATCAATGGTTTAAGGGGTTGTTTTAGTTAAATAAACACCAATCATTAGATTTAAAAGTCGATAGGCATCACGAAATTAAAAGTGCATCGCATGAATTGGACGGATGGTGTACTGGAGGTGAACCTGTTCCCCTGCAAATGGTTTTGACATAAAATTTACAACAACAAAAAAAGGTTTATTTATATAAATCACAATATTTTTTACTTCAAAATATAATAGAAAATCTTTGAAAGATCGTTGCGAAGTAAATACAGAATGATTTCTCAAATAATGATGTAACCACTAACCAGGGCTTATCAAGTAGCCACAGCGATAATCCCAAACAACATGGCCACAGGAAGGGATTTTGTGAAAACAAAGTACTTAAGATTTCAATAAACTATTGCATAAAGTTATTCATTTGGTAATCTGGCATTTTCAACAACTAGACAGCAATTTTTAAGTTCATAAGTAAAGTTTCCAATTTGAACTAGTCGCACTTCTACTGTTGTCTACAAGCAATCACCAAAAAAACATCTACATCACCTCAAAGAGTTAAATTCTCTGCTCATACAACGAAGAAACACTTACTTTTGAATAGAAGGTAAGAAGCCATGATCCATACAGCTACTAATTGTATCTCTTATGATATCGTCGATATAACACTTGAAAGAAAATCCCAGCTCTCTCAATTTCTTTGAAGATATCTCGGAGGGGATCTCTGAATCATGTCCTCCTCTTGCCAGCCTGAAACATTGAAAATTAGACTGTTACTTTAATGCAAAATTATTCACATTAACTGTAACTTTTCGGAACAATAGATATATAACCTCTCTAAAGCAGGACCAGGATACTCTCTTGTAAGGTGATCGATAACTTCAGACATAGCCCAACTCCGAGCACAGCACATATATCGTCCTTCTGCTTTCTCGTTCTCCATGAGAAATATGTGAGCGCAACATATGTCCTCGACATGAGCTAATGCAATCGATCCCATTCTTGAGTTCACAGCAGTGAGTATAGCTAACAATTCAGGATCACCTATAAAAGTAAAAGGACTGAAAGCTAAGTGACAAAAATATATACATTGTTGAAGGGGTGTTTTTATCTGCATCTATTTGGTTAAATGTGAAAATGTATAAAGCAATTGTAAAGCTTATGTTGGACAAATGTAACTTGAACCAAATGTGACTGTTGGCTTAACCAGCTCAAAGATACTCTTAACATGATATGATATTGTCCGGTTTGGGCCAAGCCCGTACGGTTTTCCCCAATAGGCCTCACACCATTAAAAGATACTTACACCTTATATTTAGGCTCCCAATCTTTTTAGATACCAATGTGAGACTTTGTTTGCACGCCTAACAATGTGACAATATTCATTTTGCTGCACTAGAAATTAAAACAGGAAGAAAGGAGACAAAACAAACCTGTTATTGGTGACAAGAGAACTTGAATGCTTGAAGGAACTGTAGGAGTGAGGAATGGACCAGCTACAGTTGGTGTTATTACTGAAACCAAATCAATGCCATTTTCCTTTGCAAATTGGAATGCTGCCTCCTCTGTTAAAACCTTTACTAGTACATAAACCTACCAAAGACCTTTTCCCATTAAAAACCTGAGTTGCACTTGGTAATCTTGATAAATAATACAACAACAACAACAACAACAACAACAAAAAACCCAGTGAAGTCACAAGTGCGACCTTAAGAGGGTAGTTCGATAAACCGTCAGCTTAGGAAAGAAGGAAAGAAATAGTAGAGACGAGCAATACCAACATCAAGGACTATAAAGATAAGTAATCATGATAAATAATGTAAAGTATTATTTCATCTTTTCCATTTTATATAACGATTCATTTTTAGTCTGTTCTAAAAAGAATGTCATTTCACTTTTGAACTTTTCATTTTACGCTTAATGATATACTGTGATGGTCATAAAAATGTAATGACATGTTTAAGAACACAAATTCTAAGAATACTTTTGGTATATGTCAGAAATCTTTCTATTTTTTCTTAAATTGTCAAAAAGTGTAAATATGAAACAGAGGGAGTAGTAGTCTGACTGTCTGAGTATAGGAAAAAACATTACCCAGCCACTAGGTTTTGTGTGCCTAACATGTTGGACAGGTATTTTGCAAGATTCATCCACAAGAGGTCTCCAGTTTCCATAGCTGTCTCTGGCTGTCACTGTGCTAATTGATGATGTGAAAACAACTCTTTTTACAGAGTTAGATTTCAAGCAGGATTTGAGAACATTCAAGGTCCCCTGGAGTGCTGGCTCTATGACGTTTTCTTGAACATAGCTGTCTTCAAATTGAAACAAGCCAAGAAATTGAATACTTCTGTAGGCTTCAATTAATTTTGAACTACTTTGGGACTTACCAAAACTAATGATTTAGACAAGCATGTATTTACCAACATTTTCTGTGGCTTGTACTCCGAATTCCATGGGTGCAGCGACATGGAATAGACCACTGCAACCTCTCACTGCTTCGTCGAAGCTCCCTTCTTCTCGTAAATCAGCTTTGAACAATCTCAGCCGGTCATTGGCCCCGGGCAGCTTCATCAGATGTAATGACTTCTCTGAAAAGGTTAAGACTGAGGATTAATTTACGAATGAACTCATATTAAACAAAGGCGAGCAGTTCGCAATTCTCTCTATCCCATGTTATCTAACTGGAGTTCCTCATTCAAATAAATGCACAATAGAAATTCAACGGCATATTGGAATTGAAGGAGCTCCACATGAAATATTAGTTTAGAGAAGTTAAAGAAGTGAGACATGGGAGACAGAAAATCTAAAGAGTCGCGTAGCAAGGTATACATTCAGCATGCCTCATGCCTTTTTCACGTAGGCTTATTAAGTTCAACCTTTAAGATTTTTAACACAGGACACGTTATACTATTCAAATTCTAATATTTGTTAAATTTTAGTGTTTTTTTAATGTATATTATGCATAATGCATTCTTCTTGGAAATTCCCTTATTTGGTTGAAGTCCAAAAGGCATGCAATTGGTTCTAGATCTTTAATTGAAGTCGCGTTATACGACCAAGACATGTACGCTCAAACCTCTCTATAACAACATCCTTATAAAATAGCCGTTCACTATAAAAACCGAGTTTTTCTCGGAACCGAATATTATATTATGTTATAATATATGTTCTCTATAACAGCACTTCACTATAGCAGCCAAAAAATTTCGGAACAAACAAGGCAGTTATAGAGAGGTTTGACTGTAATATCTTTGCATATTTTCTTTGCTTATAATTTGAATCAAATCCCACTAATTGTGGATTCACGGTTTTCAGCCTAATAAAAATTAGGCACTGCATATTTGATTTGATGGATGTATGCATATTATTTAGGGGGGGGGGGGGGGGGAAATCAGAAATAGCCAAATTTATAATTGGTAATTGAAAAATAGCCACAGTTTCAAAAGTAATAGAAATTTAGCTACTTTTTCATGTAAAAATTAAAATCTGAGAAAAAATACTCTTAAAATCCGGAAAAATTCCAGCATAAAATGCTGGAGTTCCAATTTTTTATATATGAGATTCCAGCATAATGTGCTGGAATTTCATAATGTAACGAGTTCCAACATTTATGCTGAAAGTTTATACGTAGGAACTCCATAATCCAGCATATTATGCTAGAACTTTCCGTGTGCTGGAGTTCCAACATAATATGCTGGAAGTTTATACACAGGAGCTCCATAATCCAACATATTATGCTGTAACTTTCCGTGTTTTAGCAAAATAGTGGCTATTTTTCAATTACTTTGCAAACGCTAGTTATTTTTCAACTACAAATCCAAAAACTAGTTAATCTGTGCTATTTTTACATATTATTATACTCGAAGTCTGTTAGGTGGGCTTACTGTTTGTTTTTTTTGTTAAGACACATCTCTAATTCGTTGCAAACCCAAAGGTGCGGCCTTCTAGCTTTCTCAAGTCAAAGGGTTAACTACATGCAAAATTTTCAGGAAACTACCAGCTATGTCCGCGTGTAAGCAGCTTATTATAAAAATAGGGTAATTCATAAAATATTACTAATATTCGTTAAATGTAATCAATATTATCCAATTAGCTATTTGTAGCCAAAAAAAGTTAAATTTTTGCTTTCTTTTGAGTAGGTGCTATTAGAATAGATTGAGTACATCTTAAGGAATTTGAATCTCAATTTTGGGATGATTTGGTGGAGTTTTAAGGTGGTTTGAATTGAATATTCGAAGCCGAAGATAAACATGAAAAAAGATAATATGTGTATCATTTGTATATGACATATGTATCATATGTATATTTATGTATACTTGTGTGTGAGATACATATGTGATGCATGTTTGATATATGTGTCGCAGAAGAATTTTTTGAATCGATTTTAATTGCGAATTTTGATACCAAACCAGTCTAAATCACCTCCAATCTTGCTCAAATTTTGTATATTGCCTCATCTATATGTTTTCAATGAGTCCAACCCTACCTAGTTGGGAAAAAAAATCCTTTTTGGTCCTATTTTCTTAGTTATTTATATCACTGGTAATGAATTTTGACTCCAAACTAGTCTAACTCACCTTTAAACTTCGTCAAGTTTTGTATATTGCCTCCTACGTGCTTTTAATGAATCGCAACAATACCTATTGAAAAAAATAATCTTATTTTGTCTATATTTTTTGAATATTGTATATAATCGGTAATTTGTTTTGGCTATTTTTAATAGCATGACTAAAATGGCTAGTTATTGATAAATAATATCTTTCTTTGGTATATTCATGTAAGATTCCCAAACTTTGATGGCAGCCTATTTGGCTGCCCCATTTAATTTTTGATGACCCCATTTAACTTACATCTATTTTTTTCTAAAAGTTTAAACTTATTTTTATCCACTGCTATTGCTTCTTCTTTTATCTCCTATTGCATCATGGTTAGCACTTGAAAACTTAAATACTCGAATCTCTTACCTTTCAAGATTCAACACAAAAGCTGGTTTATGCGACAAAACACCAGCAAAACTAATTGAAATCTTACACTTTCGAAAAGAAAGCAAGACCGTACAACAATGTATAGCAGGTTTGGGTCAAAGATTTTTCTTTCCCGAGGTATTTCTCAAAAGGCTTGATTTTAAAGTTTGTAACTTGCGAAAGAAGAACTTCAGATCCCGATTTTGAAGTTGCATTTTGAAATGATAAAAACTTCAGATCCTAACTTCAGATCCCGATTAAGCTTCAGATCCGATTCTAAACCCTAAATTTGTAACTTTAGATGCGAATTTTGAAATGTGTTATGAAGTGGGTAAATTTGTAAAAAAAAAAACTCATCTTTGGGTACAACTTAAAGTATTTGTGCACTTCCCCCTAACAACATCCATGATCACATAAAGAATATCAATTATAACTGCAAAGTTACAAAACCTTTTTTAAACATTGATTATAATATTTAAGTCACACAATTATTTTTTGTCACCTTCAACTAGCGCAGAAGTAGCATAGCTTTTAGGTCTTCAATTGAACTTATTATTTAAAATGTACAATAATCTCTTGAGTCTTGATAATGCCCTTTTACCTTTCGTCATACTAAAGTAACAAAATTTTACAAACTATAACAGTAACGTTCAACTTTACTCATTGGGGCAATAAGAACTTCTTGATGGGCGTATGCTTTGTTGTTATATTAGATAAAATTTAGTAATAATTTTACTGTTATAATGAATAAAATAAGAAATTTACTGTCATACTGATCCTGAAAAGGTCAGGATTGGATCAGAAACGAACCTGGATGGCGCACAGTAGCATGGACCGTGCAGCCCATTTGAAGGAGAGACCTAACCAACCATGAACCAATGAAGCCAGTGCCTCCTGTTACACAATAACTCTTCAGCTTCTCCTCCTCCATGCTTTCTCTTGAAGAATTAACCAAAACCACTAACGAGACAAAAGCAGTAATAACAACGCTTTGATGTGGAGAGAGGAGTATAGTACTTATAATTAATTAGGATTAAATGCTGAGGTGAAATAAGAAAGTGGGAACACAATTATGTAAGTAGTGGTTGGCTTTTATGGAGTCTAGAATCAAAGTGTGGTTCTTTTGGACTCAAATGACGGAAATTGTGGAGAAAAAAGAGAGTAATATATCTATATATAACGCCCTTTTAAAGGGCGCTATACTTTAATGTCCGTTTTGGACGTTACGGTACAACGCTCTTTAAAAGAGTGTTATACATAAAACGCCTTGTAAAACGCGTTATACCTGGAACCTGATAAGACAGGCATCTATAGCGCAGTTTATAAAAGCGCTATATGTATAGCGCTTTTATAAACCGCGCTATATGTAAATAAGTAGTCGTCCCCTTCCCCTTCCCCCACGTTCAAAACAGAAGCCCCCCCCCCCCCCCCCATTTTCTTAAAAAAACTTCAGCGGTCCCCCTCCTCCCATTAACACGATAAAAAACTCGAGTGGACCCCACCCGTCCCACAAAAAGTAAAGAGTATTGGCCTCACATCCTAGCCAAGCCTTCTATTGTTGTGGGTTGCTTGTTTCAGACTCAAATTTTCAATTATTCAACTTTCGAAAAACATAAATCGAGGTATTCCGATTTAGTTTATGTCGAAACTCGTATAAATAATGCATATTAGTTGTTTTAAATGTGTTCCATGTTGTTTTGTATTTTTTTTGCGATTAAATTGGTATGTTATTTTTATCCGGACTAATATATTAGTGTTCTAAAAAAATATGTAAAAATTGAGAAATCATTATTATTTGTTAATAAAATTATTAATAGATCACTTTACTGTTTTATATGTATTTTCGTGAATGTTTTGTGATAAAATGTATTTGTTGTTTTTATCTAGTTTAGATTATTTATTTGCTTAAAGACTAGTAATATAGTGCCCTTTTAGCGTAGTAAAATGTTGAGCCTTTTAGCGTAGTATCCCTATAGTTTAAGTATCTCTTATACTGATAGATCAAATACAAACTCTGTCCAATTTACAAAACTTAATTATTTAATTTACAAACAAACATATAAAATTATAAAGCTAACATATAAACTAATAAAACTAACACATACAAGAATTAAAGATAGCTTGGTGCTACTGGGACTCAAATATCGAGCCTGGAACCCATATGTGAATACTCTGTCCAATTAAATATTGTATAATTATAAAAATTAATTATTTAATTTACAAAACAAACATATAAAACTGTAAAACTAATATGTAAAATAATAAAACTGACACATACAAGAATTCAGGATAGCTTGGTGCTACTGGGCCTCAAATATCGAGCCTGAAACCCATATGTGAATACTTAATAATTAAATATTGTATAATTATAAAAATTAATTATTTAATTTTCAAACAAACATGTAATTAATGTTGTTTAATTTACAGTAGACAATATGGATGTGCCGCCTATGCATCTCGGACCTTTCCGCGATGAGCTACTGGCAATCATAGGTCCGCCCACTTATGAGAGGGAGAGTTACTGGCCCAGACTCTCTGCGCCAGGAGAGTGGACGGCATGTGGGATTTTCTGAAGGGCAAAGTTCTCCATCCCCGTGTAGTCAGACGCCAGCGGGATACGGGCTTCTACAGGATTTTGGAGATCGGCCGGCTACAGCTCGATTGGTCTTTGGTCACGGACCTGATAGAGCGGTGGCGACCAGAGACGCACACATTCCACCTGCCCATTGGCGAGGCCATCATCACACTACAGGACATGGAGGTTTTATATGGGCTGCCCGTTGATGGACACCCCGTCGCTCTACCGCAGGGCATGAGAGAGATGACACTTGGGCAGTACCTGGACATGCTGTAGAAGCTCACTGGTTTCCGGCCACAAGATGAGACAGCACAGGCAGGGGCCAGTCGCCTGAGTTTGACGGCTATTCGATAGTATTTGGAGTTATTGCACCACGACATCACTGGCGAGACAGATGATCTGCATATTCACCGGTATACGAGGTTGCTGATACTCCTTATGGTTGGAGGGATCTTGTTCTCGAACACTTCGGGGAACCTAGTCAGCTTGAGATTTCTTTATCATCTTGAGCAGCTAGATGATTTATCCCAGTACAACTAGGGTGCTGCTGTTCGCCTACTTGTACAGGCAGATGTGTCGGGCGAGCATGGGCACCCAGCATGACGTATGTGGATTTTTGCCGCTACTACAGGTGACAACATATTCGAATACTCTATTCATTATAACATATCTAGTAAAAATATATCTTAAATTTTACGTTAACTTTATATGTTAGGTTTGGGCCTAGGAGCGGTTCCTGCAGTTGCAACCACCTCTACCACCATTACCTCCGAATGTACCACCTCCGTTTCTCCCTCTAGCTAGGAGGTGGATTCTTCGGCGGGGATACGTACATATCTACATGGCTCGGTATAATATCCCCCTTTACAAGGATTTGTTGGATATGCTGGAGGGCGCACAGGTAAATGTATACCTAAGTTTGCTTGGCATAGCTTCACATGTGTTGCGTATACTCACGTTTTCTGTTGTTACTTAATATTTCATCTGGACGCCATACAGTGACGAGTTGATAGGTGGCCTGCCCGATTATTGCTCGGCCGGCGGACTTATTTGGATCTCTTCCGTCTCGCTGATGTGCCTCGATATTGTGGAGCATCATGCCACGGAGCGGGTACTTCGCTAGTTTGGACGTCCGCAGCGTGTATTGAGACCGTCCACATGGCAGCCCACACATTACCAGCGGGATGATCGTTCCAGGATGGACGACGCATACGTGGCATGGCTAGAGGAGCAAGTCGATACTTGGGACCGACGAGCTGACCTGATTCTGCCCCCCCCCCTTCACCGAGCCGGACGGATACTTTTCATGATTATATGCCCTGGTACCGCGTCGTTACCTGACTTTTCATTGGGAATCCCATTCATCGAGCTGGCGGTCGATACGTTCCATATGCCGGGCGGCACGAGGCACTGGTATGTTATTTGGTATTCTTACTTATATAACTGTAACCTAGCGTTCTGTAATTTATATTTTACACGTTGTGCAGGCTATTGGCCTACATCTATTCTACCAGTTGTGACTGCAGATGCAGCAGCATGCCGGCGAGGGAGCGACCATTTTTCACGATTATGGCTGGCAAGTTACTGAGCTGGCTTCCCGGACACTACAACGAGCCCGAGAGGATGAGCGCTTAGTACACGACCCTGCTTATATGGTGCCAGAGCATTACCATAGAGGTAGGGCTGTCCCACGAGGTAGGGGACAACGAGGTAGGGCTGTCCCACGAGGCATTCCCACGGGGTCGTGGGGGGCGGCGAGGAGGTGGTCCCCGACAAGGGAGCGTTGGGGCACCTGTTGAGGATGTTTGAGCTGATCTGCCGGGAGATCTCCATTAGCCAGTCGAGCATCACAGCAGCATGCCATCATTTAGCCTTCAGCTGCCGCTCACTCTAGGGACTTCGCAGGTGACCCCGTCAGATCCATAGTTGATCACGGGTGATCGCTGCCGACTCGACACTACACTAAGGTAGGAAGAGCGGGTCGCAACAGCTTTTACTCGAATAGTGGTTCGGGATCGAATTTCCACAGGGAGCTAGTAGTGGAGTTGTAATGTCTGTTTAGTCTAGAATTGCGGTTGTGCTTCTAATGTCTCTTCAAACATATTTGGTTTTTGATTTCTGTATCTACCTTTATAAAGCTAATGATTGAAACTAAATTATGCTACGGGAATATTGCTAAGTTGTAATTAATATAGAGAAAGGCACTAGTGTCGTGGCATTACCTAGGTGGTTAACTAACGGGTAGATGCTACTAAGGATAGATTGACATATTTGGGGCTTATGCTATAACCGTTGCAAAATTGTACCCACTCTCACACCTCTCGGTAGAGAGAGTGATTTTGCCCAATTGACTCTCTCGAGACCAATTGGGTAGGCCAATTAGACCAAGCAACTAGGGTTCAAGTAGGGTGATTACTCTCTCGAGGTTTAACCCGTTAATTGGGACTACCATTTCTCATGGGTCCATCCCAATTCCTTGTTGGGTCAATTTTGGGGTCGTAGACTCTCTTTCTCAAGAAGAGTTAAACCCACCAAGCTAGAATCAGTGTTTGCAACCACCAATCCTTAATTAAAACCTAAAATTAACCCAAATAGCAAACACCCAATATCAATCTAACCTTAGATGGCAACACCCATCAATTACCCACACTAGGGTTGAGCCACAACCCTAGCTAGCGAGTTTAGCTACTCATGCTAGATGCAAAAATTAAAGAAATAGATGAAGAAGTAAACATATTAATTAATTGCTAGGAAGAAAATACAATATTGAAGAGCAAAAGTGCCAAAAATGGCTAAACTATTCGGTCTCACGAGCTCAGCAGCTTCAGAAAAATAAAACTTGACCTAAAAATGGAAAAAGGTCCTATTTATACTGGGCTAGAAAAACTGGACAAAAATACCCCTGCGGGGTCAGCCCGGACCGCGAAAACATGACCGCGGCCGCGCTGGCTCTTAAACTATTGGTTTCTGCTTCTCTGAAGTTGAGGACCGCGGACCGCGTGAAAATGTAGCGCGGCCGCGGTGGAAGTTGGCGCGGCCGCACAGAAATGAGCGCGGGCCGCTTTGCTTAGAAGGGGTCAAATTTTGGCTCTCTGAATCTCTGCTCCGCGGACCGCGTAAAAGTGTAGCGCGGCCGCGGAGCCTGACCGCGGACCGCGTGGAAATGACCGCGGCCGCGTAGCCTTCCCTTTGAATATGCCATTCTCTGAACCTCCTAGTGCGGCCGCGGTCACAGTTGCGCGGTCCGCACTAGGTCATCTTTTCCTCAACTTCCTTAGTCTTTGATACTTGAGCAGGTTTCACTCCTTTCTGAGCCGATGTTTGACTTTCGTCGCTTTGTCGATCAAACCTGCAATCAAGTACAACTTGTGAGCATTTTGGGACTATTTTGTAGCAATTTATAACCAAAGCGTAGGCAAGTAGGGGTATAAAACACGTTAAGATCCTAACTTATCAACTCCCATAAACTTAAGCCTTTGCTTGTCCTCAAGCAAACAAAATAAGACCCACCCCATAAAGGAAAATCCACGTAATTCCAGCCATCCTAAGGCAACCTCAACAAGCATCAATTGGGACTAACAATTGCCCTCAATACGAATGCATCATTAACACATTTAACTTTTGTAAAACCATGGATCAAGTGTGACACAAGAGCATCTAGAGTTGACACATTTCATCAAAGAATTTATCTCAATTACTTTGGTCATTGTGGAACCCAAACTCACACGTCCTTAACTCTCCCTAAGTGAACCTCACCTTTTTGAGTATTAACACACAAATCGAGGTTGATGGAAGTTCACTCATCTCTCTCAAGAAGAAGGTCACAAGTCCGACTTTAGGTACCATATGCTTGCCCCTTATGTAAGTATCCACTAATGTAGGTTTCCTTCAACTCAAGATCCTATAGGGCTTTTGTGGAGTCATTATGAAGGCTTTTGGGTAAAGGTAGGACATGTTTTTATTCAAGTGGGTTCAATCTTCCCTTAAGCACTTCTTTTGATTCATTATGGCATAATTCTCTTGACTCTTTTGAGTATTTCACTTCTTTACAAGGGGGTTTAGAGAGTACACTATTGTCACTCTTTCTTATGCAATTTCAAAACAATTCTCCTTTTCTACTTTTCAAAACAGAAGCCCCCCCCCCCCCCCCCCCCATTTCTTAAAAAACTTCAAGCAGGTCCCCTCCCCCAAACACGATAAAATAACGTCGGAGTGGACCCCCACCCGTCCCACAAAAAGTAAAGAGTAGGCTATCACCATGCCTTGAGCCAAGCCTTCTATTGTTGTGGGTTGCTTGTTTTCAGACTCCAACAATTTTCAATTATTCGAACTTTCGAAAAATACATAAATCGAAGGTATTCCGATTTAGTTATGTCGAAACTCGTATAAATAATGGCATATATTAGTTGTTTTTTAAATTGGTGTTCATTTGTTTTGTATTTTTTTGCGATGAAATTGGTATGTCTATTTTTATCCGGACTAATATATTAGTGTTCTAAAAAATAGTGTAAAAATTGAGCAATCATATTTAATTGTTAATAAAAGTATTAATAGATCACTTTACTTTTTATATGTATTTTCGTGAATGTTTTGGTGGATAAATGTATTTGTTGTTTTTATCTAGTTTTAGATTATTATATTTGTGCTTAAAGACTATAATATAGTGCCCCTTAGCGTAGATAAAATGTTGAAGCCTTTCAGCGTAGTATCCCTATTATGGTTACAAGTATCTCTAACTTGAAGATCAAATACAAACTACTGTCCAATTTACAAAACTTAATTGATTTAATTTACAAAACAAACATATAAAAATTATTAAGCTAACATATAAACTAATAACCAACTAACACAGACCAAGAATAAAGATAGCTTGGTGCTATTGGGACTCAAAGATCGAGCCTGGAACCCCATTTATGTGAATACTCTGTCCAATTAAATATTGCTATAATTATAAAAATTAATTATTTAATTACAAAACAAACATAAATAAAACTGTAAAAACTAATATGTAAAAAATAATTAAAACTGACATCATACAAGAATCAGGATAGCTTTGGTGCTACTGGGCCTTCAATGCGAGCCTGAAACCCATATGTGAATAACTTATAATTAAATAGTATAAATTATCAAAATTTAATTATTTTAATTTCAAACAAACATGTAATTTAATGTGTTTTAATTTACAGTAGACCAATATGGATGTGCCGCCTATGCATCTCTGGACCTTCCGCATGAGCTACGGGCAATCATAGGGTCCGCCCAACTTATGAGAGGGAGAGTTACTGGCCCAGACTCCTGCGCCAGGAGAGTGACGCATGTGGGGATTTTCTTGAAGGCAAAGTTTTCGTCCATCCCCGTGTAGTCAGGACGCCCAGCGGGGATACGGCTTCTACAGGATTTGGGAGATCGGCCGGCCGACAGCTCGATTGGTCTTTGGTCACGGGACCTGATAGAGCGGTGGCGGACCAGAGACGCACACATTCCACCTGCCCATTGGCAGGCCATCATTCACACTACAGGACATGGAGTGTTATATGGAGCTGCCCGTGATCGACACCCCCGTCGGGCTCTACCGGCAGGGCATGAGAGAGATGGACACTTGGGCAGTACCTGGAACATGCTGTAGCAAGACTCACTGGTTCGGCACAAGATGAGCGGACAGCAACAAGGCAGGGGCCAGTTCGCCTGAGTTTGACGGGATTCGATAGTATTTGGATTATTGCACCAACGACATCAACTGGTCGAGACAGAGATCTGGCATATTCACCGGTATACGAGGTGCTATTTACTCCTTATGTTGGAGGGATCTTGTTCTCGAACACTTCGGGGAACCTAGTCAGCTTGAGATTTTCTTTATCATCTTGAGCAGCTAGATGATTATCCCAGTACAACTAGGGTTGCTGCGGTTTCGCCTACTTGTACAGCAAGATGTGTCGGCGAGCCAGGGCCCAGCATTGACGTTATGTGGATTTTCTGCCGCTACTACAAGGTGGGGACAACATATGTCGGAATACTCTATTTCTTATAACATATCTCTTAGTAAAAATTATATTCTTAAATTTACGTAACTTATATGTTAGGTTTGAGGCCTAGGGAGCGGTTCCTTGCCAGTTTGCAAACCACCTCTACACCATTACTCCGAATCGTCACCACCTCCGTTTTCTCCCTCTAGTAGGAGGTGGATCTTTCGGCGGGATACGACATATCTACATGGCTCGGTATAAAAGTGATCCCCCTTTACAAGGGATTTGTTGAATGCTGGAGGTCGCACAGGGTAAAAGTTATACCTAAGTTGTCTTGCATAGCTTCACATTGTGTTGCGTTATACTCACGTTTTCTGTTGTTACTTAATATTTCATCTTGGACGCCCATACAGTGACGAGTTGATAGGTGGCCTGGCCCGGATTATTGCTCGGGGCCGGCGGACTTATTTGATCTCTTTCCGTCTCCTGATGTGCCTCGATATTGTGGAAGCATCATTGCCACGAGCGTACTTCGCTTCTTGGACGTTCCGCAGCGGTGTATTGAGACCGTTTCCACATGGCAGCCCAGCACATTACCAGCGGGATGATCGTGTCCAGGTCACAGTGTGGACGACGCATACGTGAGCATGCTAGAGGAGCAAGTCAGATACTTGGAACCGACGAGTGACCTGATTCTGCCCCCCCCCTTTCACCGAGCCGGACGGATACTTCATGATTATATGCTCCTGGTACCGCGTCGTTACCCTGACTTTCATTGGGAATTCCCATTCATCGAGCTGGCGAGTCGAACGTTGCCATATGCCGGCGGCACGAGGCCACTGGTATGTTTATTTGGTATTCTTACTTATATACTGTAAATCCTATGCGTTCTGTTAATTTTATTTTACACGTTGTGCAGGCTATTTGGCCTACATCTATTCTTACCAGTTTGTGACTGCAGATGCAGCAAGCATGACGGCGAGGGAAAGCGACCATTTTTCACGAGTTATGGCTGGCCAAGTTACTGAGCTGGCTTACCCGGGACACTACAACGAGCCCCGGAGATGAGCGCTTAGTACACGACCCTGCTTAATGTGCCAGAGCATTACCATAGAGGGGAGGGCTTGTCCCACCGAGGTAGGGACAACGAGGTAGGGCTGTCCCACGAGGGCATTCCCACGGGGGGGTCGTGGCGGCGGCGAGGAGGTTGGTCCCCCGGACAAGGGAGCGTTGGGGCAAACCTGTTGAGGATGTTTGAGCTGATCTGCCGGGGAGATTCTCCATAAGCCAGTCGAGCATCACCAGCAGCGCATGCCATCATTTATCTCAGCTGCCGCTCACTCTAGGGGACTTCGCAGGTGGAACCCGTCAGATCCATAGTTGATCATCGGTGATTCGCTGCCGACTCGACACTACACTAAGGTAGGAAGAGCGGGTCGCAACAAAAAGCTTTTATACCCGAATAGTGAGTTTCGGGATCGAATTTCCACAGGAGACTATAAGTGGAGTTGGTAATGTCTGTTTAGTCTAGAATTGCGGTTGTGCTATCTAATGTCAGCTCTCAAAAATTCATTTGGTTTTGATTTTAATCTACCTATTATAAGACTTAATGAATTGAAGACTAAATTATGCTACGGGAACATTGCTTAAGTTGTAATGTAATATAGAAAAAGCACTTAGGGTCGTGGCATTGCCTAGGTGGCTAATTAATGCGGAAGATGCACTAAGGATAGATTGGACATTGTTTGGGACTTATGCTATAACCTTGCAAAATTGTTACCCACTTCTCACACCCTCGGTAGAGAGAGTGATTTATCCCAATTGACTCTCTCGAGGACAATTTGGGGTAGGGCAATTAGACCAAGCAAACTATGGGTTCAAGTAGGTGATTACTCTCTCGAGGTTTAACCACGTTAATTGGGACTACCATTCTATGGGTCCCATCCCAATTTCCTTGTTGGGTCAATTTTTGGTCATAGGATCTCTTTTTCTCAAAAGAAAGTTAAAACCTATCGGAAGGCTAGAAATTAGTGTTGCAAACCACCCAATCCTTATTAAAAACCTTAAAATTAACCCAAATAGCAAACACGATCAACTAACTAGCTGGCAAAACAATTCCCATACAACCTACTAGTAATACTGCTGTGATTATAGATAAGAAGTAACTATTAACTAATGCGACGGACTAATAAAGATCAGTGACAAAAATTCGATAACTTAGGTTCGTTCTCACAGCTCAGCAACTTCAAAAAACAAAACTTACCTAAAAATGAAAAAAGATGTCTATTTACTTTAGCTGGTGAAAAATTGGAAAAAATACCCCTGCTGGTCAGGCGGACTCGCGCAACATGACACCGGCCACATGGCTCTTGAACTCTTCGTTTTGCTTCTTCTAAAGTTTGAGGACCGCGCGACCGCGTTAAAAATGTACAGGCAGGCGCGGCACGGTCGGTACGGGAAACAGTTAGGCCGGGCCGCACAGAAATGAGCGCGGCGCATTTGCTGGAAGGGTCAAATATTAGGCTCTCTGAAATCTCTTGGCTCCGGCGGACGCACTGTAAAAGATGTTAGCGCGGTCTATTCGCGCGAGCCTGGGACTCGCGAACCGCAAAAATACGCGGGCCGCGCTAGCCTTCCTTTGAAATTGCCATTCTCTGAACCTCCTAGTGCGGCCGCGTTCACAGTTGCGCGGTCCGCACTAGGGCCTCTTTTCCTCAACTTCCTTGGTCTTTGACACTTGAGCAGGTTTCACTCCTTTCTGAGCCTGATTATTGACTTTTGTTGCCTTTGTCTGATCAAACCTGCAAATCAAGTACTAACTTGTGAGCATTTTGGGGACTATTTTGGTAGCAATTGTATAACAAAAGCAGTAGGCAAGTAGGGTATAAAAACACGTTAAAATCCTAACTTATCAACTCCCCCAAACTTAAGCCTTGCTTGTCCTCAAGCAAACATAAATAAGACCCACCCCTTAAAGAAAATCCACATAGATCTCAGCCATCCTAAGGCAACCTCAACAAGCATCAATTGGGACCTAACAATTGCCCTCAATACGAATTGCGTCATTAACACATTTTTAACTTTTGAAATAACCATGATCCATTTGTGACACAAGAGCACATCAAGAGTTGACACATTTCATCAAAGAGCTTATCTCAATTACTTTGGTCATTGTGGAACCCAAACTCACACGTCTCAAACTCTCCTAAGCGAACCTCACCTTTTGAGTATTAACACACAAATCGAGGTTGATGGAGTTCCACTCATCTCTCTCAAGAAGAAGTCACAGTCCGGCTTTAGGTACCATATGCTTGCCCTATGTAAGTATCCACTAATGTAGGTTTCCTTCAAACTCAAGATCCTTAGGCTTTTTGTGGAGTCATTATGAAGGCTTTGGGTAAGGCTAGGACATGTTTTTATTTCAAGTGGGTTCAATCTTCCCTTAATTTGATCAAAGTCCCTTAAGCCTCTTTTGATTCATTTATGCACAACTTTTGACCTTTTGCAGTATTTTACTTCTTTACAAGGGGGTTAAGAGAGACACATTGTCACTCTTTCTTATGCAATTCAAAAATATTTTTCCTTTTCTACTTTTTCCACACCTTTTTTCTTTTCCACTTTTGTTCCCTTTTGACTCCCTTTATTCTTGTTCACTTTGAACTTTCTTTTTGTGTCTTTCTTTTTCTTGCTTTTTCATGCCTTCA
>NC_031994.1:33262098-33303813 GCF_001879085.1 Nicotiana attenuata
TTCCTTTTTCTTTTGCTTTTGTACCTTTCTACCACTTTGTTTCCTTTCTTGTCTCTCCCCCCAAACTTAGACATTTGCCATTACTCAAGGGAAGATTTGGGTGCCAAGAGAGGGTAATCATTTAGAACGGGTACAGGCTTGTAGCATTGGTTCTCGAAAGAAAAGGCTTAAGGCTCAAAAGGGTTAACTAGGGATCATCTTTTTGGTAGGCTATGGAATTGTTCAACTTAACGTTCGGATAAAGAAGAGCCTATAATCACTTCTCAAGTCAAATTTCACCTAGGATTTCGCCTCAACAAACGTTCAGGGTAAGTTCTAGACCCTTGGCTCGGGACTTGGATTCACAATTCGATTCCTCACCACACACGCTAGGGGATTGCTAAAGACATCGAGTCGAGGGCCCACAACGACCTTAGTTACGATTTAAGCACACAATGGTCCGAAAAGACCACATGGTGATTGATTGGTCAACGCAAGAGTCTCAAGGCCACGACTTTCACCATCCTAAACACAACATTATGTCTTTGACCATGGGATCAAAGACAAATGTGCTAGGCCCAAATGAAGCTTTGCTTGAGGTGCCCTTAACTACAACTATCAAAAACAAAAGAAAAATCAAAGAAACGGACTTAAACCCTTAAGAAGGTAGTCACTCCATCCATCATCGGGAAGAGCCACCCGGTTCACACAATATTCCACCCTTGGAAAGAACCGTGGCCTTAAGAAAACCAAGGGCTTATTGGAAGCGTCAAAAACAAAACAAGAGGCTACGAACCTAACTATAAAGCTAAAAACAAAATTTTTTTGCGAAAAACGAAAATAGAATGAATATTTACAATAGGGGGTTAGAATATACAAACAAGGGATGAATATATACAAGATTGTAACTTAGCTTTATATACAAACCAAAATAGAAAATAAAAAGTACTGAATGTAAAGTTATTTACATACCAAATAGAAAATCAACTCAAAGGAATAAAAAGAAACAGAGTCAAATATGTCCAGTCATCCAGATTCAATCAAAAAGGTAGGGCGCACCCCCACGAATAAGAGATGGAATTGTCCCCAATGCCAACTACCAAAATAAGCATCAAACAAAAAGTCATAGCAAAGGATATAGGGGCTCCCTAAGCCAGGTCCGTCTGCATGGGGTCATCTGTGGTCCCCAGTCCTCTGTATGTGCGGGAGCCTCAGACTGGCTCCCTGCCTCCTGCTGCTCAACTGCGGGGATTGGATCCTGCTCCTGGACCGGCTGTATGACAGGTGCATCCTGAGGCACAGTGGAGGAGGCCTCCTGTGGGACTGCCACCTCAATAACCGCATCTGTTGTGCTGGGAAGCTTCCTCTTCTTCCTAGGCTGCCTGGGTACCTGCTCCTGCTCTGGCTGTGGCACTGGTGCTGCTGCTGGAGGGGCTGGATCCCCAAATAACAAGTCTAAAGGCATCTGATCTGCCAGTAGCTTGTCCACATCTCTCCGCAACTCCTTCACAGACTCTTTGGAAGCCCGTGACCTCCGCATCTTCCCGTGCTCCTTGGCAAGCTCCTTCAGAGCCTTGCCATGTGACTTCACTGCTTCAGATAGGGTAGCCTGAGTCTTCAGAATCTTTTCCTGGTTCTCTAGGAGCTTCTTCAAGGTATCCTCAATGGACTGAGGAATCTGAGCTGGCTGAGGTGCTGCCTGGGCCTGAATAGTGGTGGACAAAGTGGACAACTTGGATGTCGCAGCTGATATCCAGTTGTTCAGGCTAGCCAAAGACTGACTCAGCTGATGGGCGGTAAATGGATGAGTCTTGGAAGATGGCACGCTCGGCCTGCTGAAGTACTGGGACCAGCAGAAGAAGAAGGTCCTGGAGGCAAATCCGCAACTGTGGCAGCAGGTATGGTAGAAGGCTCGGCAGAAGGCTCTACCGCAACTGGCTCCTCAGACTGGCCAGTTGGGGCAGAGGAAGGTGGCTTGTAGTTCTTGGATTTAGGGTTGTCCGGACCCTGCATGTTGTACCAAGAGTAAGGAGCTACCGGCTTTGTCTTGACATCATATTTCCTCTTCTCCACCTCTAGATCCCGGAAATACATCGATAGGGTGTTTGGAAAAGGATAATTCCTGTCATGCTCTTGCCCCACCGCAGAGATCACACGGACATCACATTGCCCACGTTGATCGGGTACCCAGCCATGATAGATGCAACCAGAACTGCTCGGGTAAGTGGAATTGTCTAGTCATGAGTGGAAGGGTCAAGCCGACTGCATACAAAGGTCAACCACCCTCGAGCCTCAAAATTGAATGTCTTCCTGAATATCTTCTTTCCTGCTTGTAACCACACTGGCACAGTGCCCGGGATTGCCAAGTATTGAGCCAACCACGGGCGGACTTCCTCTCCCATTGCCAACTTTGCCAAATAAAGGGACTCGTCTTCATCACGGAACCCAAATATTCATTTAACGATCTCCCATCAAACAACACAGTTTTGTTTCTAACTTTGGTCACCTTGGTATCTTTCACTATATAAACCACATTGGAGTAGAACTCCCTAACCATGTGCTCGTTAGCATCTATGCAGCTCTCCATGAAGAACTCCCAACCCATCTCGTTCTAAATTGCCTCTGCACGTTCGGGTTGTGGGGTAAAAGGTCAGTGTCAATAAAAGTTCTCTCTGGTATCAACTTCCTCAAGGGCCACCATTCCCTAAACTTATGGAAGGCCACTTGACTGACAAACCGATCCTCCCAGACTTCCGGCTTCCTAGTTCTCTCAATCCCCCCAACCTGAGGTTCACCTCCCTCATCCTGACCTGCACTTTCCCCAGAAAATGAAGCTGTGGGGGAGGTGGATTATTGCTCACTACCAGCGGCGGACTCGTCAGAAGAATCCGAGACTACATTCACTGGTCTTTTGGAAGTGGGTGATGGGGGAGGGGTATCAACTAGGTGGAAGGGGTCAGTTACATGAGTTGGGATGGAATCGGAGGAGATGTCTTTGGAAGGTACATACTCACTCCCTGATGAATGCGAAGCAGCCCTATCAACAACTTTTATCTATTTTCGGGTTCTTTTTATGTTTTCCCTAGCCTGGGGAGTGAGCTTTGCTATTCTTTTTCCTTTTCCCCCTCGGGAGGAACCACCTCTCCCGGGTTGTTGTGACTGTTTGGCTCCCTGTTGTTTAACCATTGTCTGCAAAGATAAGCATCTAACATTGTTAGTTTAAGCACATGCAGTGAAACAAGTGAATCAAAATAGATTGCATAGACAATATCAGTACACAGCAGCAGAAACAGGTTGCAGAACCTAGCAATTCGGACCGCACAAACTTGACAGCGGCCGCGCTAGGGGCACCGCGGACCGCACAAAATAGTAACGCGGTCCGCATTGGGCAAAGGCCCAAAATACACCCTCTCTGAATCTCCCACCGCGGTCCGCACAAGAATGCAACGCGGCCGCGGTGGTCCAGCGCGGACCGCACAAACATGAATGCGGCCGCGCTGGAGACTATTACCTTTCAATCACAAAAGCACCACGGTCCGCACAAAATTGTAACGCGGACCACGTCAGGGCATCGCGTTCGCGCAAAAATGACCGCGGACTGCGCTGAGCTAGGGTTTCCGGGTACTAAGTTAGGGGTGCATATTTTTCCATTCTTTTACAAGTTATTACACCTACTTTGTCCCTACTCAGTTCACCCATTAATCAAGCATATTTGGTGCATTACCCTAGTTTTAAACCAACCTAAACTAACAGTTAAATAAAAAGAAGAAACTACACTACTGAACAAGCTATAAAAAAAATGAAAATAAGAAATTTAATTAATCACAAGTGCATGAAATGTTACCAAGTTTATGAGGATTGAGTGCAAATAGTCCAAGAAGTCAGAAGAGTAGTCTTAGAAGGGGATGAACAGTGTCTTAGAGCTCTGAGTTCTGAAAGTGCGAAAAGGGTAAAATGAAGCCCTAGGGCCCTATTTATAGAAAAACCGGGGGCCCCACACTCACCTACCAGCGCGGCCGCGCAAAAGTGACCGCGGACCGTGCCGGGTTTTCAAAATTCGAAGTTTCAGAAGGCAACCTAGCGCGGCCGTGTTGGAGTGCACTGCGAACGCGAAGGTCCACCGCGGACCGCACAAACATGGACGCGGCCGCGGTGGAAAACTTCAGAGAGCATGCAATTAGTGACCTGCCAGTGCGGACCGCACAAAAGTGCACCGCGGTCCGCACTGGCTACTTCAGAGACTACCAGTGTTTTTCCTTTGTTTTGCACTGCCTCAACACAATCCCTGCAACATCTCATAAACAATTAGCTCAAAAATCCTAAACTACTAAGAGAATCAAAGACAAAGAAAAAGACATGGGTTGCCTCCCAAGAAGCGCCTGATTTAATGTCGTGGCACGATGCACGTTACCATCACATCACTTCAAATGAATGAGTGACATCACGTGGCTGTCATCAAACTTTCCCAAATAATGCTTGACACGATGTCCATTGACCCGGAAAACTTCACCATTCTTGTTCTTTAGATCAAGAGCGCCAAACGGAGTCACACATACAACTTCAAATGGCCCACTCCACTTTGACTTGAGCTTGCCCGGAAATAACCTCAACCGGGAGTTAAAAAGAAGAACCATATCACCAACCTTGAATTCCTTTCCCCGAGCATATTTGTCATGAAGATACTTCATCTTGTCCTTATACAAGGACGAGCTGGAGTAGGCATGAAATCTAAACTCATCAAGCTCATTAAGTTGCTCAACACGGAGATTCGCCGCAACATCCCATTCCAAGTTCAACTTTCTCAAGGCCCACATAGCTTTGTGCTCCAATTCCACCGGAAGATGGCAAGCTTTCCCAAACACCAACCGGTACGGGGACATACCAATTGGGGTCTTGTAAGCCGTCCGGTAAGCCCATAAAGCGTCATCCAACTTTTTCGACCAATCGGTCCTATTAGCATTTACCGTCTTGGACAAGATACTCTTTATTTCTCGGTTGGACACTTCCACTTGACCACTAGCTTGAGGATGATAGGGGGTGGTCACTTTGTGATTTACTCCATACTTAGCAAGCAATGAATCAAAAGCCTTGTTGCAAAAGTGAGACCCCCCATCACTAATGATAGCACGAGGGGTACCAAACCTTGTGAAGATACTCTTTTTCAAGAATGCCACAACACTTCGGGCTTCATTGTTGGGTAAAGCCACGACTTCAACCCACTTTGAGACATAGTCCACTGCCACGAGAATATAAGTGTTCCCACAAGAGCTCACGAAAGGTCCCATGAAATCGATGCCCCAAACATAAAAAATATCCACCTCGAGAATCGTATTGAGAGGCATCTCATCCCTTTTTGAAATTCCGCCGGCCCTTTGGCATGCATCACATCTCTTTACCAAGTCACTAGCATCTTTAAACAAAGTCGGCCAATAGAAACCGCAACTCAAGATCTTTGAAGCCGTCCTCACCCCTCCATGATGGCCACCATAGGGGGAGGAGTGACAAGCCTCCAATATGCTCAATTGTTCACCTTCCGGGACACATTTTCTAATCACACCATCCGTGCAAATTTTGAACAAGTACGGATCATCCCAATAAAAATCCAAACTATCCCGTTTGAGTTTCTTCTTTTGGTTGGAAGAGAGCTCACACGGGACAATTCCGGTCACAATGAAGTTGGCGATGTCCGCGAACCATGGCATGTCACACATTGACACAGCAAGAAGTTGCTCGTCGGGGAATGCATCATTTATCTCAAGACCGTCACATGGCCTCCCTTCTTCTAACCGGGACAAATGGTCCGCAACTTGGTTCTCGCTTCCCTTCCGGTCCACTATTTTTAAGTCAAATTCTTGAAGAAGTAACACCCATCTCATCAATCTTGCTTTGGAATCTTTTTTGGTCATCAAATATCTAAGGGCGGCATGGTCCGTGTGCACAATCACCTTGGCCCCCATAAGATAGGGCCGAAATTTCTCCATGGCAAATACAATGGCCAATAACTCCTCTCCGTCACCGTGTAATTCCGTTGAGCTTCATTCATAGTCTTACTTGCATAATACACGGGATGGAACATTTTGTTAACCCGTTGACCCAACACCGCCCCCACTGCAACATCACTAGCATCACACATTAGTTCAAATGGCAAACTCCAATTAGGTGCAGTTATGATAGGGGTAGTGGTCAACTTGTGTTTTAAGAGTTCAAAGGCCTCCATGCATTTTTCGTCAAAAACGAACTTGGCATCTTTCTCTAGTAGCTTGCACAGTGGATTTACAACCTTCGAGAAGTCTTTGATAAACCGCCGGTAGAACCCGGCGTGCCCAAGAAAACTCCTCACCCCTTTGACAGAAGTAGGGGGAGGGAGCCTTGAAATCACCTCAATTTTCGCCTTATCTACCTCAATCCCATGTTTTGAAATCTTGTGGCCCAACACTATACCTTCTTCAACCATAAAATGGCATTTTTCCCAATTGAGAACTAGGTTAGTTTCTTCACAACGAGCCAAGACTCTATCCAGATTTACCAAGCATGCATCAAAAGAGTCACCAACCACACTAAAGTCGTCCATAAAGACCTCCAATATGTGCTCCACCATATCGGTGAAAATAGCCATCATGCAACGTTGGAAAGTCGCCAGAGCATTGCACAATCCGAATGACATCCGGGAGAAAGCAAAGGTACCATAGGGGCATGTAAAAGTAGTCTTCTCTTGGTCCTCCGGGGCAACTAAAATTTGATTGTAGCCCGAGTACCCATCCAAGAAACAATAGAATGCTCTCCCCGCAAGACGATCAAGCATTTGGTTGAGGAATGTCAAGGGAAAATGATCCTTGCGGGTCACCTTGTTGAGTTTCCAGTAGTCCATGCAAACTCTCCACCCGGTAATGGTTCGAGTGGGAATAAGCTCATTGTTGTCATTGGGCACCACCGTTATCCCTCCTTTCTTTGGCACACATTGGACCGGAGAAGTCCACGAACTGTCAGAGATTGGATAAACCATACCAGCGTCAAGCCACTTGATAACCTCTTTCTTTACCACTTCTTGCATCACCTCATTGAGTCTTCTTTGATGTTCAAGGGACGGCCTTGCATCCTTCTCCAAGATGATCTTATGCATGCAAAATTCGGGGCTTATTCCCCTAATGTCTGCCAGAGTCCATCCTATTGCCCTTTTTCGCCTTTGAAGCACCTCCAAAGTGGCCTCAACCTGCAAGTTAGTAAGGCAAGAAGAAAGAATAACTGGAAGAGTAGAATTAGAGCCCAAAAATTCATACCTGAGGCGTGGAGGAAGTGGCTTCAACTCCAACACCGGTGGCTCCTCAATGGATGGCTTAGTTGGTAAAGTTTTGCGATTTTCAAGATCCAAAGATAACTTTCGAGGCTCATATGAATATGAACCCATACCATGTAATGCATTCACACACTCCACTCTGTTAGCATCATCTTCTACATCCATTCCAAGAAGTACGGCCTCAAGAGGATCTTCAACATTCATCATGGAACTTGTGTCATCACTATCACAGATGTGACAATGTCCACAAGTGAACACACTTCCGTGCTATTGGGTTGTCTCATTGATTTGCAAACATGAAATACCACCTTCTCATCACCCACTCGAAATGTCAATTCACCTGCTTCAACATCAACCAAAGCCTTCCCCGTAGCTAGGAAAGGTCTCCCAAGAATAATCGGCACTTCAAAATCCACTTCACAATCCAATATGACAAAGTCGGCCGGCAATATGAATTTGTCCACCCGGACCAGAACGTCGTCAATTATACCCAAAGGCCGCTTCATCGACCGGTCTGCCATTTGAAGTCTCATCGAGGTTGGCCTAGGTTGCCCAATTCCTAATGTCTTGAAGACTGAATACGGCATCAAATTAATGCTAGACCCCAAGTCACATAGGGCCTTAGCAAACTCCGCACTCCCGATAGTGCAAGGAATAGTAAAAGCTCCAGGGTCCTCAAGTTTCGAGGCCATAGAATGCACTATCGCACTAACTTGGTACGTCATCTTTATTGTTTCACAATCCATAGAACGCTTCTTGGTGACTAAATCCTTCATGAACTTTGCGTAGCCCGGCATTTGTTCAAGTGCTTCCACCAAAGGCACATTGATTGTAAGGCTTTTCATCATATCTATGAATTTCTTGAACTGATTGTCATTCTTTTGCTTTGCTAACCGCTGAGGATAACGTGGAGGTGGTCTAGGCAAGGGTGCCTTGGCTTTTGGCACCACCGGCTCCGGAATATCAATTATGTGCTCCCTAGACGAGTTCACGGCCTCTTGAGGTTCCAACTCGGCCTCATCAATATCTATTCTCACTTCCTTTTCACATTTGTCTCAACCACATCTTCAACAATCAAAGGATCCACATCTTCTTGGAGCTCAATATCATCATTCACCAATCCATTTTCATTTGAGGCCGGCATTTCACCGCCTCTTCCACTTCTAGTTGTGACTGCCATTACATGATTATTGCCCCCCTTCGGGTTCACTACCGTGTCACTTGGTAGCGCACCCTTAGGTCGGGTATTTAAAGCTTGAGAAATTTGTCCTATTTGCACTTCTAGGTTCCGGATAGATGTGTTATGAGAAGCCAATTGTGCATCAGAGTCTTGGTTCTTTTTCATCATCTACTCGAACATCATCTCTATCCGCCCCATATCACTTCCGGAAGAACTAGACCCTTGCGACTGAAAGGGGGGTGGTGGTGGTGGTGGTGGTGGATTGTTTGGTTGTTGGAACATGGGGGGCCTTTGAAAGCCTTGCCCCTACCACCATTATTCCACCCTCCTTGATTGTTATTGTTGTTGCTCCAATTATTGTTGTTCCCGTTCCAATTGCCTTGATTGTTACCTTGATTGCCCCAATTGTTGTTCTGATTGTTGTTGTTCCAATTGTTACTGCCTTGTTGTTGGTTATTATTATTCCAATTACCGCCGCCTTGTTGGTTGCCCCAATTGCCTTGGGGACGCCATTGTTGATTCCCTTGATTTCCTCTATTCCCTTGGTAGTTATTTACATATTGACATTCCTCACTTTGATCATCATAGCACTCATTCGAATAACCACCACCATCATTGTTGTTGTCAAATTGCTCACCATTACCTTGAGGTTGTTGTTGCCCTCTTTGCCTCCTTTTTAGCATAGAAACATTTTCCATTGCATTGACTTGGCGCGGATTTTGAACTTGTTGCAATTGCGCCTTCGCCAACTGATTCATTGTTGTTGTAAGCTTGGCAATAGCTTGGCCATGATCATTCAATTCCTTGTGCAAATGGATGACCGTGGGGTCACCTTGGCACATTTGCTCGGCTTTGCCATGCCGAAGAAGTGTCGGCCATTTCATCAAGTACATCACAAGCTTCTTGGTAAGAAAGTTTCATAATGTTCCCACCGGCTAATTGGTTCACAATGCACTGACTCGTGGTGTTGATGCCCCTATAAAAAGTCTGCTGGATCATTGCCTCAGTCATGTCGTTATTAGGGCACTCCTTCACCATTGTTCTATATCGTTCCCATATCTCGTGCAAAGGTTCCATTGGCATTTGCTTAAAAGCTAGAATTTCATCCCGAAGAGCTGCCATATGACTTGGAGAAAAGAACTTGGCAATAAATTTGTCCGCCAATTCATCCCATGTGGTGAAAGAATTATTAGGGAGCCTTTCTAACCAATCGCTTTACCCCGAAGAGAGAACGGGGAAAGCCTCAATCTCAACCCATCCCCGGACACGTTTGTTTGCTTACTCCCCCAGCAAGTATCTACGAACCCCTTCAAGTGCTTGTAGGCATTTTGGTCGGAGGCGCCCGTAAAATACCTTCTTTGCTCGAGCAAGGTCAACATAACATTTGTGATTTGAAAGTTCCCCGCCCGGATTCGGGGAGGAACAGTGGCCCTTGAATATCCTTGATTTGGCAGCACACGAGGAACCGCTCTTGGAGGTGGCGGAGGAGGGTCTGGGACTTTGTCATTTATATTGGCCTGGCTTGGTCCGGGAGGTACAAGAGGCACCTCCTCATCTCAAATATCCTCTACCTCCTCCCCCACGATCACATTTCCAAGAGGGTCGTTTCCATTTAAAGCCATAGTACCTGATTAATTGACACAAACAAAGTTAGTAAACAAGAAGGAAAGAGAAGCAAAACACAAAACTAACCAAACAGATAGTCAACACCGTAAGCTCCCCGGCAACGGCGCCAAAAAGTTGATCGCTGCCGACTCGACACTACACTAAGGTAGAAAGAGCGGGTCGCAACAGCTTTTACTCGAATAATGGTTTGGGATCGAATTTCCACAGGGAGCTAGTAGTGGAGTTGTAATGTCTGTTTAGTCTAGAATTGCGGTTGTGCTTCTAATGTCTCTTCAAACATATTTGGATTTGATTTCTATATCTACCTTTATAAAGCTAATGATTGAAACTAAATTATGCTACTGGAATATTGCTAAGTTGTAATTAATATAGAGAAAGGCACTAGGGTCGTGGCATTGCCTAGGTGGCTAATTAACAGGTAGATGCTACTAAGGATAGATTGACATGTTTGGGGCTTATGCTATAACCGTTGCATAATTGTACCCACTCTCACACCTCTCAGTAGAGAGAGTGATTTTTCCCAATTGACTCTCTCGAGACCAATTGGGTAGGCCAATTAGACCAAGCAACTAGGGTTCAAGTAGGGTGATTACTCTCCCGAGGTTTAACCCGTTAATTGGGACTACCATTTCTCATGGGTCCATCCCAATTCCTTGTTGGGCCAATTTTGGGGTCTTAGACTCTCTTTCTCAAGAAGAGTTAAACCTACTAAGCTAGAATTAGTGTTTGCAACCACCAATCCTTAATTAAAATCTAAAATTAACCCAAATAGCAAACACCCAATATCAATCTAACCTTAGATGGCAACACCCATCAATTACCCACACTAGGGTTGAGCCACAACCCTAGCTAGTGAGTTTAGCTACTCATGCTAGATGCAAAAATTAAAGAAATAGATGAAGAAGTAAACATATTAATTAATTGCTAAGAAGGAAATACAATATTAAAGGTCAAAAGTGCCAAAAATGGCTAAACTAGTCGTTCTCACGAGCTCAGCAGCTTCAAAAAAACAAAACTTGACCTAAAAAATGAAAAAAGGTTCTATTTATACTGGGCTGGAAAAATTGGACAAAAATACCCCTGCGGGGTCAGTGCGGACCGCGCAAACATGACCGCGACCGCACTAGCTCTTGAACTCTTGGCTTCTGCTTCTCTGAAGTTGAGGACCGCGGAACTCGTAAAAATGTAGCGCGGTAGCGGTGAAAGTTAGCGCGGCCGCACAAAAATGAGCGCGGGCCGCATTGCTTGGAAGGGGTCAAAATTAGGCTCTCTGAATCTCTGCTCCGCGGACCGCGTAAAAGTGTAGCGCGGCCGCGGAGCCTGACCGCGGACCGCGTAAAAATGAACGCGGCCGCGTAGCCTCCCTTTGAATATTGCCATTCTCTGTACCTCCTAGTGCGGCCGCGTTCACAGTTGCGCGGTCCGCACTAGGGCCTCTTTTCCTCAACTTCCTTGGTCTTTGACACTTGAGCAGGTTTCACTCCTTTCTGAGCCGATATTTGACTTTTGTCGCTTTGTCGATCAAACCTGCAATCAAGTACAACTTGTGAGCGTTTTGGAACTATTTTGTAGCAATTGTATAACAAAAGCGTAGGCAAGTAGGGGTATAAAACACGTTAAAATCCTAACTTATCAACGGGCACGAGCATTACCGGAGAGTATTGGGATCAGTACTTTCAAGGCCCATCGACCGCTGCTGAGGATCGGCCGACCCGAGATGTGGATAGTGGGTGCCGGCTGAGTTATGGCTCATCATCGATGGGTGCTGGGGATCTTTCACAGCCGTAGGTATGTTTGTATTACTATTAAATTTTAATTTGTTTTTATCTCATTGATTCGCCATAACTAACTTTATAATTTTCTTATTAAGGCTTCATCCCCGCCCGTCACAGAGCCCACTTTGTGCGATGCTGACCTTGATGCGATGGATGCTTATATTCAGGAGCCCGACGAGACCATGGTAAGACAATTTAAAATTTTTTGACTTAACACGTACATTACTAATATATATTTTAATATACTAAGCTGACTTATTCTTATGTAGGTTGTTTCTGGATCGACAACTCCTTCTACTGATCCTGCCAGCACTACTGGCGATCATGCTGTAGCGCATCCTGCGATAAAGAGGCGACGTGATGAGGATGATCCTGATAGCGTAGCTGGGCGGCATGGAATGCGCCTCAGGCCAGCAGCTGCATTGAAGCACAGAGGCTGTGGGACTTATTGATTTTTTTTGTATTTTATGTAAATAATAACAACAACTTTTTATGTTTACATTGTATGCGCATTATGTTTTTATTTCCCCGGTTCTTCTTTATTTTAATACTAAAACACGACACAAACATAGCAACTTAACATAATTTAAATTCAGTACACCTAACGAAAACACATGACACGGAAAACATAAAGATAAAGTACTACACTCAACACATACATGTCATTGTTTAGTCACGATCGCCTAGTATTCTCTGCTCCAACCACTTAAATTTCTCTTCCAACTTATTTTTTTCTTCTTCCGCCTCTTTTAGTTTCTCCTTCAACTCCGCAATTTCTTGTTTCATTTCAATCTCATCACGTTCGTAAAATGTTGCAATGTGGCCATGTACCTGGGTAGAGATGCAAATGACTTATCCCAGTCACCATAAACAATTTCAAATGCACGTTTGCGCCTGGGATATGCCTTTCTTTTGGTAATAGTACTGTAACGACCCGGCCGGTCGTTTTGAGAATTAAGCTCCATTCAGCGGCGTAAGGTCTGGAATAGCTTCATAATACGAGTATCAACTTGCGTGCATGATTGAATTCAGTTAACGGATGGTTCAGAGTAAAATTTGAAGAAGGAATCTAGTTTTGGGAGTTTAAGCGGTGAGAATTTGACCGGAATTGGACTTTTAAGTAAACGGCCCCAGAATGAATTTTTGATGATTCCAACAGCTTCGTATGGTGATTTTGGACTTAGGCGCGCGTTCGGATTGTGTTTTGGAGGTTCGTAGCTAATTTAGGCTTGAAATGTCAAAAGTTGAATTGGTGTTTTGATATTGTTTTGAGCATTCAGAGGGTTGGAACAAGTTTGAATGATGTTATGGGATATGTTGGCATGTTTGGTTGTGGCCCCGAGGGCCTCGAGTGTGTTCCGGATGGGCTACGGGTCATTTTCCCTTATTTTTGAACTGCTGTTTCTAGTATCTAATATCCTCCTTCGCGTTCGCGAAGCCCCTATCCTCCTTCGCGTTCGCGAAGCCCCTCCCGCGTTCGCGAAGTGCCTCTGCTGGTCGCCTCATTTTCCTTCTTCGCGTTCGCGTAAAAAGCCTCGCGTTCGCGTAGCTCTGTCTCTTCATTCATCGCGTTCGCGTACTTATGCCATCCCACCCTTCGCGTTCGCGTACTAGTTCACGCGTTCGCGAAGAGCAATCTTTGGGCCATAATATTTTCCTTCTTCGCGTTCGCGTGCGTGCTATCGCGTTCGCGAAGCACATCTAGACAGCCTTCATTTTTCTTCTTCGCCAACGCGATACTTCCTCTGTGTTCGCGATGCTTTAATATCTGGGCAGAATATAAGTTATCCAAATCGAGGGTTAAGCCATTTTTAACATTTTTGGAGTTCTAGAGCTCGGTTTTGGGCGATTCCTTGTGGGTTTTTCAAGCAAAACGTTTGGGTAAGTGTTCTTAACTTAGAATTGATTATATTCCATGAATTTTTCTTCATTTTTATCATTTAATTTGTGATTTTAGTTGAGGAAAATGTTGGTTTTTGAAGGAAATTCCTAAATGAAAAATCGTGATTTGAGGGGCCAAATGGCATCGGAATTTAATAAATTTTGTATGGTTGAACTCATATTGGAATGGGTATTCAGATTTTGTAAAATTTGCCGGGTTCCGAGGTGCGGGTCCGGGGGTCGACTTTTGGACCAATTTTTAGATTATGTTAAAGATTGAAACTTTATGATCCGGAATAGTTTCTTATGTGTTTTATTTGTGCTTTGAAGTTAATTTGGTTAGATTTTAGCCGTACGGAGGTCTTTTCACCCGAGAAGTGCATTTTTGAGCATTGGTTTGTCGTCTTGGAGGTAAGTATCTTGCCTAACCTTGTGTGGGGGACTTCCCCTTAGGACTTGAGTCTTCCATGCTAATTGTATGACGAGTGTATGCTCGGGCTTATTTGTGGAAAAATTGCATTTAGGGTTCTTAGGTCCTTATGTTCATCCTATGGGAAGTATTCTGTTATGATTGAGTTGTCTAATTGCATAATTTACCTCTATATGCTCTATACGATGTTGTTAGCTTCCTCTAACTCTTACCTATTACTTGACCTTAATTGCCTTAATTGAATTAGCTGTTCTGTTGTTGTTTTGCTAGGGTTATTGTGTTTTTCTTAGTTTCTTCGTGATTCTCTTGTTGCTATGTAATCATACTCTTGGTGGTGGAACTTCCTTGTGATTGGATTGTTGGATTGTTGTTGATTCCCTTGCCGGGATGTTATTGTTTATATTGTTGATTCCCTTGCCGGGATGTATTGTTTATATTGTTGATTCCCTTGCCGGGATGTATTATTTATATTGTTGATTCCCTTGCCGGGGTGTTATTTGTTCATATTGTTGATTCCCTGGCCGGGATGTTATTATTCATATTTGTTGGCTCGGGATACCAAGAGATCCCCAGCATATATATTGAGGATATCAAGATATCCTCGGGATACCAAGAAATCCCCAGCACATATATTGAGGATACCAAGAGATCCTCGGGATACCAAGAGATCCCCAGCACATATATTAAGGATACCAAGAGATCCCCATCACATATATTGAGGATACCAAGATATCCTCGGGATGCCAAGAGATCCCCAGCACATATATTGAGGATACCAAGAGATCCTCGGGATACCAAGAGATCCCCCAAGTATTTACGTTTGGGACTATGGGACGGAATCCCGGGAGATCCCCTGTCGATATTCTGTGAGTGTAAAAGCATGAAGGGTGATGCCGTACACTTTCTGCTTGCTGTGTGTAGTCGTGTTATCAATTCAAGTGTTTTAACGGGTTAGATTCCCTTGCTGCTGTGATTCTTTGTGTTGGAACCCATAGTGTTGTCAATACCTCACCATATATATACTTATATATATATTTCAATACTTCAACCTCAATAATCTCTACATTTTTGACTCAATTAATTTCTCAACTAAATTTTCCTTAAATCGTCTGAGGTTGTATTCTACTTAAAAGGTTTCTACTAAGATGTAAATTATTAAATCCCACGGTAAAGGTAATAATTCATTCGATGTTGTATTCTAATTAAAAATGGTACTCTCTTTATTCAAATGACTTCTAAAAAAAATAAGTTCATCTTTTCTCGCTGGCTTTCCTAATTAGTTTAGAATTTATAATTTACTTATATTAGGTAAATGAGACTTCTCGAACATCTTGAGTGCATTTGTACGGACATTATATATGTATTGTATAGCATGTGGATTTCTCTTGTTAAGAGTGAGATGGAAAAATATGGGAGCACAAGGTGCCATGTGTGTTGAAGGTTCGGAAGTTGAGATTTATGATATGAGAAACCAAGGATTTGAGATGGTCGGGATTGTGTATTAGGCATGATGTGAGTGATCGAGTTGGCATTGCCTTTGTTATTTGGATACATTCTTACTTGTCTCTTTTCCTGCTATGTCAGTGTTGATTTACTTGGTTATCTGATTTACTTGGTGTCGTTCGTTACTACCCGTGTTCTCCCTTTATTGTTCTACTGTTTGTAATTTGATTTTCTCACCGTTGTTGATATTACCCCGTTATCTTTATCTCGATATTTTATTATCATATCCTGTTCATTTCATTTGACCAGTAGGTGTCTTGACTGTTCCTCGTCACTACTCCACCGAGGTTAGTCTTGATACTTACTGGGCACCGCTGTGGTGTGCTCATACTACACTTCTGCATATTTTTTGTGCAGATCTAGGTATTGTTCGCTAGTAGCTGTGCGGATCCTTGCCGAGGAGACTTAAGGTAGCCCGCTGCTGCGTTCGCAGGCTTCGGAGTCACCTTCCTATTTTATATTCTCACTGCTGTACTTATTTCCATACGGTTATGTTTAGAAATGGTAGCGAAACTCTATAGAGCTTATGACTTGTACCACCGGGTTTTGGGAAGAAGTTCATTGAATAAAGGATTTATTTTAGAAGAATTTTAGATGTTATTATTTATTGTTGTTTATCTGCAAATTATTAGGCGTCCTTAAGACTAGGTGCCATCACGAAACCCAACGGAGGGGAAATTGGGTCGTGACAAGTACACCCATATTCCCGGTGGACGGATGTAATACACTCTTTGATCTTGTACCTTATGAACGCTTCAATGTATGGAATCAGTTGAAGAGAAATCAAGTCAACATCCAAGTTGAAGTGATTCCCATTGAATGTATCCATTTCACAATTGCGGGTGCCAATATATTTATCCACTTTCCACATACATGTTTTCTTCTTGCTCGCACGCAACATCCAATGACAACCGTAAACTATCTACGGCAAACAACCTTGTATACATCCGGACTTGACTCCCATACCATCATCTCACGACACTCTTTTACGCTGTACATTTTCACCGCCCTGCTTAGGCGCGCTTTATCAGGAAAAAGCATGCCCTTTGCCAGCACCGTTGGTCTAGACTCATCCCACATAGCTGTCCGAATTTCATCAAAATCCCTTGTGAGGGCATCCACATCCGGTATACTTGGAAAATGATCAAGATAGGGAATATGCCTTGAATGAAATGGCATGTGCGACTCGTATACTCTTGGTCTAACGGGAGGTGGAGGATGCTCCCTCGTCAAATCAGGTTCGGCATTCTCTTCCTCCTCCTCATCATCCTCGTCAGCGAAGGGTGTGTCATCTCAAGACTCATCGGCATTATTGTCATAATGTCACCACGCCTATACACCGTACTCGATCAATTAGCAAATAGCATTTATGATACTCTAATCCTATTCCCTCAAGCCAAAGTTAGATCGAACACTTACCTCGGTCCGAGAATAGCAATCAAGCCTCTAACACCGCCTTTCCTCTAGAATTCGACTCCGGAACAATGATATCTAATCATAATTAATTCAATAATATCAAATGAGGCTCAACAACATAATCCCATAGCCTAGAAATGAATTTCCTACCATTCTTTGAAAAATAGCAAAATCCGACACCGGGCCCACATGGTCCAAACTCGAGGCTCGGACCAAATTCCAATCACCCATAACCCCACGAGTTCAAATATATAATTTGTTTCAAGATCCGACCCCAATTGAGGTTGAATCGCCCAAAATTTTTAAAAACCTAACTCTACCCAAAGCCCTAATTTCTACCTTGATTTCATGTTTTTAGGCCTAGATTTTAGTTATTAGATGATAAAATAATGAGGAAACGATGTTAGGATTACTTACCCAACGAGTTGTGGAGGAAAGGGAACTTGAATTTCGTCTGTGGAGGATTTGAGAGAGAGGTTCGTGTGAAGAAGATGGTAAAATCCCGTAATGGCTACTGTTTTAGGCTTTTAAAATAACTGGGCAAAATTGTTCATCGCGTTCGCGACACCCCGGTCGCGTTCGCGATGAAGGAAAATGGGCAGGCATCGCGTTCGCGTGAAGGGGAAGGCGAACGCGTAGAAGAAAATGCTGGGGGTCTGGGCAGGCTTATACGCGAACGCGAGGGAGGCTCGCGAACGCGATGAAGGACGGTTGGGGTTCCAGATATTGGCCTACGCGTTCGCGAGACTGGTATGCGAACGCGAAGAAGGGGGCAGGGCAAACTATGCGAACGCGTGGCCTTTCACGCAAACGCGAAGAAGGCTGGGGTACAAGGCATCGCGAACGCGGGACAAGGTCGCGTTCGCGTAGAACAATAGACCTGTGCAGAAATTGCAGAAAATCTGCTAACTTTTCTAAGTGTAAAACACCCCGAACCACCTCCGAAACACTCCCGAGCCCTCGGGGCTCCCAACCAAACACACACACTAACTCAATATCATCCTACGAACTTGCTCGAGTCGCACGTAATAATAACATCAAAATCAAAAAATCAACTTCCAAAACTCATAATTTCATTTCAAAGTCATAAACCTTCCACTTTAGCTATTTAGGTCCGAAATACGTCAAACGACGTCCGATTTCGACCAAAATTTCACAGGAAGCGCTTAACGCATATTTATAAGACCTGTACCGGGCGTCCGAACCAAAAATACGAGCCCGATACCTATATATTCTAACTCATTTTCCATTTCCATTTTTCTTATTAATTTCAGAAAAACAATTTTATCAGAAAAATTTTTTACCGGGTTCTGGACCTCAATTTCGACTTCCGGGCATATGCCCGAGTCCCATATTTTTCTACGGACCTCCCGGGACCGTCACATCACGGTGTCCGGGTCCGGGTCCGTTTACCCAAAATGTGACCAAAGTCAACTATATCAATATTAATATCAATAATTCACCAAATTTTTCACAGAATTCATATATTTTAACATAAAAATTTTCCGGCTTCGCGCCCGGAGTGCGCACGCAAATCGAGGCAACCAAAAGTGCGGTTTCCAAGGCCTCAGAAGCACAGAACGAATGAGGAAACAAGTGATGACCCTTTGAGTCGTCACATCCTCCACCTCTAAAACAACCGTTCGTCCTCGAACGGACAAAAGAAAGAAGTACCTGAGTCAGGAAATAGATGAGGATAACGGCTCCGCATATCAGACTCGGACTCCCAGGTCGATGCCTCAGGAAGCTTACCTCTCCACTGAACACGCACTGAAGGAAAGCTCTTCGACCTCAACTGTCGAACCTGCCGGTCTAGAATGGCTACCGGCTCCTCCTCGTAAGACAGATCCTTGTCCAACTGGACAGTGCTGAAATCTAACACCTGGGCTGGATCGCCGTGGTACCTCCGAAGCATAGACACATGAAACACTGGATGCACGGCTGACAAGCTGGGCGGCAAGGCAAGTCTGTAAGCCACCTCTCCCACACGATCGAGAATCTCAAATGGGCCAATGAACCTAGGGCTAAGCTTGCCCTTCTTCCCAAATCTCATCACGCCCTTCATAGGCGACACTCGGAGCAAGACCCGCTCGCCAACCATGAAAGCTACATCTCGAACCTTACGATCCGCATAACTCTTTTGCCGCGACTGAGCCGAACGAAGCCTGTCCTGAATGATCTTGACCTTATCCAAGGCCTCCTGAACTAAATCTGTACCCAATAATCGAGCCTCTCCCGGCTCAAACCATCCGACTGGAGTCCGACATCGCCTACCATATAACGCCTCATATGGAGCCATCTGAATGCTGGACTGGTAGCTGTTGTTGTAGGCGAACTCTGCTAAAGGTAAGAACTGGTCCCACGAGCCTCCGAAATCAATGACACAGGCTCGAAGCATATCCTCCAATATCTGAATAGTCCTCTCGGACTGGCCGTCCGTCTGAGGATGGAACGCGGTGCTCAACTGAACCTAGGTGCCAAACTCCTGCTGAACTGCCCTCTAGAAGCGCGAGGTAAACTGCGTACCCCGATCCGAAATAATAGATACCGGCACCCCATGAAGGCGAACAATCTCTCGGATGTAGATCTCAGCTAACCTCTCCGATGAATAGGTGGCTGCAACAGGAATAAAATGTGCTGACTTGGTCCGCCTATCCACAATGACCCAAATAGCATCAAACCTCTTCCGGGTCACCGGAAGTCCAGTCACGAAGTCCATGGTAATCCGCTCCCACTTCCACTCGGGAAGCTCAATCCTCTGAAACACACCACCAGGCCTTTGATGCTCATACTTGACCTGCTGACAATTCAAACATCGAGCCACATATGCAACAATGTCCTTCTTCATCCTACGCCACCAGTAATGCTGCCGCAAGTCCTGATACATCTTCGCGGCGCCCGGGTGAATAGAATACCGAGAACTATCGGCCTCCGCTAAGATCAAATCTCGAATACCATCAACATTGGGCACACATACTCGCCCCTGCAACCTCAAAACACCATCCTCATCTAAGGTCACCTTCGTGACACCTCCACGTTGCACCGTGTCTCTCAGGACACACAAATGGGGATCATCAAACTGCCGATCACGGATACGCTCCAATAATGAAGATCGAGCAACCGTGCAAGCTAATACTCGGCTAGGCTCAGAAATGTCCAACCTCAAAAATCGATTGGCCAAGGCCTGAATATCCAAAGCAAGCGGTCTCTGACTGACCGGAATATAAGCAAGACTACCCATGCTGGCGGACTTCCTACTCAATGCATCGGCCACCACATTGGCTCTCCCCGGGTGGTACAAAATAGTAACATCATAATCCTTCAATAGCTCCAACCACCTCCGCTGCCTCAAGTTCAACTCTTTCTGCTTGAACAAGTATTGCAGACTCTTGTGATCCGTGTACACCTCACACGTCACACCATATAAGTAATGCCTCCAAATCTTCAAAGCATGAACAATGGCTGCTAACTCTAGATCATGGACTGGGTAATTCTTCCTGTGAATCTTCAACTGCCTCGAAGCATAAGCTATGACCCTGCCATCCTGCATCAATACTGCGCCAAGCCCAATACGAGAAGCATCACAATAAACTGTATAAGGTCCTGAGCCTGTGGGCAAAACCAATATCGGTGCCGTAATCAGAGTTGTCTTGAGCTTCTGAAAGCTCGCCTCACACTCATCCGACCATCTGAACTGGGCACCCTTCTGGGTCAATCTGGTCATCGGGGCTGCAATAGATGAAAACCCCTCCACGAACCGACGATAGTAACCTGCTAGCCCCAAGAAACTCCGAATCTCTGTAGCTGATGCTGGTCGAGGCCAATTCTTGACTGCCTCAATCTTCTTCGGGTCCACCTGAATACCCTCTGCTGATATAACATGACCCAGGAATGCAACCGAACTCAACCAGAACTCGCACTTCGAGAACTTCGCATACAACTGACTATCCTTCAGAGTCTGAAGAACCACTCTGAGGTGCTGCTCGTGCTCCTCCTGGCTGCGGGAGTACACCAGAATATCATCAATAAAGACTATCACGAACATGTCCAAATACGGCCTGAACACTCGGTTCATCAACTCCATGAATGCTGCTGGGGCATTGGTCAACCCAAACGACATGACCAGGAACTCATAATGCCCGTACCGAGTGCGGAATGCTGTCTTAGGGACATCGGATGCCCTAATCCTCAGCTGGTGGTAGCCAGATCTCAAGTCTCTCTTTGAAAACACTTTTGCGCCCTGAAGCTGGTCAAACAAATCATCAATCCTCGGCAGTGGATACTTGTTCTTTATCGTCACCTTGTTCAATTGCCGGTAATCAATGCACATCCTCATTGATCCATCCTTTTTCTTCACAAATAACACTGGCGCACCCCAAGGAGAAACACTAGGCCTGATGAAACCCTTCTCTAGAAAATCTTGCAACTGGTCCTTTAACTCCTTCAACTCTGGCGGGGCCATACGATACGGCAGGATAGAAATGGGCTGCGTGCCTGGAGCCAGATCAATACAAAAATCAATATCCCTGTCGGGCGGCATACCCGGAAGGTCTGAGGGGAAAACCTCTGGGAACTCCCGAACAATAGGAACTGAGTCAATAGAAGGAACCTCTGTGCTGGAATCACGAACATATGCCAAATAAGCTAAAGACCTGTGCAGGGGAAGCTATGCGAACGCGTGGCCTTTCACGCGAACGCGAAGAAGGCTGGGGTACAAGGCATCGCGAACGCGGGACAAGGTCGCGTTCGCGTAGAACAAAAGACATGTGCAGAAAATCTGCTAACTTTTCTAAGTGTAAAACACCCCGAACCACCTCCGAAACACTCCCGAGCCCTCGGGGCTCCCAACCAAACACACACACTAACTCAATATCATCCTACGAACTTGCTCGAGCGATCAAATCGCTAAAATAACATCAAAATCAAAGAATCAACCCCCAAAACTCATAATTTTCATTTCAAAGTTCATAAACCTTCCACTTTAGCTATTTAGGTCCGAAACACGTCAAACGACGTCCGATTTAGACCAAATTTCACAGGAAGCGCTTAACGCATATTTAAGACCTCTACCGGGCGTCGGAATCAAAATACGAGCCCGATACCTATATTTTCTAACTCATTTTCATTTCCATTTTTCCTTATTAATTTCAGAAAACAATTTATCAGAAAAATTCTTTTACCGGGGTTCTGGACCTCGGATTTCGACTCCGGGCATATGCCCGAGTCCCATATTTTTCTACGGACCTCTCGGGACCGTCACATCACGGGTCCGGGTCCGTTACCCAAAATGTTGACCAAAGTCAACTATATCAATATTAATATCATAATTCACCAAATTTTTCACAGATTCATATATTTTAACATAAAAAATTTTCGGCTTCGCGCCCGAGTGCGCACGCAAATCGGGGCAACCAAAAGTGAGGTTTCCAAGGCCTCGGAAGCACAAAATGAATGAGGAAACAGGTGATGACCCTTTGGGTCGTCACATTGTATCATCAAAATAAATTGTTAATATACTAGCATTATACAATATATATAAGACCTCCCATTGATATTATGAAGTTAATAATTAAAAATGCATACCAGTGATATAATCATACTTGAAATATTTGTTGTTACTTAAATTATACCATCATCATTATACAGTTAAATATTCAAAATACATATGGCATACATTTAAATTCTTGAAATACATTTATAGGTTCATTTGGAAAAAATACTTCAAATAAAATAAACCACTATTATACCTATCAGATTGATACTATATATTTCCTTAATCCTATTTTTATCTATCATAAAGTGGGCCCTAAATCTCGATCTTCCACTGCTTATAAATTAGTGATGTACTGGTGATATTATGATTACTACAATAAAAAGTAAAATATTAGTTTATAAAAAAAAATATCAAACTAATAATGATCGAAATACATGCAATTAAGGATTGAAATAAGCATGAATCTCGGCAAAAAGAAGGTTCCGCTCTTGAAAGCTGCTATAACATAATATTTAATTGCCAGAAATGATAATCAATAATTACTGCTATGGTTTTGTAATTTTTTCTTAAATATTGGCTAGTTATGTTTTTCCCCTTGTCTGGCTTTCTTGGAAACCCCCATTAACTCAGCATTTGTTTCTCTTCCCTCATATTCTAATTTAGGGGTATTACCTACTCCCTTCGACAATATTTAAGATTTTTTTTTGACACATAAACGAATATTTACATTTAAGTTTCTTTCTTTTTACTGGAGTATTCTAACTAAATTTATGATTTCTCTCCTTCATTGTCTCATCATAATAACTAAATTCATGATTTTGGACTTTTGGTAGTTCATTGTCGCATCATGCATTAAGGAATTACTTTGTCATTGATTTGTTACTCCTAATAAGGAGTTTAGTAATCAAAAGCTATTCTGATCCTCCAATATGGTACAGTCACACCTCTATATAATAATATTCTTATATAACAGTCATCATTATAAAAATTAAGTTTTTCTCGAAATCGATTTTTAAAATTATATTTTACATCCTATAATAACTTTTTACCTATAACAACAATATCCATATTTATATTAGCCTTTTGTAAAATTATCCCTCTATAACAGCTATATAGAATCTCTAAGACACTAATAATAATTTTAAAACTCTACACACAATCTTTTCTGTCGAACAAAATTTCCATCTGGCAAACTACATAAGATTTAAAGATTTGAACATCATATTTTTTTCGTTGGACAAATACCAAAATCTATTTGGATAAAAGATTCAAATGTTAAAGCTCTTAGATTGCCTTCAAGAGAAAACTATCTGATATCCTTTTGAAGAAAGTTTGGACACAAATCTTCATCACTTCAAGTGTTATAATGCTAGTAAGATAATGAAATCTATAAAATAAGCTACATTATAAAGCTCTTCTATCAATCTTGAATGAGTAGCTTTAAAATCTTAGAGTTTAGATCTTGGTACATCTAACTAAGATTTTTTAATAATGTATTAACTTTATTTAATATTTAATATTTAATTAGTGAGATATGCATAAATTTGAGATTTTAAATTTGAATAATTTTCTTATCTTTTATATGAAACATTAGAAAAGGAAAAAATTAATATTTGGATAATTTTCGCTTATAACAGTCAAAAAATATTTAGATGTCAACTGATAATAGACATTTACTATAAAAATAAAAAAATATCAAAATATAATACTGTTATAGAGAGATTTGACTATATAATCACATTTTTCTTTTTCCAATGTAAAAATTGATGATTTTTATCTTTTTCTTTCCTTTTTCAGATGATATGATAAATATGAAGCTCTTGAAGGTAGTTCACCAAATGGGGAATTCTCTAGTCAAAAGCTCAAAAAATAAAAGAGTTTATATATAATCAAAAGAGCAAAAGCACTTTTCTAAAATTAAGCAGTAAACGTATAATCACTTTTCGGAAAAGCAATGTACTTACGTACTTAACAGATATCTAGATGACTAATAGCACTAGTTATCAGCCTCACTTAAGCTGTGGCTGTGGAAAAAGCATGAGAATTAACGTAAAGGAAAGTGGTTTTCTTTAAAAGCTTGATTACTTAGAAAATTCAAGCGATACAAAAATTTGTTTTACTTAAATGTATTTTTGTTTATCCGTAAAACGGTACAGTTGAATTTGTAATGTGGTTTATAGACAAGCAAATTGATTTTATCCCAAAAAGATAAATAAATTAAATAAAATGCAAGACTTAGCATTGTAATCGAGATAAGACATCAAATAGCTTAGTTCCGGGAGCAGGGCTTCCGAAGGCAGTAACAAGAATATCAATAAACAGGAAATAAAATATTATTGAGCTTAGAATGATGTATAGCATAAGTTTATTAGAAAATCTGTGTCCCTTATAATGGCCGTTGAAGTCACTATTTATATCTGCACCTAGGGAACAAGGTCCTAGGGTCAAGCCCCTCTTAAATGACAGTTATAGGGGCCATTGATGAGTGTGTAACAGCAGACTATGAATGCCAAAATTCTCTGTAACGGATTGTGTATTTAATATTGAAGAATATTCTTCATTGAATGTCATTGGGTGACAAACATTTGTTTGCCTTCATTAGCAATATTCCCTTCGGGGTCTTCCCGGTGCCAACCGAAGCTGCTGTCCTCTGTCTTGGTTTCTACTTACCTCGCTTTCTGTTTGTCTTCGGTTTCACATGTCGCTCAATTATTCGAGTATTTAATACGAACCGATTTTACCCTATACAGATAGTCCCCCTGATTTCTGGTGGCACATCTCTGTATCATCGGGAAGTTGGTGAAGATACCTTTCTTGGCGGAAATGTTCTGATCCCCTTTGAAAAGTTTCTGATGCTTGATTAGACGCAAGTTTCTGTCACGACCCTAGTTCTCCCTCCGTGAACTGTCGTGACGACACCTAGTCTCTATGACTAGGTAAGCCTAATATTGCGGGAAAAAAAAAGGAACGAAAACATAAAAACTATCAACTAATAAGTAAATATAAACAAAGAATGCGATGCCGCTTGGCATATATATTAATCACTTCCGAACAGTACATAAGCTCTCCCAAAACCCGGAATGTCATAAGTCACAAGCTACAGAAAGAAAACAGTGCTTCTAAACTCCAGAATCTATCAACGAAGAAAAATACAAGAAGTCTTTAACTTAAGGAAGAGTAGATAAGGACTCCTAGGTCTGCGGACGTGGCAGATATACCTTAAAGTCTCTACAGTCGTCTCGGCTCACTGGTAATGCAACTGATGTGAGGTACCTGGATCTGCACATGAAACACATGTGCAGGAAAGGGCATGAGTACACCACAACGGTACCCAGTAAATGCCAAGCCTAACCTAGGTCGAGTAGTGACGAGATCAGGTCAGGGCCCTACTGGTTTATATAATAAAAAGAGACAGAATGAAATATTGCAGTAAGATAAATACTAAAATTTAACGAGAATGAAATCACAGAAAAAAAACAACTCAGTACACAGATATAACAACAGGGGATCTCCTGGGATACCGTCCCGTAACATAAATGTGCAGGGGGATCTCCTGGGATACCGTCCCGTAGTCCCAAACGTAAATATGCAGGGGGATCTCCCGGAATACCGTTCCGTAGTCCTAAAATAAATGTGCAATACAGGGGGATCTCCTGGAATACCGTTCCGTAGTCCCAAAGCAAATATGCAGCTCAACCAAACAGAGATAGCAGTTACAACAAGAAAACCATAATTTAGACTAAGTCCAAGACAAGGAAGAACATGAAATTTCACTAAAACATGCTGCACAGAGTTCAGATAGGCAGCTAAGGCGGTTAAGACAGTTAAAGCACGTAGGCATGCTTCCCTAAGCTAAACAAGATAATTACATATGCTAGTGTTGTTCAATTAAAAGTAAACATGTATTTGCTCAATGAAAATGGGGTTTTCAACAAATAGCCCGTGTACGCACTCATCACCTCACGTACACGGCGCTCATATATCATACAGTACCAAATCCTAAGGGGAGTTCTCCCACACAAGGTTAGGCAAGCCACTTACCTCGAACCAAGCTCAAATTAATCCGAAATCACGCTCTTGCCACGAGTATCCAACTCCGAGTGGCCCAAATCTAATCAAATCAATTACATAATATAAATATAGCTACAAGCAACTAATTTAGCTAATGAAATCAAAGCTACTGAAAACTACATTCACTCACGAGTTCACTCGTACCAAAATTATCCAATTCTAATGTCAAAATCCCACTCAAAACTCAGAAATTCGATTGGGGAACTTTTTCCCCACTTTCCCAACTTTTTCACTCAAATTACTTGATTAAATGATGAAACAACAATAGATTAATGAAACGTGATCAAAATAGGATTAGGAATCGTTACCTAAAGATTTCCTCTGGAAAACTCTCGAAAAATCGCCTTCCTCCGAGCTCAAAATCGAATTTTATGGAATGAACACCAAACCCTCGAACTCTCTTTTTCTGCCAGACAAACCGTACCTGCGGACCCTTCTTCGCACCTGCGGCGCCGAACCTGCGAAATTCTATCGCAGGTGCGGAATTCACTTAAGTGGGCCGGGACCGCATCTGTGAGCACTGGGTCGCACCTGCGAGCCCGCTCCTGCGGTCCCTAACCGCTTCTGCACCTCCGCTTCTGTGGATTCCTTACTGCATCTCCGGACCCAGCTGGTCTAGGCCAAATTCCGCTTCTGCGGTTCCTTAGCCACTTCTGCCGTTCCGCACCTGCGGTCCAAAATGCGTAGGTGCGAAAACACCAGGTGCAACAACTTCAGCAATTTGCATAAGTCCTAAACCAATCCGTTAGGCACCCGAAACTCACCCGAGGCCCCCGGAATCTCAACCAAACATACCAACCAATCCTAAAACACCATACGAACTTAGTCGAGCCCTCAAATCACAACAAACAACGCAAAAATCACGAATCACCCTCCAATTCAAACTTAAAGAACTTAGAACTTCCAAATTCGACAACCGATGCCGAAACATACCAAACTACGTCCGATTGACCCCAAATTTTGCACACATGTCATATTCAACATTACACACCTACTTCAACTTACAGAATCAGATTCCGACCCCGATATCAAAATTTCCACTACCGGCCCGAACTCCAAAAATTCAACTTTCGTCATTTCAAGCCTAAATGAGCTATGGACCTCCAAAACACAATCCGAACACGCCCCTAAGCCCAATATCACCCAATGGAGAATCGATGAAACTCCATTCCAGAGTCGTCTTCATACAGTTCCGACTACGGTCCAAATTCTAAGACTTAAGCTCTCATTTAGGAACTAAGCATCCCAAAGTACTCCGAAACTCAAAATGAATCATCCCGGCAAGTCACAATAGCAGAAATAGATATGGGGAAAGCAGTTAATAGGGGATCGGGGGCGTTAATTCTCAAAACGGCCGGCCGGGTCGTTAGAGTTTCTCTGCATCAATGTTCGAACGCGCGTCACTCCATGTTTAGCAGTACTTTCTGTCACGACCCGGAATTCCCACCATCGGGACCGTGATGACGCCTAACATTTCACTTGCCAGGCAAGCCAACGCTGGAAAAATTTATTTATTTTTAATGAAGAAACCGAAATAACTAAAATAAATCTGAAGTAAAGTGCGAAAGGTCATAATAATCGAAATATCTAGATACGATCCCAGAACTAGTGTCACAAGTGCACGAGCGACTAGAATAATACGACCGACCCTATGTACTCTGTAAGTGCCGGGCCTAACCTCGACGAAGTAGTGACGAGGCTAAAGCGGACCACATACAATAACCAGTACGCAGTATAATAATAATGACATGAAAGGAAATACAGGGAAATAAAGCAGTTAACTCATGACAATAAACTCAACTCAAAAGCCAGCAAAACCAGAAATACTGATACTCAGAATCTCGTATGAAAATACCGAAGCCAACACAATACAACAAGGAATACAAATCACATAAATCGTTGCGGCGCGCAACTCGATTCCAATTCCACTATGTCAATATAAGTAATAACAAGTAAAATATGTTATTATAAAAGTTTAAAGTTAATAGACAATAATAGTTGAGTTCACAATTAAGTCTTTTTAAATATAAAATTAAATAATACATATACAAAATTTGAATAAAAATTATTGAATTCACATGAAACTCATAAATTACAAAGCTAGATCCGCCTATGAGGTGAAGAATTGCGCGTCCATTTCATGATTGTGCTGTCTCACTAACATCTTATAATAATGTGCCCCCCCCCCCCCCCTTTTTTTTCTCTCTCTCTATCTTACTCTACATTTTATGCATAAATTGATTATGTGAGGTGGACACATTCGAATATGATTAGCATTATGAATATACAATCAACTAATTATGGCTGTTTCATGATCTATTATTTTATTCAAGTAATTTAATTCATCAAGCTGTGAAAATTCAAATTGGATCGTAAGTCCTGAAATTCGTCATCCACCTAGAAAAAGAAAAGGTACAAATGATGTCTGGCTGCCTGCCCCAGTTGAAGTAGCTTCTCCTATCCTTATCGACCTCTTTTTTATATCAAGAAGATCCTATTTCTTTTTATTTTTGGTTTATTTTGTGTTATTTTTATCATCAGTGTTTAGATTGGTTTATGTTTAGCGTTTTAAGTAATGTTGCAAAATAAAATGCGTTTAAACGAGAAAGTATTAAGAAATGTAGCTCAAAGTAACAATATAAAACAAGAAGATAGGTAGAATAAGAGAATAAGAGATAACTTTCTTATTTCATCAAGTGTTCAAGTGTGTCCCATATCACATTTCATGCCTCTATTTATACTATTACATAGAAGGTTACAAAAGGATTGTCTTAAACATGACATTAACAATTGAGATCATGGGGGAAGATCATGGGGAGGGGTTATGGAGGTGTGGTAGTTACAATCATAATAGTGATGAATAGTGGGAGGTTATTTACATCATGGGTGAAAGTAGTGGGAGTAGTGGACATCTACAATTACTAAGGTTTTTCAACACTCCCCCTTGGATGTCCAAAAATAGATAATATGTCTCGTTAAAATCTTACTGAGAAAAAAACCCGTGGAAAAAATTTTTAGTGAAGGAAAAAGAGTACACTGATCTGTAATACACTTTATTTCCTGCCTCGTTAAAAATCTTACCAGAAAAACCCAGTGGGACAAAACCTAGGCTAAGGGAAAAAGAGTACAGCGCGTATCTTAATCCCCCTCATGAAAACATCACTTTTTTGAAGACGACATTCTAATCTTCTGTCTCAACTTCTCAAATGTTGAAGTTGGTAATGCCATAGTGAACAGATAAACCAAATTTTCACATGAACAAATCTGTTGAACATTAATTTCACCATTTTGTTGAAGATCATGCGTGAAAAAGAACTTTGGTGAAATGTGCTTTGTTTTGTCTCCTCCTTTCAGTTGAGCAATGCAAGCAGCATTGTCTTCATATAGTGTAGTTGGATTGTCTTTTTTCATAAGAAAACCATACATTTCCTGAATATGTTGAGTCATTGATCTCAACCAAACACATTCCCAACTAACTTCATGAATGGCTATTATCTCAGCATGATTTGAAGATGTGGTAGCTACTGTTTGTTTCATTGAACGCCATGATATAGTTGTACCTCCATATGTAAACAAATAGTCTGTTTGAGATCGGGCTTTATGTGGATCAGACAAATAACCTGCATCGGCATTGCCAATCATTTCTGACTTAAATACATTAGAATAAAACAATCCCATATCTAGAGTTCCCCCAAGATATCTAAATATATGCTTAACACCATTCCAATATTTTCTTGTTGGGGAGGAACTGAATCTTGCTAATAAGCTTACTGCACAAGCAATATCTGGTCAAGTATTGTTAACAAGATACATCAGTGACCCAATCGCACTAAGATACGTAGTTCCATCACCAACGAGTTCTTCATCATTTTCTTGAGGCCGAATTGGATCTTTATTTATGTCAAGCGATCTCACAACCATTGGGGTACTCAATGGATGTGCATTATCCATGTAAAATTGCTTTAAAACCTTTTCGGTGTATGTTGATTGATGGACAAAAGTTCCATTTGTCACATGCTCAATTTGTAGGCCAAGACAAAATTTTGTCTTACCAAGATCTTTCATTTCAAATTCTTTCTTCAAACACTCTACAGCCTTTGAAAGCTCTTTAGAAGTGCCAATGATATTCAAGTCAACAACATACACAGCTATGATGACAAATTCAGATCCAGACCTCGTAATAAAGACAAAAGGGCAAATAAAGTCATTTTTGTATCCTTTCTTTAACAAATACTCACTAAGGCAATTGTACCACATCCTCCCTGATTGCTTCAATCTGTATAAGGATTTCTGAAGCTTTATTGAACAAGTTTCCCTTGAACTTTTATGTGCTTCAGGAACTTTAAATCCTTCAGGGATTTCATAAAAATTTCATTGTCCAATGAGCCATATAAGTAGGTTGTGACAACATCTATCAATCGCATATCAAGCTTTTCATGGACTGCTAGATTTATTATATACCTGAAGGTAATTGCTTTTACCATAAGAGAATATGTCTCCATATAATCAATGCCAGGCCTTTGCGAAAACCCTTGTGCTACAAGTCGTGCTTTATATCTTACGACTTCACCTTTCACATTCCATTTTTGCATAAAAATCCATTTGTACCCCAGTGGCTTGACACCTTCAGGCGGTTGGACTATTGGTCCGAAAACTTCACGTTTTTCTAGTGAAGCCAATTCCGCTTGAATTGCATTTTTTTATTTTGGCCAGTCATTTCTCTATCTACATTCATCCACAGATTTTAGCTCAAGATTCTCATCTTGTTTTATATTTCAACTGCAACATTATATAAAAAACTGTTGTCAACAACAACGTTATTTCGGTTCCACATTTTTTCCGTAGAGACATAACTTATTGATATATCTTTATTTTCATCATTTCCGGGTACCAGAACCTCCTGTGAGGTCTTATAAATTATTATGTTTTTATGCTCCTCTTGAGCAATTGCCTCCATGTTATGATCAACTTGATCAGTTGCTCCTTTCCTTTTTTGGGGATTGTTATCCTTGGAACCGATTGATCTACCACGTTTATGGCATGGCCTAGACTCATTTGCATTATCATACTGTCCAGGTGGGATATCAACTCAAATTGGAGCATTTACAGCTGGAATATGCAATTTAGTAACCCGTGGAAGGTTAGTAAATGCATCTGGCAATTGATTTGCAACATTTTGCATATAAATAATCTTTTGAACTTCTTGTTCACATTAATTTGTACGAAGATCCAAATGAGATAGAGATAATACGTTCCAATCTATTTCTTTTTCCAGCTGTTTATTTTCTCCCCCTAATGTTGGGAAAACTGATTCATCAAAATGACAATCAGCAAATCTGGCTGTAAACAAATCTCCTGTCATAGGCTCCAGATATTTAATAATAGAAGGAGATTCAAAACCAACATATACTCCCAACCTTCTTTGGGGACTCATCTTTGTGCGTTGTGGTGGAGCAATTGGAACATATACTGCACATACAAAAATTCTTAGATGGGAAATACTTGGATCTTAGCCAAAAGCCAACTGTAATGGGAAGACTTCATGATAACTGGTTGGCCTTATGCGCACAAGTGCTGCTGCATGCAAAATATCATGTCCCCACACTGAAAGGGAAGTTTGTCCTCATTAGCAATGGTCTAACTATTACTTTGTGACGACCCAACCAGTCGTCTCATGAGTTACCGCTCCGTTTCCCGAATTTTTGCTTCTTTATGCTTCATTATCCGTGTTTTATGTGGTCGAGTTGATCGGTTTGTGGTTGGAGTGGATTTGGTAAGGAAATGAGACACTTAGTCTCTTTAAATAAGGCTTAAGTTGGAAAAGTCAACCGGACGTTTACTTATGAGTTAGAGGGCTCGGATGTAATTTTTGATGGTTCGGTTAGCTTCGGAGAATGATTTGTGACTTAGGAGTGTGATCGGAAGTGGTTTTGGAGGTCCGGTGTAGAATTAGGCTTGTATTGGCGAAGTTAGTATTTTTGGCGATTTCTGGTTGACAGGTGAGATTTAGATCCGAGGGTCGAAATGGGATTCCGAGAGTTGTTGTAGCTTCGTTATGTCATTTGTGATGTGTGTGCAAAATTTCAGGTCATTCGGACGTTGTTTAGTCGGGTTTTTGATCAAAAACGTGTTTCGGAAGTTTTAGAAGAACTTAGGCTTGAATCCGATGTAATTTGATGGTTTTGGTGTTGTTTGAGGTGTTTTGAGGATTGGAACAAGTTTGAATGATGTTTTGGGATGTGTTGGTGCTTTTGGTTGAGGTCCCGGGGGCCTCGGGGTAATTTCGGATGGCTAATGGGAAGAATTTTGGACTTGTGCAATTTTAGATTTCTGCTGTTTCTGGTATTTTTGCATCTGCGGCTTGGGAACCGCAGGTGCGGTATCGCAGATGTGGGGTGGAGGTTGCAAAAGCGGAAAAGGCAAGGATAGGCTGGGACCGCAGAAGCGGATAGGGAGCCGCACCTGCGGAGCCGCAGATGCGGCTATTGGACTGCAGATGCGGCCATGCGGGACTTAATGAAGTTCCGCAGATGCGGAATATTAACCGCAGAAGCGGATTTTGAACCGCAAATGCGGTTTTGTCTGGGCTGAATGTTTAAATGGGTCTTCTTCGCGAATTTTGAAGGGTTTTTCATTTCTAACTTCGGACTTGGAGAATTGTGGGCGATTTTGAAGAGGAACTTCAAGGAGCTTTGATAAGGTATGGATTTTTGGACCTAAAACACGATTCTATGGTGTTATTTCATGAATTAGGACTGAAAATTTAAGGAATTAATGGACAAAAATAGTGGTTTAGGGCTTGAACTTAAGAGAGCATAAATTAAGGATTCGAAGGGCCAATTGAACTCCGATTCTTGTGTTTTTGATATGTATAAACTCGTGGGGAGATAAGGAGTCTAATGATGTGAAAATTTCTGAGTTTCGCGAAGTGGGCCCGGGGCTCGGGTTTTGCTAATTTCGAGATTTTTGATATTTTTCGATTGTTTTCGCTTGGGCCTTGTTCCCTTAGCTTATTGTGACGTATTCGCTCTGATTTTAGTCAGATTCGACGCGCGAGGAGGCCGGTTTGAGAGTCAAGGGCATAGCGAGCTAGAGCTTTGGTCGGTTTGAGGTGAGTAATGATTGTAAATGATATCCTGAGGGTTTGAAACCCCGGATTTGCACAACGTAGTGCTATGTTGAGGTGAGACACACGCTGTATGATGAGCGTGGGGTCCATTACCACTGGGGATTTGTGACTTGGTCCGTCCCGATTGATGATTTCACCATATTTTTTTGACTGAGATTTAATAATTATCATTATGATTGGAGCTAGTTGCCATGCTTGGGGCCTTGTGCCGAATTGTAGAACCCTTAGGGGCATTATGACTGATTTCCTCACTTTACTTGTTAAAAACCATATCCACAGTCATGTTTCTAACTGTTTAAAACAATATGAACCGTTTTTTTTGAAATGTTAATCCTAAATGAAAGAAATATGTGGGCTGAGATCCCTACCTTATATTATTGTGCCCGAGAGGCTGTGATTATAATGACTGAGAGGGGTTTAAAACCCAAATGGTGAGGATGTTATATATATATATATATATATATATATATATATTGTGTAGTCGGCGTGCGACGCCGCAGACAATACTTATATGGTAGTCGGCGTACACGCGCAGACANGGGTTTAAAACCCAAATGGTGAGGATGTTATATATATATATATATATATATATATATATATTGTGGATCGGGCTGCACGCCGCAGCAAATACTTATATGGATCGGGCTACACGCCGCAGCAAATATATATGTGGATCGGGCTACACGCCGCAGCAAATATCTATATGTGGATCGGGCTGTGCGCCGCAGCAATATAGCGCTTGGGCTGTAGGAGCCCCTCCCGGAGTCTGCACACCCCCAGTGAGCGCAGTCGACTATTTATATGGATCGGGATGTGCGCCACAACGATGTACGGATCGGGCTGCACGCCGCAGCGGTCATTTTGATTTCGGTTATTGTGAGAGATATATGGTTACTGTGTTCGAGGAACGGGTTTATACTTGTTAAATACCTGATAAGCTACCTGTTTTACCTGATCTAAGAGATTTCACTTGATTTCTTCACTATTTTGTTGCTTTAAGTTGATTTACTGCTTTGATATAGAACTGCTTAGTGCCTTTACGTGATTTCTTACTGTCAGCCATTATTTATGATTATTACTCACTGAGTCGGAGTACTCACATTACTCCCTGCACCTTGCGTGCAGATCCAGGTGTTCCCGAGGCATAGTGAGAGCTTCTTGCTGATCATCATCCACAGGAGTTATCGAGGTAGCTGCATGGCGTTCGCAGACCCAATTTCTCCTTCTATCTTTTATCTTTCATCGTACTCTAGACTATCTCTGTGTTAGGCTATTTTAAAAACTTTTAATAGAGGCTCTTGACTTGTGACACCGGATCGGTGGGCTATTGTAGAGATATTGTTATGGTCTTCCGCACATTTTATCTACTGTTTCAGATTCCTATTTATGTTAAATTGGTATTTGAATTCTGTTAAATGAGTAATGAACTCTATAAGAGAGGGGTTGTGATTGATAATTGGTCGGGCTTGCCTTGCAATGTGTTGGGCGCCATCACAACCGGGGTTGGGGTCGTGACAAGTTGGTATCAGAGCCTAGGTTACCTTGGTCTCACGAGTCATGAGCCGGTTTAATAGAGTCTTGCGGATCGGTACGGAGACGTCTGTATTTATCCTCGAGAGGCTGCAGAACCTTTAGGAAAAACTTCATCTTCTTGAAATTCTTGTCGTGCGAACTTGTTGATCCGAGTACTAAACTTCTCTTTATTCTATTCTCTCACAAATGGTGAGGACTCGCGCTACCGGATTAGGTGGACGACCACCAGTACCACCCACTGAGGCCACTAGAGGCCGTGGACGCGGTCGTGGTCGTGGCAGAGTAGCGAGGGCAACATCTGTTGATCCACCAGCTGCCCCAGCTCCGGATCAGACTCCAGCAGCACCAGTTCAGGCACCAGCTGTGCCCATCGTGATTCCAGGTCTACAGGAGACCTTGACACAGATCTTGACAGTTTGCACCGGCCTGGCTCAGGCAGTTTCAGCCACCACAGCAGCACCTACTTCACAGGCTGGGGGAGGAAACCATACCCCCGCTGCTCGCACACCTGAGCAGGTAGTGCAGGGACTACAGACGCCAGAGGCACCTCCAGCTCAGCCGGTTGCACCAGTGCAGGAGTTCAGGGTTCCAGTTATGCGGGAGGATGAGCAGCGTCGTCTTGAGAGGTTTGGTAGAATCCAGCCTCCGACATTCAGTGGTGCTGAGGGCGAGGATGCCCAGGGTTTTCTTGATAGGTGTCAGCGCATGCTCCGTATAGCAGGGATTCTTGAGTCTAGTGGTGTGGCATTTACCACCTTTCAGTTTACTGGGGCTGCCTTCACTTGGTGGGAGGCGTATGAGAGCCGTAGTCCGGATGGTGCAGCGCCCCTTTCGTGGCAGCAGTTCTCCACTCTTTTCTTGGAGAAGTATGTAGCGCATTCCTGTAGAGAGGAGCTGTGTAGGCAGTTTGAGTGGTTGACGCAGGGAGATATGACCGTGATCCAGTACGAGATGAGGTTTTCGGAGTTGGCTCGTCATGCCACCTGGATGATTCCGTCAGATCGTGAGAGGATCAGGAGATTTGTGGATGGCCTTAACTACCATCTCCGTATTCTGATGACTAGGGAGAGAGTATTGGGTGCTACGTTCGAGGAGGTGGTAGATATCGCTCGTGAGATCGAGTCAGTTCGCCGTCGAGAGCGAGAGGAGAGGGAGGCCAAAAGGCCTCGTGGATCGGGCAGTTAAAGTGGTGCTCCTTCGAGGGGCCAGTTCCAACATGGTAGAGGTCGTTCTTTCAGGCCTGCTCAGTCGGCCCGTCCAGAGTATCGTGGGGAATCTTCAGGTCCTGGTCATCATGGACCTCAGCAGGGCCAGCCTTCACTCAGCGCCCTCCCAGCTCAGAGTTCATCTCGTGCCCCATCAGCTTAGGGTTCTTCCGCGCCGAGTACATCTGCTAGTCACTCAGGTGCGAGGGGTTCCCTTCAGTCCCCATCTCCAGCACCGGGTAGTTGTTATGAGTGCGGAGAGTTTGGTCATATGAGGAGGCAGTGTCCTTGACTCCGTGACGATCAGCATCAGTAGAGGGGTCAGCCCTCGACTTTTGCTCCAGTTACTTCACCACCCGCCCAGCAAGCTAGGGTGGAGATCAGGCAGTCAGGGGTCGCCCTAGAGGGGGAGGCCGATCAGGCGGTGGCCAGGCTCATTTTTATGCTATTCCGGGCAGGACAGATGCCATTGCTTCAGATGCCGTCATTACAGGTATTGTTTCAGTCTGCCACAGAGATGCCTCCATATTATTTGATCCCGGTTCCACCTATTCTTATGTGTCCTCATATTTTGCTCATTATTTGAGTGCGCCCCCGGGAGTTCCTTGCTTTACTTGTTCATGTGTCTACCCCGGTGGGCGATACTGTTGTTGTGGACCGTGTGTACTGGTCATGTGTTGTGACTATTGGGGGTCTGGAGACCTGAGTTGATCTATTGATATTGAGCATGGTGGACTTTGATGTTATTTTGGGCATGGATTGGCTATCTTCGTGTCATGCTATTCTAGACTGTCATGCTAAGACAGTCACTTTGGCTATGTCGGATGTACCGCGGATCGAGTGGCGTGGTGTGACTGATTATGTTCTGAGTAGAGTAATTTCTTTCTTGAAGGCCCAACGTATGGTTGGGAAGGGTTGTCTTTCATATCTAGCGTTTGTGCGGGATGTTGGAGCTGAGGCTCCTAGTATCGATTCTGTTCCAGTTGTGAGGGATTTTCCTCGATGTGTTTCCTGCAGACCTGCCGGGCATGCCACCGGACAGGGATATTGATTTTGGTATTGACCTGGTGCCGGGCACTCGGCCCATTTCTATTCTGCCATATCGCATGGCACCAGCAGAGTTGAAAGACTTGAAGGAGCAACTTCAGGAACTCCTAGATAAGGGGTTCATTCGGCCTAGTGTGTCACCTTGGGGTGTGCCGGTTCTGTTTGTGAAGAAGAAGGATGGAACAATGAGAATGTGCATCGATTATAGGCAATTGAACAAGGTAGCAATTAAGAACAAGTATCCCCTACCTCGCATTAATGATTTATTTGACCAGCTTCAGGGAGCGAGGGTGTTCTCCAAGATTGACCTCCGTTCGGGTTATCACCAGTTGAAGATCAGGGATTCAGATATTCTTAAGACTGCTTTCAGGACTAGATATGGTCACTATGAGTTCCTTGTCATGTCTTTCGGGCTGACCAATGCCCCAGCAGTGTTCATGCATTTGATGAATAGTGTGTTTTGGCCTTATCTGGATTCGTTCGTTATCATTTTCATTGATGATATTCTGGTGTTCTCGCGTAGTCAGGAGGAGCACGCGAGCATTTACGAGTTGTATTGCAGAGATTGAGGGAGGAGAAGCTTTATGCAAAGTTCTCCAAGTGTGAGTTTTGGCTCAGTTCAGTGGCTTTCTTGGGACACGTAGTGTCCAACGAGGGTATTCAGGTTGATCCAAAGAAGATAGAGGCGGTTCAGAGTTGGCCTAGACCGTCCTCAGCCACAGAGATTCGTAGCTTTCTTGGGTTGGCAGGCTATTATCGCCGATTTGTTCAGGGAGTTTCATCCATTGCATCGCCCTTGACCAAGTTGACTCAGAAGGGTGCTTCATTTGCATGGTCGGACGAGTGTGAGGAGAGCTTTCAGAAGCTCAAGACAGCCTTGACCACAACTCCAGTATTGGTTTTGCCATCAGCTTTAGGTTCATATACCGTATATTGTGATGCTTCGAGAGTTGGGATTGGTTGTGTATTGATGCAGGAGGGTAGAGTTATTGCTTATGCTTCTCGTCAGTTGAAGCCCCATGAGAAGAACTACCATGTTCATGACTTGGAGTTGGCTGCCATAGTTCATGCATTGAAGATTTGGAGGCACTACTTGTATGGCGTATCTTGTGAGGTATTCACTGAGCATCGCAGTCTTCAGCATTTGTTCAAGCAAAAGGATCTTAATTTGAGACAGCAGAGATGGCTAGATTTACTTAAGGATTATGATATTACTATTCTGTATCATCCGGGAAAGGCCAACGTAGTGGCCGATGCTTTGAGCCGAAAGGCAGTGAGTATGGGGAGTTTGGCGTACATTCCAGTTGGGGAGAGACCCCTTGCAGTTGATGTTCAGGCTTTGGCCAATCGGTTTGTGAGACTAGATATTTCGGAGCCCAGTCGGGTGTTGGCTTGTGTGGTTTCTCGGTCTTCCTTGTATGATCGCATTAGAGAGCGCCAGTATGATGACCCGCATTTGCTTGTCCTTAAGGACAGGGTTCAGCATGATGATGCCAGAGATGTGACCATCGGTGATGATGGTGTGTTGAGGATGCAGGGCTGGATTTGCGTGCCCAATGTGGATGGGCTTAGGGAGTTGATTCTGGAGGAGGCCCATAGCTCGCGGTATTCTATTCATCCAGGTGCCGCGAAGATGTATCAGGATCTTAGACAGCACTATTGGTGCAGAAGAATGAAGAAAGATATTATGGGATTTGTAGCTCGGTGTCTCAATTGTCAGCAGGTGAAATACGAGCATCAGAGACCGGGTGGCTTGCTTCAGCAGATGGATATTCCCGAGTGGAAGTGGGAGAGGATCACTATGGACTTTGTTGTTGGACTTCCTCGAACTTTGAAGAAATTTGATGCTATTTGGGTGATTATGGATCGGCTGACCAAGTCCGCTTACTTTATTCCTGTGTGTACTACCTATTCTTCAGAGCGGCTGGCAGGGATTTATATCCGGGAGATTGTTCGGTTGCATGGTATTCCGGTTTCCATCATCTCAGATAGGGGTACTCAGTTTACTTCGCAGTTTTGGAGAGTCGTGCAGAGAGAGTTGGGTACTCAGGTGGAGTTGAGCACATCATTTCATCCTCAGACGGACGGACAGTCCGAGCATACTATTCAGATATTAGAGGACATGTTGCGTGCTTGTGTCATTGATTTTGGAGGTTCATGGGATGAGTTTTTGCCGCTTGCCGAGTTTGCCTACAACAACAGCTACCAGTCGAGTATTCAGATGGCTCCGTATGAGGCTTTTTATGGGAGAAGGTGTAGATCTCCAGTTGATTGGTTCGAGCCCGACGAGGATAGGCTGTTGGGGACAGATTTGGTTCAGGATGCCTTAGAGAAGGTGAAGGTGATTCAGGAGAGGCTTCGTACAGCGCAGTCACGTCAGAAGAGTTATGCGGACCGGAAGGTTCAAGATGTGTCCTACATGGTTGGTGAGAAGTTTTTGCTGAAGGTTTCGCCCATGAAGGGTGTTATGAGGTTTGGAAAGAAAGGGAAGTTGAGTCCGCGGTTCATTGGGCCTTTTGAGGTGCTCAGGAGGATTGGGGAGGTGGCTTGTATGCTTGCTTTGCCACCCAGCTTGTCGAGTGTGCACCCGGTATTTCATGTTTTTATGCTCCGGAAGTATGTTGGGGACCCGTCCTATGTGTTGGATTTCAGCACGGTCCAGTTGGATGATGACTTGACCTTTGATGTGGAGCCAGTGGCTATTTTGGGTCGTCAGGTTCGAAAGTTGAGGTCGAAGGATATAGCTTCAGTGAAGGTGCAGTGGAGAGGTCAGCCCGTGGAGGAGGCTACCTGGGAGACCGAGCAGGAGTCGCGGAGCAGATACCCTCACCTATTTGAGGCTTCAGGTATGTTTCTTGACTCGCTCGAGGACGAGCGTTTGCTTAAGTTGTGGAGGATGTGATGACCCGACCAATTGTCTCATGAGTTACCGCTCCGTTTCCCCTATTTCTGCTTCTTTATGCTTCGTTATCCGTGTTTTATGTGGTCAAGTTGATCGTTTTGTGGTTGGAGTGGATTTGGTAAGAAAATGAGACACTTAGTCTCTTTAAAGAAGGCTTAAGTTGGAAAAGTCAACCGGACGTTGACTTATGAGTTAGAGGGCTCGGATGTGATTTTCGATGGTTCGGTTAGCTTCGGGGAATGATTTGTGACTTAGGATTGTGATCGGAAGTGGTTTTGGAGGTCCGGTGTAGAATTAGGCTTGAATTGGCGAAGTTAGTATTTTTGGCGATTTCCGATTGATAGGTGAGATTTAGATCCGAGGGTCGGAATGGGATTCCGCGAGTTGCTGTAGCTTCGTTATGTCATTTGTGATGTGTGTGCAAAATTTAGGTCATTCAGACGTCGTTTAGTCGGTTTTTTGATCAAAAGCGTGTTTCGAAAGTTTTAGAAGAACTTAGGCTTGAATCCGATGTAATTTGATAGTTTTGGTGTTGTTTGAGGTGTTTTGAGGATTGGAACATGTTTGAATGATGTTTTGGGATGTGTTGGTGCTATTGGTTGAGGTCACGGGGGCCTCGGGGTAATTTCGGATGGCTAACGGGAAGAATTTTGGACTTGTGCAATTTCAGATTTCTGCTGTTTCTGGTATTTTCGCACCTGCGGCTTGGGAACCGCAGGTGCGGTATCGCTGATGCGGGGTGGAGGTTGCAGAAGCGAAAAAGGCAAGGATAGGCTGGGACCGCAGATGCGGATAGGGAGTCGCACTTGCGGAGCCGCAGATGCGGCTATTGGACTGCAGATGCGGCCAGGCGGGACTTAATGAAGTTCCGCAGATGCGGAATATTAACCGCAGAAGCGGTACCGCAGAAGCGAATTTTGAACCGCAAATGCGGTTTTGTCCGGGCAGAATGTTTAAATGGGTCTTCTTCGCGAATTTTGAAGGGTTTTTCATTTCTAACTTCGGACTTGGAGAATTGTGGGCGATTTTGAAGAGGGACTTCAAGGAGCTTTGATAAGGTAAGGATTTTTGGACCTAAAACACGATTCTATGGTGTTATTTCATGAATTAGGACTGAAAATTTAAGGAATTAATGGACAAAAATAGTGGTTTAGGGCTTGAACTTAAGAGAGCATAAATTAAGGATTTGAAGGGCCAATTGAACTCGATTCTGTGTTTTGATATGTATAAACGTCGTGGGGAGATAAGGA
>NC_031994.1:33304204-33306828 GCF_001879085.1 Nicotiana attenuata
TTATTATTATGATTTGGGCTAGTTGCCATGTTTGGGGCCTTGTGCCGACTTGTAGAACCCTTAGGGGCATTATGACTGATTTTTCCTCACTTTACTTATTAAAAATCATATCCTCAGTCATGTTTCTATTTGTTTAAAACAATGTGAACCGATTTTATCAATGCTAATCCTAAATGAGGGAAAAATGTGGGCTGAGATCCCTACCTTATATTATTGTGCCCGAGAGGCTGTGATTATAATGACTGAGAGGGGTTTAGAACCCAAATGGTGAGGATGTTATATATATATATATATATATATATATATATATATATATATATATATATATATATATATATATATATATATATATATATTGTGGATCGGGTTGCACGCCGCAGCAAGTACTTATATGGATCGGGCTGCACGCTGCAACAAATATATGTGTGGATCGGGCTGCACGCCGCAGCAATATAGCGCTTGGTCTGTAGGAGCCCCTCCCGGAGTCTGCACACCCCCAGTGAGCGCAGTCGACTATTTATATGGATCGGGCTGTGCGCCACAGCGATGTACGGATCGGGCTGCACGACGCAACGGTCATTTTGATTTCGGTTATTGTGAGAGAGATATGGTTACTGTGTTCGAGGAACGGGTTTATACTTGTTAAATACCTGATAAGCTACCTGTTTTACCTGATCTAAGAGATTTAGCTTGATTTCTTCACTATTTTGCTGCTTTAAGTTAATTTACTGCTTTGATATAGAACTGCTTAGTGCCTTTACGTGATTTCTTACTGTCAGCCATTATTTATGATTATTACTCACTGAGTCGGAGTATTCACATTACTCCGTGCACCTTGCGTGCAGATCCAGGTGTTCCCGAGGCATAGTGAGAGCTTCTTGCTGATCATCATCCACCGGAGTTATGGAGGTAGCTGCATGGCGTTCGCAGACCCGATTTCTCCTTCTATCTTTTATCTTTCAGCGTACTCTAGACTATCCCTGTGTTAGGCTGTTTTAAAAACTTGTAATAGAGGCTCTTGACTTGTGACACCGGATCGGTGGGCTATCGTAGAGATATTGTTATGGTCTTCCGCATATTTTATCTACTTTTTCAAATTCCTATTTATGTTAAATTGGTATTTAAATTTTGTTAAATGAGTAATGAACTCTATAAGAGAGGGGTTGTGATTGATAATTGGTCGGGCTTGCCTGGCAATGTGTTGGGTGCCATCACGACCGGGGTTGGGGTCGTGACATACTTAGAGGATTTTAATCAATAATTATGCTAGACCATTTTGAGTATGAACATGAGCAACCGGATGCTCAACTTTTATTCCAGTGGCCCTACAATAATTAGTAAAGGTCTGAGATGTAAATTCACCAGCATTATCAAGACGAATTATCATAATTGCATAATCTGGAAATTATGCTCTTAACCTTATTATTTGGGCCAACAATCTTGCAAATGCCATATTACGAGTTGACGATGATCACACATGTGACCATCTTATAGATGTGTCTATCCATAAAATACTCGAATGGTCCACATGGAGGGTGTATAGGCATATATCACCCTGTATACGTTTCAGAAATGCAGGGGATTCAATCCCAACTTTAACTACTGATGGTTTAAGAACCAATTTTCCTTGAGAACAAGTAGCATAAGAGAATTCCTTAAATTGAAGAATCTTCTTGTTCTTCAATGTGTGCCCATTTGAATTCTCTATTATTCTGTGCATCATTTTAGAACCGGGATGGCCCAACCGGTCATGCCAAATGATAAAATCATTAGAAGTAGTAAACCTTTTGTTTACTATGGCATGTGATTCAACCACACCAATGTTTATGTGGTACAACCCAGAAGAAAATGCGGGTAATTTTTCGTGCACATATTTTTCCCTGCTTTTATTGTAGTAATATAAAGGTATTCAGCCTTTCCTTCGTTAGAGGTCTCAACATGGTAGCCATTTTGGTGAATAATTTCGAAACTCAACAAGTTTCTTTGAGACTTACTACAATACAATGCATTATTAATAGTTAATATCGTTCCTCCAGGTAGTAAAAAGGCCGCTCTTTCAGATCCCTCAATTAACTTTGTACGACCAGATATTGTATTAAGATAGGCCTTTTTCATAACCAAATAAGAGAAAAATTTCTTTTCTCTTAATATTGTGTGAGTTGTAGCACTATCCAAAAGGCAAAGGTCTTCATTACTCATCTTGGATCCAACCGAAGGCTGGAAAATTTTATTTTCTTCATAAAAAAAAATAAAAGTACACCATGAGAAATACGGAAAAACTAACAACACCAACAACAATATAAGACAACTTAAGTACTACTTGAAAATAAAAACAACTTCAGAACGTGACAGAAAAAATACTGAAAATAAAAATAACAACATAATTGCATTTCCCAGTAAAATGATCAAACTTTAGTTTTGATCTCCAAAGAAGTCTTCAACTTCCAATGAGTAAGATCATCAAGGCCTTCGAAATCGTCATCATTCAAAATAAGATTTGCCTCGGCATTGTCATCATTTTTGTTTGAAGGCCCTGCCTCAAAATCATTTTTAAAGGTCAAGTGAGACTCCACTAGGGCATTAGTATAAGATGCTCCTGTCACGCCCAGAACCTGGGGGGGGGG
>NC_031994.1:33306848-33342319 GCF_001879085.1 Nicotiana attenuata
CCCAGAACCTGGGGGGGGGGGGACCGGCAACTGGTGCCTCACCTAACCTTGCGTACCAACTTGCGACTAAGGGATATCCTGTCAGTTAGTGCAGTATGTTGGGTTTGTAGGCCTTGTATGTATATTTTGTTGGTTTGTCAACTGTAGTAGTTATGACGGCCTTGTCGGCCCAGCGTTACATTGATGTTTAGTCAGCATTAGTCTCCGTGGGCGTGACAGCTCCAAGATTATTTGCCTTTCTTTTGATGGAGTTTTGATAAATCCCGACAAAATGCTCAGGTGCACGACACTCAATTTTCCAATGACCTTTCATGCAACAACGGTGGCAGTTATGTCACGATCCAAACCGATGGGCCGCAACGGGTACCCGGTGCCTTACTCAACCGAGTACTAATGTTACACATCTCTCTTATCGTACTATCATTGGCAAATGGGCCAAAACGGGCCGTCATGGGCTACCAGTATAAACATAAGGGAATACTCAATATAGGATAACCCAACCTGATATAAAACTTATACATGTGACATACGGGCCTATAAGGCTAAAATGATCACTCGTACACTGAACATAGGCCGACAAGGTCATACAATGTTTCATATACACGACATATGTCTACAAGCCTCTAAGAGTACATAAATGTCATAAAGGTCGGGACAAAGCCACGCCATACCAATCAATGCATGTACTAATCATACTGACCAAATAGGCAACTCCTGAGCAAATGGAGCGCACTAACACCTTCCACTGAGCTGATAGCCTACTTAGAGGACTCTCAACCTGTCTATCGCGAGCTGCGGGCATGAAACGCAGCGTCTCCAGGCAAAAGGGACGTCAGTACAAATAATGTACCGAGTATGTAAGGAATGAAAATTAGTAAATAATAGACATGAGAGAAACATGGAGTAAAACACTCGACATGTAAGTCTGAATAGCTCTATGAATCATTTAATATTTAAAATGTCATGCATATGCATATAATTGTCATACCATGCATAGGTATAAGTGTACAAATATCATCAATCCTCTGAGGGCACCCCATCATATCATCTCGGCCACTGTGGGCAACATCATCAACGTATGCCGGCTGATCAGGTGGTGGTGCGTATATAACGCTATAACCTTTTTCCATATCCAATATATATATATATATATATATATATATATATATATATATGCGTATATAACGCCGTCTGGTCATGGGTCAATGTACATCTACAAATGAATGCAATTCATGAGAAGTACGTCAGTACAATCTATCGGAATGACATAAGACTATTATACCTCTGATTAATATCATGAAATAGACTTTATCAACTTACGTATTTCCGAGACCCATGAACAAACAATAGAATAATAAGACTTATGGGAAATCAAGAATATAAGCATCTCTAGCATTTCTACGAATAGAGTCATTTATGGAAGTTGTGCATTTGCTCGTTTCATTTGTGTCGTATGGATCATGCCAAAGGAAAGAAGGGATAGCCTTAACATACCTGAGTCAATTCTCTTGAGAAAAATTATACCGTACTCCCTTAAATTTGCAAAATATCACGTTAATTTCAATTGTTGAAGGTCTTGGGCGTTGCTTATATGATATGTAATATGAAGATGCATATTAGAATCGTTTGACGTGACTTATGTAAGGAAAGCTTGTCTGTAACTCTTTTTAAGAGATTAGGAATTGATTTTGATCTTATGATTGTTATTCTTAACTTTCAGTGGGCCCCACATCCAAGGTTTGTGTCACCTAACCCTTTTCAAGTGTGCCACATTTAAATCTCATAATATGAGTCATAATTTGGGCAAAATTTTGCTGCCATGTTAGATTCATTGGTCATTATCCAAAGCCCTTATTTAACCACCCACCAAATCCTTAATCAACTAATTAATTCCCCGCTAATCTAATATTTAATCAATTACCCACGTAATTAAGAATTATCTCAAATTACTTAAAATAGATAAATGTAGTGAACCCCAACATGGAAAATTCAGTCTCGCAGATATGACATCATGATCCTTAAGAAATATTCAGATAGGAATTGGGGTAGTTAAAGGTTTGTTACGGAAATAAAAGAGAGTGCCATTGGGAAAACAATCAAAATATCAGTTCAGGAGCAAACCTACAAGCACAAGGGCGTGGAGGTAAGAATCTACGGATAATTATAGGCGAGGAAGGACATAAAAAATTCCGTCAAGTATACGATGTAATAAGCTCGCAGCTTTACAAGAGTCAGAGGGTCTTCCCTAAGTGCTACAACGAAAGGCTACCTGAGAAAATAAGGAAGAAGGCTTCAACCTAAACTCAGTGACCTAAAGAAGGAATGGTCTTATAACAACAATCTCTCAACAACATTGTATGTACTCTATAAGAAAGTGGCACCTACCGTGACTAATGAACGGGAAGTAAGATCAAAAGTAATACTCGAGATCATAGGAGTTGCACAAAAATTCCAGCATGCGTGGGAACTAAGACAAGCTAAGTAGGCACGCAACAAGGAGGCAAAAAGACCAAGAAAAAGTAATAGCTTACGTTTAAAGAAGGCTCATAAGGAACGAAAAGAATTATTCGATTAATGATCCAGAGTTAGTTACGTTACGAACGCACTTAAGAGTTCGGCATGTTATCCATGCAGCATATATATTGACATTCATACAGCCGTAAAAGACTCCAGTATAAGTTAAAAGAAAAAATTGAGCCTAGGGCATAGATAAAGGATTGAATTGTTAGAAGATTGTATCATGGATATTCCATAGTGCCCATGAAAGGCTAAAGTAATAACTAATACTAGGAGCCGCAGATCGAAGATAGCTTAAGTCTACATAAAGGCTGATCAGAAGGAAGAAGAAACTAAATAGTTACATCAACCAAGTAAATAAGGAGTCTGAAGAAATTGTGATTGAGAATATTGCAGAATCACTCTTAATATCAGAGGTACAAGAGAGGTAGTACAACAACCATATTCTATAATGGCTCTACGATAAAGCCATTTAGAAGAGTACTAGACTTATACGAAGTCAGTATGAAGCTCTCACCGGATTGTGTATGCACCAGAGGTGCAAGTGCTATAATAGAACTTCAAGTTGTGGATGTGAATTATACCTATGTAGAAGGGAGTTCATAGATAGAAGAGGTAAACGTGAACAACGTACGAGATACTTAGGTGCAGGAGATTGTGAATAATCCATACTTCAAATAGAAGGCTAGAAGCGCTGAGATTCAGTATCCAGGAATGATAACAACATCGCCAATGGCATATCTTCCAACCTATGGTTTCTAAATATTGAGAGGTCTAGTTAAGAAAGTAAAAGAGAGTTAGAGACGATGCGATATTTCGCTTGAAATTCCAGAATAACACAAGGAAATCTATGGTGCAAGCAAGTCGTAGGAAGGTTGCAAGTAATATAAATAGATATGTGTAGGTCGCAAGCTAAAGTATGGTAAAGCGACAAGGTTTTAGAAAGACAGGAGCAAGGATAAGAAACGATAAGTGAGATAGTGACGAGAAAGGATAAGTCCTCGGGATTAAGCCATTGAGAACAAGAATTATAGAAAGCTCAGTATAGCCTGAATATACTCAAGGGAGTCTAAGACTAGTAGAATTCAAAAAAGATGGAATGCTGCCCTGGTAATAGAATAAGGGTGTAATTGTGATAGATAAAGGATGACGTTTGGGCCTTCGATTGAGTGACGACTTGATTAATGTATTACGTAAGAAGTTTCAAGTTATCAGTGGTGGGTTGTAGGTCAACATTGAGGTGAATCAACAATGGATAGATAAAAGTTACAAAGTATGAGATGAGCTAGGGCCATCAGTCTTAGAATAAACAGTAATGAAGAAGCGTTAAAAGACTTTGATTTATACATATAGGATAAGCAACGAGAATAACCTGGAGTTGGTAGCATGCCTCAACAACGATAAATTAAAGTAAGAGTTATGGTATAATATGACCTACCTAGATACAGTAAAGTCACACGGATGGATAATCGGGGTTATGAAATAAGATATCGCAATAGTCATAAGTTTGACAAAGTACCGAGCAAAGAACTTCAGTAGACCTACATATGCCCAGAGGGACATCTTGTCAAGTTATGTATATGTTCCCAAAGTGAGGCCTAGAGATTGGCTAAAAGCTAAAGGGAAAAGTCGCATAGGCACTCATACAAGGAAAAAAAGTCGTACTGGCTGCATGATAGAAGGTAGCAACAGTTACGAGATTGGAAGGACTCCGACCACAAGTCGTGGTATGAGAAAGAGGCCTAAAGGGGGGAATGTTTTGGCCTTTGGATTTATTCACAAAACAGTTACCGGGATGGCAAGAAGAGTACTAAAGTATTCAAAAGATATAGGTTATGAAAAGGATAAATGCATTAGTCAACATTCAAGGACGAATGTTCCAAAGGGGGGGAATGATGTTACACCCCATGTTTTTGAACGTGAAAGTATGCCATAAGTAAATTGATGGAAGCTCGAAAAATGAGATGTTATATCCCGCATTTTCGTACGTTAATGTTTCGTCGTAAGTTAATTGACATAAGATCGGGAATGAAGTTATATTAAGATTATAAGCATTATGCTATTTCAAAACACGTGATGAGTAAATTCGTGAAGGAGAGAGGGTAAACAAATCAAAGGAAATGAGTTTCGTTGAAGTTTGGTAATTTGGAATAAAATACGGTCCGAGCTATAATACTGCGTATTTATGGACTAGCGTCATACAAGGTACCCCATGACCACGATAATAGGATACGTAAAGTGTATTAAAAGTGAGTAGTATTTTAAGTAATTTGAGATAATTTTTAATTGTGTGGGTAATTGGTTAAATAATAGACTAGTGGAGAATTAAGTAGTTGATTAAGGATTTGGTGGGTGGTTACATAAGGGCTTTGGATAATGACCAAAAAATCTAACGTGGCAACAAAATTTTGTCCAAATTATGACTCATATTATGAGATTTAAAGGTGGTACACTTGAAAAGGGTTAGGTGACACTAACCTTGGAATGTGGGCCCACCTAAATTTAAGAATAACAATCATAAGATCAAAATCAATTCCTAATCTCTTAAAAAAGAGTTCAACCAAGATTTCCTTACATATGTCACGTTAAACCATTCTAATATGCATCTTCATATTACATATCATATAAGCAACGCCCAAGACCTTCAACAATTCAAATTAACGTGAGATTTTACAATTTTAAGGGAGTACGGTGTAATCTTTCTCAAGAGAATCGACTCAGGTATGTTAAGGCTATCCCTTCTTTATTTTGGCATGATCATACGACACAAATAAAACGAGCTAATGCACAACTTCCATAAATGACTCTATTTGTAGAAATGCTAGAGATGCTTATATTCTTGATTTCCCATAAGTCTTATTATTCTATTGTCTGTTCATGGGTCTCGAAAATACGTAAGTTGATAAAGTCTATTTCATGATATTAATCAGAGGTATAATGGTTTTATAATGTTCCGAGAGATTGTACTGACGTACTTCTCATGCATTGCATTCATTTGTACATGTACATTGACCCGTGACCAGACAACGTTATATATATATATATATATATATATATATATATATATATATATATATATATATATATATATATATATATATATGTAATATGGAAAAAGGTTACGGTGTTATATACGCACCACCACCTGATCAGCTGGTATACGTTGATGATATTGCCCACAGTGGCCGAGATGATATGATGGGATGTCCTCAGAGGCTTGATGATGTTTGTACACATATACCTATGCATGGTATGACAATTATACGCATATGCATGATATTTTAAATATTAAATAATTCATAGAGCTATTTAGACTTACATGTCGAGTGTTTTACTCCATGTTTCTCTCATGTCTATTATTTTGCTGATTTTCATTCCTTACATACTCGGTACATTATTTGTACTGACATCCCTTTTGCCTGGGGACGCTGCGTTTCATGCCCGCAGGTCCCGATAGACAGGTTGAGAGTCCTCCAAGTAGGTTATCCGCTCAGCGGAAGGTATTGGTGCGCTCCATTTGCTCCGGAGTTGCCTATTTGGTCAGTATGATTAGTACATGCATTGATTTGTATGGCGGGGCTTTGTCCCGACCTTTATGATATTTATGTACTCTTAGAGGCTTGTAGACATATGTCGTGTATGTGAAAGATTGTATGGCCTTGTCGGCCTATGTTCAGTGTACGAGTGATCATTTTGGCCTTATAGGCTCGTATGTCACATGTATAAGTTTTATATCAGGTTGGGTCGTCATATATTGAGTATTCCCTTATGTTTATTCTGGTTAGCCCCTGACGGCCCGTTTGGCCCATTTGCCAATAATAGTCGATAATAGAGATATGTAACGCTAGTACTCGGTTGAGTCCGTCGCGGCCCATCGATTTGGGTCGTGACAAGTTACCATTTTTTCTTCTTGAAGGATTATTTTGAGAACCCATATCTCTCTTTTGCCATGACCACCACGATGACAATTATTTTATCGTCTCTTGCCAATGACATGCTCACGTACATTCATATGGACATGATTATTATTCTGTCTTTTTCCAGACTTATCACGTCTCACTACCATATTCACTTCAGGAAGCGGAGCTGACCTTGTGGGACGGGCTTCATGATTTTTCAACAAAAGGGTATTATGTTGCTCAGCCACCGGAAGGCATGAAATTCAGAATATTTTTTAAAATTCCTTTCACGGTATTGCTGCTGTAAATCATATTTGAGGCATGGAAAGTCGTAAGAGTCTTTCCCAACAAATCCTCATCATCCATAACATCCCCACATAATTTGAATTGGGAAGTTATTCGAAATACATTAGAGTTATACTTACTTACGGTCTTAAAATCTTTCAATCATAAGTGAATCCACTCATATCGAGCTCTTGGCAATACCGTAGACTTAAGGTGATCAGACCTTTACTTCAGGCCAGTCAACAATTCAAGTGGATCTTTCACTGTCAAATATTCAACCTTCAAACCTTCATCCAAATGATGACGAAGGAAAATCATGGCCTTCACTTTGTCCTGGCTTGATACCTCATTACCTTGAGTAATGGTGTCACCAAGGCCTTTAGCGGCTAAGTGAATCTCAGCATCGAGAACCCATGATAGGTAATTCTTCCAGAAATGTCAAGTGCCACAAACTCAAGCTTTGATAAATTCGGCATAGTGAAAACTATCAAAGAAGATAAATAATTAGAAATCATTAGGATAATAGCGTAAAGAATCTAAAAATTAACATAATATCAAATTTGTGATCTATATACACTAAAGTGATAATTTCATAGAAAAGAATATAGTTTTTTTCTTCAAATTATTAGTATATCTTTGATGTTAACAAGAACAAAAATGTCTTCTAACTTTAACACAATTCTAAATGCCGAACAACATAAAAATAAGTATTCTTCTCTCAATTAACTCTGTTAACATGAAAGTTAGCAACTTTTACATGACAATCATGCAAATAACTTAAAATAAAGAAACATAGAATTCTTTATTTTTACACATATCCAGAGATGTGAGAAATTATAAAACTGCATATTAAAGACACTAATCACAAAATCAAAATATACAACAAAGAAAACAGAACGAACAAATATACTTGAACAGCGAAAAGAGCTCATTCATGCTGATAACGTATTAAGAAATGTAGCCAAAGTAACAATATAAAATAAGAAGATAGTAGAATAAGAGAAAAAGAGATAACTTTCTTATTTCATCAAGTGTGTCTCATATCACATTTCATGCCTCTATTTATACTACTACGTAGAAGGTTACAAAAGGATTGTCTTAAACATGACATTAACAAATGATATTACGGGAGAAGATCATGCAGAGGGATTATGGAGATATGAAAATTACAATCATTATAATGATAAGTAGTGGAAGATTATTTATATTATAGATGAAAATTGTGGGAAAAGTGAACATCCACAATTACTATAAGTTTTACAACAAAAAGTAGTAATTGTATAAAAGTAAAAATAGTACGAGTTTTCTTGGACAAACATCCATGATTTCGTACACGGTAACTTTGAAGTGACAGAACGATTTTTCTAAACAATTAAAATATAATGGTTTTGATACATTAGACAAAATTCAAGATGAGTATCTCATCTGAATGTTCATTTCAACGTCAAAAACCAAATAAATGATACTCCCTTCATTTTATTTTGTTTGTGATAGTTTGATTAAACATAAAGTTTAAGAAAGAAAAAAGACTTTTGAAATTTATAGTCTTAAATATTTTTGTAACGATCCGATTGGTCGTTTTGCTTTCTAGAACCCCATTCCCCCTAAGTAAGACTTCTCGTACTTGCTTTTACTGATTTATGACTTGCGGGGATGGTTGGTTCGGGATTTGGAAGAGTTTGGGTTGAAATCGGAACACTTGGTTCCTTAAGGTTGGCTTAAAAGGCCAAGTTTGACTTCGGTCAACATTTTGAGTAAACGACCTCGGAATTGAAATTTGAAGGTTCCAACAGGTTCGTATGATGATTTCGGACTTGGGCGCATGTTCGAATCGGGTTTTGGATGACCCGGGAGTATTTTGGCACCTAATAGTAAAAGTTGATTCTTTAAGGGTTTTGAAGTTCTTTAAATTTGGTTTGGAGCGGGTTTTTGTGGTATCGAGGTCCGAACGGAATTTCGAGATCGGGAATAGTTTCATAATGACATTTAAGACTTGCACGCAAAATTTGGTATCATTCCGAGTAGTATAAGTACGTTTCGGCACATTGGAAGTATATTGAAGAACTTGAAGTTCATAAGTTTGATTCGATTGGTTTTAGGGTATGATTCTTAGCTTTAATGTTGTTTCGGGCGTTCCGAGGGTTCGAGCGAGTCCGTTTTAGGATTTCTGTGATGACCCGGCCCGTCGTCACGTGAGTTACCGCCCCGTTTTCCCCGTTTTCTGCTTCCTTATGTTTCATTATGAGAGTTTTGGGTGAATGAGTCGATTTGGATTGGTTTTGGAAAGAAATGAGACACTTAGTCTCTTTAAGGAAGGTTTGTTTTGGAAAAGTCAACCGGACGTTGACTTATGAGTTAGAGGGCTCGGATGTGATTTTTGTTAATTTGGTTAGCTTCGGGGGATGATTTGTGACTTAGGAGTGTGTTCGGAATTGATTTTGGAGGTCCGGTGTAGAATTAGGCTTGAATTGACGAAGTTAGTATTTTGGCGAATTCCGGTTGATAGGTGAGATTTTGATCTGAGGGTCGGAATGGAATTTCGAGAGTTGCTGTAGCTTCGTTAGGTGATTTTGGATGTGTGTGCAAAATTTCAGGTCATTCGGAGGTGTTTTGGTTGGGTTTTTGATCAAATGTGTAATTCGAAAGTTTTAGAAGAACTTAGGCTTGAATTCGATGTAATTTGATGGTTTTGGTGTTGTTCGTGGTGTTTGGTGATTGGAGCAAGTTTGAATGATGTTTTAGGATGGGTTGGCACTTTTGGTTGAGGTCCCAGGGGCCTCGGGGTGATTTCGGATAGCCATCAGGATGGATTTTGGAGTTATGAAGTTGATAGTTTGCTGATATCTGGTATTTCCGCATCTGCGGAAAAGGGGCCTCAGAAGCGGTTCCGCAGATGCGAGGGGCTGGTCGCAGGTGCGAGTTCTTGAGAGATTTGCTGTTTCCGCAGGTGCGGGCTTGGAGCCGCAAATGCGGTGGAGGAATCGCAGAAGCGAAGGTTGGGCTATGGTGATTTTCCGCAAAAGCGGACAAGATGCGCAGAAGCGGTGTCCGCAAATGCGGATACCAAACCGCAGAAGCGGTCCTGGGCGAGATTGGGAATTCCGCAGAAGCGGATGGAGAACCGCAGAAGCGGTAGTCACATATGCGGTAAGGTAACCGCAGATGCGAAAATCGCTGTTTAGAGAAGGGTTTTAAAGCTTATTTTGTTCCGCGAGCTTAAGTTCATTTCCACCATTTTTGATCGACCTTGAGAGCTATTGGACGGAAATTGAAGGGGATTTCGACTGGGTGTGATTGGAGGTGAGTTCCTTGACCTTAATACATGATTTAATGGTAGAATTAACATAGAAATTTGTGGAAATTCATCAAAAGAGGGTAAAGCTAGGGCTTGGAAATTTGGTATTTTAAAGTGGAGTTTGATGGGTCATTTGGGCTCGGATTTGGGAGTTTTTGGTATTTATAGACTCGTGGCGAGATAAGGAATCCGATGATGTTAATTTTTTGATTTTTCGAGAAGTGGGCCCGGGGCTCGGGTTTTGCCAATTTCGTGAATTTCGATATTTTTCGAGTCTTTTTTATTGGGTTATGTTCCCTTAGCCTATTGTAACGTATTTGTTGTGGTTTTGACCAGATTCGACGCATGAGGAGGTCGATTTGCGAGGCAAGGGCATAGCGAGCTAGGATTTTGGCCGGCTTGAGGTGAGTAATGATAGTAAATGATATCATGAGGGTTTGAAACCCCGGATTTGCACAACGTAGTGCTATAGGTGAAACACGCTCTTAATGGCGAGCGCGGGGTTGTTTACTATTGGGGATTGTGACTTGGTCTGTCCCGTTTGATATTTTACTGCGTATTTGATTAAGCTGATTTGTTTATCATCATGATTTGGGCTAGTTGCCATGTTTGGGGCCTCGTGCCGACTTGTAGAACCCTTAGGAGTATTATGACTGATTTTCCACACTTTACTTAGTACAAATCACATCCTCAGTCATGTTTCTATTTGATTAAACAATGTGAACCATTTTTATAAGTGTTAATCCTAAACGAGGGAAGATATGTGGGCTGAGATCCCTACCCTATACTATTGTGTCCTAAAATGACTGAGGGGGGTTGAGAACCCAACAGTGAGGATATTATGTATATTATGGATCGGGCTGCACGCCGCAGTAAATGTTTATGTGGATCGGGCTGCGCGCCGCAGCAATATTGCGCTTGGGCTGTAGGAGCCCCTCCGAAGTCTGCACCCCCACAGTGAGCGCGGGTACCTATATGGATCGGGCTGCACGCCGCAACGATGAATCGGGTTGCACGCCGCAGCGAGATATGGATCGGGCTGCACGCCGCAGTGGTTATTATATGATACCATTCTGAGAGTAATCTGAGTTACTGTACTGAGCGGTTGATACTGGGCCCGAGGGGCAGTTTTACTATTTACCACTTATTAGCTGTTTTACCTGATTTACCTGCCTTTAAAACGGAGATTTCACATGATTTCACGGATTTTACTGCTTTAAGTAATTTACTGCCTGATATAGAACTGCCTTGTGCTGTTATGTGTTTTCTTATCTTCAGCTATTATTTATTATTATTACTCACTGGGTCGGAGTACTCACATTACTCCCTGCACCATGTGTGCAGATTCAGGCATAGTAGAGTCCGTTCCTGAGCACTGATATCCTTGTCCAGATCAGGCAGCGAGTTCGGAGCTTCGAGGTAGCTGTTGGCGTCCGCAGCCCCCTTGACTCCCATATTTCATGCTATTTCATTTATTCCAGACTTCTGTACCAGATATTCTGTTTGTAGACTCATAAAAGTTCTGTAGTAGCTCATGACTTGTGACACACCGATTTCGGCTGTGTCGGGGTGGTTTCTACTGTTATATTCTATACTTCCGCAAATTATTGTTACTAAATCATGCTTTAGAATTGTTCAATGGTAGTTAACTGCTTAAAAGAGGTGTTGGCATTGTTTAGGCTGGCCTTGTCTTCACGAGAGGCGCCATCACGGCCCGGTTTGGGATTTGGGCCGTGACAAGTTGGTATCAGAGCCTAGGTTACTAGGTCTCACGAGTCATGAGCTGGTCCAGTAGAGTCTCGCGGATCGGTACGGAGACGTCTGTGCTTATCCTCGAGAGGATGCAGAACCTTTTAGGAAACTTCACATTCTTGGAATTCTTGTCGTGCGAACTTATTGATCCGAGTACTAAACTCCTCTTTGTTCTATTCTCTCACAGATGGTGAGGACACGAGCTACTAGACGAGGTAGACGACCACCAGTACCACCCACTGAGACCACCAGAGGTCGTGGACGCGGTCGTGGTCGTGGCAGAGGTAAAGCAGCAGGGGCAGCACCTGTGGACCATCCAGTTGCCCCAGCTCAGGATCAGGCTCCAGCAGCACCAGTTCAGGCACCAGCTATGCCCATAGTGATTCCTGGCCTTCAGGAGACATTAGCTCAGATCTTGACAGTGTGCACGAGCCTGGCTCAGGTGGTCTCAGCCACTACAGCAGCAGCAGCTACTTCACAGGCCGGGGGAGGCAATCAGACCCCGGCTGCTCGCACACCTGAGCAGGTAGTGCAAGGATTACAGACTCCAGTGGCACCTCCAGCTCAGCCAGTTGTGCCAGTACAGGAGTTCAGGGTTCCAGTTATGCCCGAGGACGAGCAGCGTCGCCTTGAGAGGTTTGGTAGACTCCAACCTCCAACATTTAGTGGTGCTGAGGGCGAGGATGCCCAGGGTTTTCTCGACAGATGTCAGCGGATGCTTCGTACAACGGGGATTCTTGAGTCCAGTGGGGTGGCTTTTACTACTTTCCAGTTTACTGGAGCTGCCTTCACTTGGTGGGAGGCGTATGAGCGGCGTAGGCCGGCTGGTGCAACACCTTTGACTTGGCAGGAGTTCTCCACTCTCTTCTTGGAGAAGTATGTACCGCAGTCCCGCAGAGAGGAGCTACACAGACAGTTTGAGTGGCTACGGTAGGGAGATATGACAGTGTCCCAGTATGAGATGAGATTTTCAGAGTTGGCTCGGCATGCAGTTTGGCTGGTTCCCACAGATCGTGAGCGTATCCGGAGGTTTGTTCTCAGCTACCCTCTTCGAGTTCTTATGACTAGGGAGCGAGTGCTGGGTGCCACATTCGAGGAGGTGGTTGATATAGCCCGAGATATTGAGGCGGTTCGCCGTCAGGATCGAGATGAGAGGGAGGCCAAGAGGCCTCGAGGTTCTGGTAGTTACAGTGGCGCTCCTTCGAGGGGCCAGTTCCAGCAGGGTCGGAGTCGTTCCTTCAGGCCCGCTCAGTCGGCCCATCCCGAGTATCGCGGGGCATCTTCAGGTCGTGGTTACCATGGTTCTCAGCAGAGTCAGCCATCTCTCAGCGCTCTTCCATCACAAAGTTCATCTCGTGCTCCGTCTGCTCAGGGTTCTTCCAGGCCGAGTGCATTAGCTAGTCACTCCGGCGTGAGGGGTTCCCTTCAGACCCAGTCCCCAGCTCCTGGGAGTTGCTATGAGTGTGGAGAGTTTGGGCATATGCGGAGGGAGTGTCCTCGTCGTGCTGCTAGCTCATCTCAGCAGAGGGGTCAGCCCTCATCTTCTGGTAAGCTCGCTTTTATGCTCTTTAGGGCAGGACAGGCGGTACCATCGACTCTTCATCAGATGATGAAGTTCCCAACAAAAGATGGTACAAAGACGGTGTACGGAGAATAACATGCAGCAAAGGAGATGTTCACGGTAAGCGATGTAGCATCAACAGCAACCCTCCCAGTCCAGGATGAATCAGGGAACAGGATGACTCCCGAGGGCCAGGCGGTCTGTGAGCATTCGTACGAAGATGATAAAGAAGAGTTCCTCACTCCTCGGACCTTCGTTGCTCCCGAAGAGTCGGATGCAACAAAATCAACGGTCGAAGAACTCGAACAAGCCATCTTGATCGAGCATTTTCCAGATCGAAAGGTATACCTGGGAACGGGATTAACCCCCGAACTCAGGAAAAAACTCATTCAATTTCTGATTAACAACATTGATTACTTTGCCTGGTCCCATTTAGACATGACAGGGATCCCGCCGGAGATAACCACCCATCGCGTTCGGAAGATGAGATCAAAGGATATAGCTTCGGTGAAGGTGCAGTGGAGAGGTCGGCCCATGGAGGAGGCTACTTGGGAGACCGAGCGAGAGATGCGGAGCAGATATCCTCACCTGTTTGAGGCTCCAGGTATGTTTCTTGACCCGCTCGAGGACGAGCGTTTGTTTTAGTTGGGGAGGATGTGACGACCCGGCCCGTCGTCACGTGAGTTACCGCCCCGTTTTCCCCTTTTTCTGCTTCCTTATGTTTCATTATGAGAGTTTTGGGTGAATGAGTCGATTTGGATTGGTTTTGGAAGGAAATGAGACACTTAGTCTCTTAAAGGAAGGTTTGTTTTGGAAAAGTCAACCGGACATTGACTTATGAGTTAGAGGGCTTGGATGTGATTTCCGGTGATTTGGTTAGCTTCGGGGGATGATTTGTGACTTAGGAGTGTGTTCGGAATTGATTTTGGAGGTCCGGTGTAGAATTAGGCTTGAATTGGCGAAGTTAGTATTTTGGCGAATTCCTGTTGATAGGTGAGATTTTGATCCGAGGGTCGGAATGGAATTCCGAGAGTTGTTGTAGCTTCGTTAGGTGATTTTGGATGTGTGTGCAAAATTTTAGGTCATTCGGAGGTGTTTTCGTCGGGTTTTTGATCAAATGCGTAATTCGGAAGTTTTAGAGGAACTTAGGCTTGAATTCGATGTAATTTGATGGTTTTGGTGTTGTTCGTGGTGTTTTGGTGATTGGAGCAAGTTTGAATGATGTTTTAGGATGGGTTGGCACTTTTGGTTGAGGTTCCGGGGGCCTCGGGGTGATTTCGGATAGCCATCGAGATGGATTTTGGAGTTATGAAGTTGATAGTTTGCTGATATCTGGTATTTCCGCATCTTCGAAAAAGGGGCCGCGGAAGCGGTTCCGCATATGCGAGGGGCTGGTCGCAGGTGCGAGTTCTTGAGAGATTTGCTGTTTCCGCAGGTGCGAGCTTGGAGCAGCATCTGCGATGCTGCAGATGCGGTGGAGGAATGGCAGAAGCGAAGGTTGGGCTATGGTGATTTTCCGCAGAAGCGGACAAGATGCGCAGAAGCGGTGTCCGCAAATGTGGATACCAAACCGCAGAAGCGGTCCTGGGCGAGATTGGAAATTCCGCAGAAGCGGATGGAGAACCGCAGAGGCGGTAGTCGCATATGCGGTAAGGTAACCGCAGATGCGAAAATCACTGTTCAGAGAAGGGTTTTAAAGCTCATTTTGTTCCACGAGCTTAAGTTCATTTCCAGCATTTTTGATCGTCCTTGAGAGCTATTAGATGGAAATTGAAGGGGATTTCGACTAGGTGTGATTGGAGGTAAGTTCCTTGACCTTAATACATGATTTAATGGTAGAATTAACATAGAAATTTGTGGAAATTCATCAAAAGAGGGTAAAGCTAGGGCTTGGAAATTTGGTATTTTAAAGTGGAGTTTGATGAGTCATTTGGGCTCGGATTTGGGCCCGAGGGACAGTTTTACTATTTACCACTTATTAGCTGTTTTACCTGATTTACCTGCCTTTAAAACGGAGATTTCACATGATTTCACGGATTTTACTGCTTTAAGTAATTTACTGCCTGATATAGAACTGCCTTGTGCTGTTATGTATTTTCTTATCTTCAGTTATTATTTATTATTATTACTCACTGGGTTGGAGTACTCACATTACTCCCTGCACAATGTGTGCAGATTCAGGCATAGCAGAGTCCGTTCCTGAGCACTTATATCCATGTCCAGATCAGGCAGCGAGTTCGGAGCTTCGATGTAGCTGTTGGCGTCCGCAACCCCCTTGACTCCCCTATTTCATGCTATTTCAGTTATTCTAGACTTCTGTACCAGATAATCTGTTTGTAGACTTATCGAAATTCTGTAGTAGCTCATGACTTGTGACACCCCAGTTTGGGCTGTGTCGGGATGGTTTCTACTGTTATATTCTATACTTCCGCGAATTATTGTTATTAAATCATGCTTTAGAATTATTTAATGGTAATTAACTGCTTAAAAGAGGTGTTGGCATTGTTCTGGCTGGCCTTGTCTTCACGAGAGGCGCCATCACGGCCGGGTTTGGGATTTGGGCCGTGACAATTTCAAACTTGCCGGTATGTTCGGGCGGGGCTCCGGGGGCCCCGAGCGTCAAACGGACGAGGCTCGAACTAAGTTGAAAATTTGAGAAGGAGCTAAAGCTCCAGTTGCTGTCATAACCGCACCTGCGGTTGGCCAGCCGCATGTGCGAGCTCGCAGGTGCGGTTGAAGCATCGCAGATGCGGCCCAAGGAGAGGAGCAAGTTCCGCAGATGCGGCTCCTCTTCCGCAGAAGCAGAACCGCAGGAGCGATTGTCCGTTCGCAGGTGCGACCCCAGCTGGCCTGGCCCATTTCCGTAGAAGCGGACAATAGTCCGCAAAAGCGAGACCGCAAATGCGGTCAACGCACCGCAGGTGCAGAAATCGCTAAAGGCAGTGGCCTTCATTTAATACGGGAGTTAGTCATTTTTGGCTCATTTCACTCTATTGTTGGGCGATTTTGGAGCTTCTTGAGAGGGTTTTTCACCAAGCTTTTGGAGGTAAGTAGTTTCTACTATATGTGAGTTAAATACTTAGATTTTGGGTAGATTAACATGTAAAGATTAGTAAACATTATGGGATTGAAGGAAAACCTAGGGTTTGGCAAGAATGAGATTTTTACCAAAATTGATCATCAAACTTAGTAATAATCGTATATTTATGTTCCTTAAGTCATGGGTAACAACTTCCTTCGAAAATTTTCGGAATCCGATGAATTTTAGGAATCTTGCATTTAGGGTTGGGAAATTACTTTAATAGTTAGAATATGAACTCTTGAGCATATATTGATTAGTTTTTACCCCATTTGAATAGTTTTGGATCGTTTGGCTCCGATTTGAGGGTTTGGGCGCATTCTTGAGTTTGGAAGTAAGCTTTGGAACAAGGTAAGTCTCTTTTCTAACCTTGTAAGAGGGAAATTTCCCCATAGGTGAATCTAATTAAAAATGTGGATATTTGTGGGGGCTACGTACGCACGAAGTGACGAGAGTCTGTACGTAGCTACTATTCATGTTATGTCCGGGTAGTTTAGGTTTACACCATGCTTTGTGAATGTCGTTATTTGACGATATTTGCTATTTGTATTAAATGATACTGAGTCGAGAATTTCTAAGGATTTAAAGCTTTAAATTGAATTGCCTTCTTCTTTAAAGAAAAGAATTTGATTTAAATGATTGAACTATATTTGACCGCGTCGCATGAATGATTCGCGAGCGAGGTGAATAGATGCATCTGTGGTTCGCGCTGTTCGACCCTCCGGCAGTTCACATATTATTATTGTGTTGGATCAGGCCGTATGACCTCGGCACTGCTTACGCATGCTACTTGCTTGGAACTTTCTGTGATTTGGACTGCTTTACTGCCTTGAAATGTAAATTTTTAATTTATATGACGGAAATTGAAATTATATTACGAAAGAACTTGTCACTTCATGTTATTAACTGTCGGTATTATTCATGACATACATGCTTAGCATAACACTTAAATTATATTATTGTTGGCCTTAGTAAGTGTCAAGTCGACCTTTCGTCACTACTTCTTCGAGGTTAGACTGGATACTTACTGGGTACATATTGTTTATGTACTCATACTACGCTTCTGTACTTAATTGTACAGGATCTGAGGCAGGTGCATCTAGCTACCCATCTGGCGCGCATTCCTGATACTTGATCGAGATTTTTGGGTGAGCAGCCCCCCTTCTGAGCCATTCAGCAGCATGGCGGGGTCTCTCCTTTGTTAATACTGTCTATTCTATTTCAGGTAGTAGGATAGTTATATTTTTTGTATATTCTACTAGTTGCCCTCGTACTTGTGACACTAGATCCTGGCACACACATTAGTAGACTATTATTTTTGGGTTGTAAAAAATATATTCATGATTTCCTCTAGTGGTTCTTGCATTGGTTGCCTTGAAATTTCATTAAGTACTAAATGCTTAAATTTAAGAAAAATTCGTGGTTGGAAATTCTTAAATACAGAATGGAAATCACTAGGTTGTTCACAGTTGGCTTGTCTAGCAGCGGATGCTGGACGCCATCACGACCTGATATGAAATTGGGTCGTGACAATTTCATAACATTTGTATAGCTATAAAACTTTTGAAACATATCATATTATTTGTGTGATTCACTACAACATTATGCATCTATAGCTACAAATCTTAAAATTGTAGCTAATACCTAACAAAGCCACAAATATAAGAATTCTATGGCTATTTATAAATTATAAAATTTCTTAGCTGCGAAATTTAAGTTGGTAAAGCTAATTCCTCATATTAGCTATACTTGATGAAATATTAAAATATGTCAATTTTTTTTGAACGGGCTACTAAGGAAATAAGTGTCAAACAAACTGAATGGGGAGAGTATTAATCTCTAAAGGGTCGTTTGGTTGGGTGTATAAGAATAGTATTGAATAAGATGTGTTAGTAATATTGAAATTAGTTATGATAGAATTAATTATTTTGTGATTATTTCTTATAGATTGTTTGCTTTGGTATATTAAAAATGGCATGCATTGCATAATTCTTTAAGAAAATTATTTGTTTAAAAAATTATCCTCCATATGCATTAGAAAGATGTGAAAAAGGTTTTGAAAGAGAAGTTCTATCTTTATATATGCTTATTCATGTACTAGTCTCTATACTCGTGCATTGCACGAATATCTCAAGCTAGGTATCATAGAATTTATTAATTAAATAAAGCTAATTGATGTGAATAATAAATTACCATGGTGAAATTTTGTATTAATAGTCTATGGTTTATATATAACTTCTTGAATTGTAATTCAATTTCCTTATTATTTTTCAGTTTTTGGATACAAATAGTCAACCATTTGTTAGAAGATCATTAGTGTTTTCAGGGGAATCTTCTATTTTATAAAAAGTACTATATTAGTTGCTAATGTTACTATTAAGCTTCTAGAAAATAAGAATCGAAATAAAAGAAAACTGAAATATGCATCATCACTCTCTTGATACTATAAACAATGGACAAAGAATGCAAGGACAATATTTGAATGAGAAAACTAATATTATAAGCTAAATTAATGAAAAAATAAAGGACAAACTTACACAAATGCACTACAACTGAACATATTTGAGGAAAAATCAATGGCTGAAGTCCTTTAATTATCCAAAAAAATTCAAATAGTCTGTTCTAATGGTCTTAACTTTGATAGATACCAGGCTGAATTGCAATCAAGGTTATGCCTCAAATTGATTGATAGATACCAGATTAAAAAATGATGGAAAAGTGGTGCTATAAATTATAAAAGAGTTCCGAAGGAAGGAAAATTCCAGTCCCTTCCAACTAAGAGCAGATCATCCTAATTTGTTTAAAGAAACATGTTCTTTCGATGGACAAGGAAATAGTAGTCTTAGCGGGCGTTTGGACATAAAAATTATAAAATTCCGAAAAAAGTGAAAAAAGAATTCGAGTGAAAATGGTATTTAAAAATTAGAGTTGTGTTTGGACATGAATACAATTTTGGGTTGTTTTTGAATTTTTGTGAGTGATCTGAAGTGAATTTTGAAAAACATCTTTTTGTAGTTTTTCAAATTTTTAAAAAATTTCGAAATTCATCTTCAAGTGAAAATTGAAAATTTTATGGCCAAATACTGATTTCGAAAAAAATGAAATATTTTTTTTTTAAAAAAAGTTGAAAAAAATTATTATGGCCAAACGGGCCCTTAAACCCAATAGACTTTCATTCTTGCCTTTATTCCTTACGTGATCCTATCAGAGAGGTTAAAAGTATCAAAGTTCTGTTTTACAAATTCTAATTGAATTCAGAGTCCAAAATATTAGGAAAAGTTCTTAATATGACAATTCTATCGAGCGAGTAATTTTGTTTCGAAATAATAATTCAACTTTCAAAGGATATAAAAGTCTGTTCATATTTCGGGGATATTTTTGCCAGTTAACATTTAACGTTTTAACATTCGTGCTTTTATAATAACTAGTATTTATGACGTGCGTTGCACGTTAATAATGACACGTGATGATTTAAACATTTATTTATATGAAGGAACAATAAAATTTAATTACTGAGAGATATTTTATGTATAACAATATAACAATCATCTAAATGCCGAAAAATATAATTACATAATTAGCATAATACATGAATTTAAAATAAAAGGACATTATCAAATCTTACACAAATGATNATAAAAAGGAACATATCAAATACTCACACAAATGATCAATTTATCATGTTAGTTAAAAATTATATATTATAGTTTAAAAGTTATTAATGTGATGGTATCTTAACGAACACTTCTTTGTGGACAATATTTTTTTGTGTATGTTTTCTCCTAATGCGCTGGTTGCTCTGCCTTAACCAGAACTCTTGTTGTCGATCTGGATATCCCCTTGAAAGTGCAACATACAGTTGTTCGTGCAAGAAAATATATTGTGGTAAATATAGTCCAATATTTAGGATGTTTGTACTTGCACTTTATTTATTATATTTACAAAACATAAATAGACTAAAAATTATTTTCACACACATTTAAAAGGATATTCCTTAGTTTCGGAAGACGAAAGTTAAATTCAGGGATAAGAATATATTTAGAAACACATTAACCAATATCAAAAATTTTGCATGTATGACGTTATTGTCAAAACTTCTATATACCATCTGTGTGCTATTACATAAGCTACTCGGCGTATCTAAGTTTTTCAGTAGCATGACAGGCATATTTTTCTTCAAAATTAACCTATATACAATGCAGATCAATTTTAACTTAGTCTATTATATATACGGTGACAGTAATATATGTAAGAAATAAGAAACTTGACAACAAACGTGTATGGTTGAAGGTCATTTGGTTTTAAAGTATTTAAGTATTATTCTTGGTAGAAATTATTGGTATCATTTTCTACTGAATCAAAAACTGAAAAACATTTTGTTTTTACTATAAAATTTTACAATCAACATTTTATTTAGTTGATCAACATATTCATTTCTAGCTAAGATATCTTTTTAATTCAATTATGCATTTTGCACAAATTATATTTTAATCTAATGATAAAAAAATATTTCTCATATTAAATGCACTATTATTACCATTGGGATTGACAACCAAGTGTTTAAGAAGAACCAAATCATCTTTTATTGGATGCTCTTCTTCGTTTCCGACACGGCAAGAAGACACTGAATATTGGATCTATTCTTACTTTATATTTCTTGTAAGTTAAATCTTTTTCGTTTGAGGCCAGAAGTATAACTTTGGCAAGCTAGCTTTTACAGTCTCTGCTTTTGTCGATTTTGGAACTACTGGTAGTACTTGACAGAAATCGCCTCCAAAACCATTAATTTTTCACCAAACGATTCATTAATATCCAACATATCTCTAGAACTCCGGTCAATTATTCTGGTCGTTTGACACTTAGCCATAAGTGTTTCATCCCATATTATCAATTTTGCTTTCCTTATAAATTTATCAACATTGCTCTGTTTTGGTCTATTTGTGATGGTTATATAAGTTGTTTGAAGAGGTATATCAAATCTACAGTAATTGGTCTCAATAAAATCGTTGTGGGTATACCACTTGCTATTATTGCTAATAGTGTCATGCCTCTTGATATGATATTTGAAAGTAATGCATGACATACAAATATTATTTCAATTACGCCAGAGGCATCTACAAAGAATAATCGCGTTATACCAGAGTCGACTCTTTATAATATAGTCTTGAAAACGTATTCTTATTTAGGATTTAGCTTTGATTATGCTTCCTCAGACACTTGTATATAGTATTTTGATTCTTACTAATATACTAACCTTTTTACTATGCGTTTAACGCTGTTTTTTATGAAATAAAGTTATGTACCCCAAGATTTTTTTTAACTTGAATAAGAATTTTACTCATATGATGAATTTAAAAAATAATTGAATTGGATTCTCTTGCTAAATAATTAATTAAAAGATTTAATTGTTTGATTTTAACATAAAAAATAATTTATTCTATGTTGATTCAGATCTTAATATTAGTTCAACTCTTGTTTTGAATATTTAATCTTAATTATAATTTTATCCACTATAAATTTTATTTTCAAAGAGTAAAAGATTGATATGACATTTCACTTTTAGATCTTTATGTTTGTAGAATCATTAGTTTTATTGACTCTCACCAACCATTTTTTTTCTCTTTCTCACACATTTATTCTTGAATATTTTCTTAGTTGTTGTTTAATAATTGAGTATTTTTCAATATTACATGAAAAATTGATTAAAAAATATTATTTGAGTAAGAAAATAGTTCAAATATAATATAAAAATATATTATCGTGGGGGTATTTTTTCTTCTCAATTTCAACTCTTTATACATTCTATTTAATATTACTTTTATTTTTTCTTCGTATGGGATATTATGTAGTGGTAATGTATTGCCAATTCGGAGGATTCTTATGAAATTGATTTTATTAAACCTTCCTACATATTTTTAATAAGAATTCAATAGACAAGATTTTATTAATTTTATATATTAAAAATTAACATAGAAGATATTGTAGTTCAAAAAGTAGGTTATTGCAGTTATTTCCTTTCCCTATGAGTTCTTCCGGTTAATAAATATAGAGTTATAAATAATTTTGGACACAAAATTTGTTCCTCTACATTGTTGGAACCAAATTGTAAAAATTATCCAGTTCCTCTACATTGTTGGAACCAAATTGTAAAAATTATCACGTGGATAAGTAAATTGGTCAAATTCATTGTTAGACTTCACTCACTGAAATAACGATAAGTCCTTTTGCACTTAATTTGAAGCTAGCGTGAGTAGTAACGTAAAACTAATAGGATTATAAGGCTAATATCTAGAATTCCGGTTATATCCTTTTATTATGAGTTATTATGCTTAATATTATAAGGTTATTTTTGTAAATCAACATTGTATTCATGCTTTTATAATAATATAGATATACATTAAAAATTAAGGTATTGCTAATGTCATGGTGTGCTATGTACAAGAATAGTACTCAATTGTGATGACCCGATAGGTCATTTATAATTTTAACTCTCAATTCTGTGTTTCGAAACCTCGAATAGCTCCATTTAGCCATCCTCGATATACATGTGCAGTCCGTGTCTTTTCGGAAGGTTTTTATGTGAAAAATTGATAAAAATGTGAAATCGTGCTTTAAAACTCATTTGAGTTGACTTCGATTAATGTTTTGAGCAAATGGACCCGGATCAATATTTTGACGGTCCCGATAGGTCCGTATCATGATTTGGGACCTGGGCGCATGGCCATAATCGAATTCGGAAGTCCCTATCTTGATTTAAAGTGATTTGTTGAAAACTAGAAGTTTAAAGGTTTAAAGAAATTCCAAGTTTAACAGTAGTTTGACTTAGTTGCTACCGGATCCGGATTCTGGTTCCGGAACTTAGTATAAGTTCATTATAGTATTTATGACTTGTCTGCAAAATTTGGTGCAAGACGGAGTTGATGTGGAGTGATCCGGACGTCCGGTTGAGAAATTGAAAGTTCTTAAGTTTCTTTGAAAATTTCATTTGTTTTGGTGTCTGATTCATAGTTCTAGGTGTTATTTTATTATTTTGATCGCGCGAGCAAGTTCTTATGACGTTAATACACTTGTGTGCATATTTGGTTTGGAGCCCCGAGGGCTCGGGTGAGTTTCGGATAGGCTTCGCATTGGTTTTTGACTTAAAATCATAACTGGTGCAATATGTTTATGGTGCAGGCCTCAAACCTCGCAATTGCGAGGTCTGGTTTGCATTTGCGATATCAGAGCGCCACTTTCAGGTTCGCATTTGCGAAAAATTTCTTCGTATTTGCGAAGAGGGCCTGGGACAACAAAGATCGCAATTGTGATCAAATGGTCGCATTTACGAAGTTCCAGAGTTCGCATTTGCGAACAAATCATCGCAAATGCGATGATAGCAGAGATGTGGGCTTCTTCGCAATTGCGAAACAACTCTCGCATTTGCGGGGTTCACAATTGCGAACCCTAGGACGCAATTGTGTCATCTGCGCCTGGACAAAAGAGGGGGGAAACGGGAATTAGCTCATTTCTTTCAAACTCTGAACTCTAATCACTCTAGAGGCAATTTTTCCAATAACTTTTCTTCAAAATTCATTGCTAGGATTTTCATGGTAGAAATTAGGGATTTGGGTAGAATTAGGGATTTTTGTAAATTCGGGATTCAGACCTTGGATTGAGGTCGGATTTCGAAACTAATTACACAACCGGGCTCGGGGGGGCGAATGGATAATCAGGTTTTGGTCCGAATCTCGGGTATTGATCAAGCGGCCCCGGGGTTGACTTTTGTTGACTTTTTCAATAATGATCTAAAATGAACTTCTTTCATTCGTGAGTAGTTTCTAAAGATTATTTTGAATCGTTTGGTCAATAATTTATTATATTTGGTTGGTTTGGAGGCTTGTTCGAAAGGCAAGGTCGTGGTTGAACTTTGAGTTGATTGCGGTGTGAGGTAAGTGTTGGGTCTAACCTTGATTTGAGGGAATAGGGACCCTTGAGTTATGTGCTATGTGAATTTCATGTGTACCGACGTATATGCGAGGTGACGAGTGTATATACGCCGTCAATTACTTGTTTTCATGTCTACCCATATTTTATTAATTATATTATTCCATGTCTTGATTGTTACATGCCTTAATTGCTTCCTATGTCTTAACTTGCCACTTGTCATTTATTATCCTCACATTAAAAATATTAATATCTTCTATGGTTCCATGCTTAATTGCTACTTGCCTTAATTGTATTACCTATACCCTTTAACTATCTTATATTTGACTTGTCTTGTTGCTCAGTATTAATTGTAGCCTTTCATAATTTGGTACGAGATTTCTTCTTGGTTCGTAGCTTTCATATTCATTAATCGTAGAGATTCTTGTGACTCGAGTTGTTAAATTGATTGCACTTATTGATTTATTTATGGATCGGGTTGCACGCCGCAACAGGTAGAATAAGAAAAACTTTATATTGATACTGTGGGATCGGGTTGCGCACCGCAACAGGTGAAATAAGGGTGTATTGTTATGGTGAAATAAGGGAGGATTATGATATTGACTCTGATTGTATAGTAGGATCGGGATGCGCGCCGCAACACATATTTACTTATTATTATTGATATTTACATGGTGGAATAAGGGAGGACCGTGTTGTACGGTGGGTTCGGGTCGCACGCCACAACAGTTTATGTGTTTTGCATTCCTTGTTGTATTGTGTTGGCTTTGGTGCTTTCGTACGAGACTCTGAAGATTGGTATTTCTGTATTTACTAGTTTTCGAGGATTGAGTTATTTTCGTGAGTTAAGTGTCTTATTTTTCCATATGTTCCTTTCTTGTCATTATTTTTATACTGCGTACAGGTTATTGTAAGTGGCCCACCTTAGCCTCGTCACCACTTCGTCGAGGTTAGGCTCGGCACTTACAGAGTATATGAGGTCAGTTGTACTCATACTACATTCTGCACTTCTTATGCAGATTTTGGAGTCGGTCCCAGCGGCGGTCAGTAGATTGCTCGGGTTGACTATCAGTACGACGACTAAAGGTACAGCTGCTCGGCGTTCGCAGCCATGAAGTCCCCTTCTACTTTATCTTTGCTGTGTATTTTCTTTCAAATAGCTTTACTTTCATTCAGACCTTTGTCTATATTATTCTAGTAGCTCGTGCACTTGCGACACCAGATTCGGGGTTGTATTTAGATATTTCAGTTGTTATGGCTTTCTGCATTTTATCTTAGTTATTTCAGTAATTGACATCAGTTAAATTTGATTTGCTTAAAAATGGCTTAAAACTAATCTAACGTTGGCTTGCTTAGCAAGTGAAATGTTAGGCGCCATCACGGTCCCGAGGGTGGGAATTCCGGGTCGTGATAAGTTGGTATCAGAGCACTAGGTTACATAGGTCTCACAAGTCACAAGCAAGCTTAGTAGAGTCTGGAGGATCGGTACGGAGACGTCTGTACTTATCTTCCAGAGTCTATGAAGTTTAGGAATAATTTCACTTATATTCTCCTCTGTCGTGAGATTTCATTCTATCATTGATGATTGAACTCTTCTATTCTTGTTCTCTCACAGATGGCGAGTACACGTACTGCATCTATAGCTGGACAGCAGCCGGAGCCCCTAGTAGCAGCTCCTACTAAGGGCAAAGGTCGAGGCCGAGGCAGAGGCAGAGCTCAGCTTAAAGCTTGAGCAGCAAGACCAGCAGTGGAGCCTCAGGTAGATTTTGATGAGGAGGTTCCAGCTCAAACTGTGCCTGTTGGACTAGCTCAGGTCCCGGATGGGTTCATAGCCACTCCAGTGCTTCAGGATGCTCTAGCCCGTTTTGGTGGGCTTTATGGAGAGTGTGGCCCAGGCCGGTACATTTTCGATGGCACCAGCCATCTTTCACGCTGGGGGAGGAGCACAGACTCCCGCTACTCACACTCCGGAGAAGATGGCTCCATAGTATCAGACTCTAGCAGCCCCGCTAGTTGGGATGGTTCAGCCGGTTGTAGCGGCACAGGCCGGTGATAGGCCCGCCATGTCTTCTGCGGCTTTGTTGAGATTGGACAAGTTTACCAAGCTCTTTCTAGTTCACTTTATTAGTGCATCTTCTTAGGACCCACATGATTATCTAGACCGCTTCCATGAGGTGCTGCGGAACATGGATATAGTTGAGACCAATGGGGTCGATTTTGTTGTGTTTCAGATGGCTGATTCCGCCAACAGATGGTGGAGAGATTATATGTTGACTAGACCAGCTGGGTCACCTGCACTTACTTGGGATCAATTTACGCAGTTATTTCTAGAAAAGTTCATCCCTGTCACCCTGAGAAGGAGTACCGCAGGTAGTTTGAGCGGCTGCAGTAGGGTAGTATGACTGTCACCCAGTAGGAGACTCGTTTTGTGGACCTAGCTCGCCATGTCATTATCTTGCTCCCTACTGAAAGGGAAAGAATGAGAAAATTTATTGATGGACTCACTTAGACTATTAGGCTACAGATGGCCAAGGATACCGGTGGTGGTATTTCTTTCCAGAGGGCTGTAGATATTGCGAGACGGATCGAGATGGTTCGTGCTCAGGAGAGAGGGCAGGTGTCTAATAAGATGCCTCATCATTTTGGTAGTTTTAGTGGTGTCTCATCTGAAGGCAGGGGTACTTTTGGTAGAGGACATCCTCCCAGGCCATTTCAATTAGCGCTTCAGGCATCTCATAGTGCTTTAGGGAGTCGTGGTCCTTATATACCTCATTCTGGGCAGCCAGCCTATAATGCACCATCAGCTCCTATAAGTACGCCTCCGATTTAGAGCTATCATCGTGGTTATCCGGCATGTTCGGGTCAGCTTCAGTTTCAGCAACCACAGCAGCAGGATGGGTGTTTTGAGTGTGGCGGTATTGGGCACATCAGGAGGTCCTGTCCGAGATTATTGGGTGGCATGCCATAATAGAGTTCTCGTGCCATGGTTCCGGCACCGGTTGCTCCACCGCCCTCTCAGCCACCCAGTGGAAGGGGTTAGGTAGCCAGAGGTGGGGGTCTGGCCGTTAGAGGTGGAGGTCAGGCCGCTAGAGGTGGAGGCCAGCCAGTTAGAGTCTGTCCCAGAGATATAGTTCAGAGGGTGGGGCCCAACCCCGATTTTATGCTTTCCTAGCTAGGCCTGAGGCTGAGTCATCTCACGCCGTTATCACAGGTATTGTTCCATTTTTCCATAGAGATGCTTCAGTTCTATTTGATCTGGGATATACTGATTCCTATGTGTCATCCTATTTTGCTTCACATCTGGTTGTGCCTCATGATTCTTTGGGTGCCCATGTGTATGTGTCCATGCCTGTGGGAGATTCTATTGTTTTATATCGTGTCTATCGCTCGTGTGTGGTTACTATTGGGAGTCTTGAGACTAGCGTATATCTCCTACTTCTTGATATGGTAGATTTTGATGGCATCTTGGGTATGGATTGGCTGTTACCTTATTATGCTATATTGGATTGTCACGCCAAGACGGTGACCTTAGCCATGCCGGGGTTGCCTCGATTAGAGTGAATGGGGACTCCTGGCCATTCTACCAGCAGGGTTATCTCCTATGCGAAGGCTCGACGTATGGTCGAGAAGGGATGTCTAGCTTATTTGGCTTATATTTGCGATTCTAGTGCGGAGGTTCCTTCCATGGATTCAATACCAGTTGTTCGTGAGTTCCCAGAAGTGTTTCCTACAGATCTGCTGGGGATGCCACCCGACAGGGATATTGACTTCTGTATTAATTTGGATTCGGGCACTCAGCCCATTTCTATTCCGCCATACCGTATGGCCTCGCCAGAGTTGTAGGAATTGAAGGAGCAATTGCAAGATTTTCTTGATAAGGGCTTTATTAGACCTAGTGTCCCGCCCTAGGGAGTGCTCGTGTTGTTCATGATGAAGAAATATGGATTGATGAGGATGTGTATAGACTATCGGCAGTTGAACAAGGTCACTATCAAGAACAAGTATTCGTTGCCGAGGATTTATGACTTATTTGATCAGCTTCAGGGTGCCAAAGTATTTTCGAAGATTGATTTGAGGTCTGGCTACCATCAATTGAAGATTAGGGCATCTAATGTCCCTAAGATGGCTTTTCAGACTCGGTATGGGCATTATGAGTTCCTAGTGATGTCATTTGGGTTGACAAATGCCCCAGCAGCATTTATGGATGTGATGAACCGGATGTTCAAGCCTTATTTGGATTCCTTTGTGATTGTATTTATTGATGATATCTTGATCTACTCCCGCAATTGAGAGGAGCTTGAGCAGCATCTTCGGATTGTACTTCAGACTTTGAGGATAGTGAGTTATATGCCAAGTTTTCAAAGTGTGAGTTTTGGTTAGACTCAGTCGCCTTTTTGGGGCACGTCGTAACGGTAGATGGCATAAAGGTTGATCCTAAGAAGATTGAGGCAGTTCAGATTTGGCCTAGACCTACTTCAACTATAGAGTTTCCTAGGTTTAGTGGGTTATTATCTCCGATTCGTGTGAGGGATTTTCATCCATAGCAGCCCCATTGACCAGATTGACCCATAAAGGTGCCCCATTCAGATGGTCAATTGAGTGTGAGTTGAGCTTTCAGAAGCTCAAGATTGCTTTGACTATGGCGCCAGTGTGGGTGTTGCCCACCGATTTAGAATCTTACACGGTGTATTGTGATGCATCTCGTATTGGGCTCGGTGTAGTATTGATGCGGGATGGCAGAGTGATTGCATACGCATCACGGCAGTTGAAGGTTCATGAGAAGAAGTACCATGTTCATGACTTAGAGTTGGCAGCCATTGTTCATGCCCTGAAGATCTGGAGGCACTATCTGTCGTGCGAGGTATTCACGGATCATCAGAGTCTACAGTATTTGTTGAAACAAAAGGATCTCAATTTGAGGCAAAGGATGTGGTTGGAGCTGTTGAAAGACTATGATATCACCATTTTGGATCATCCAGGGAAGGACAATATGGTGGCCAATGCCTTGAGTAGAAAGGCAGTGAGTACGGGAAGCCTTGCGTACATTACAGTTGGTGAGAGACTGCTTGCAACAAATGTTTAGGCTTCGGCCAATCAGTTCATGAGGTTAGATGTTTTATAGCCCAGTCGTGTTCTAGCTTGCACAGTCGCTCGGTCTTCCTTGTATGAGCGCATCAGAGAGCGTCAGTATGAAGATTCTCATTTTCTTGTCTTTAAGGACACGGTGCATTACGGTGGTGCCAAGGAGGTTATTGTTGGAGATGATGGGTTTCAGGGTCGTATTTGTGTGGCCAATGTGGTGGGCTTCGTGAGTTGATTCTTGAGGAGGCCCACAGTTCCCGGTATTCTATTTATCCGGGCGCTGCTAAGATGTATCAGGACTTGCGGCAGTATTATTGGTGGAGGAGGATGAAGAAGGATATAGTTGCATATGTAGCTCGATGTCTAAATTGTCAGCAAGTTAAGTACGAGCATCAGAGGCCAGGTGGTTTGCTTCTGAAGTTAGAGATTCCTGAGTGGAAGTGGGAGCGTATCACTATGGATTTTGTTGTTGGACTCCCACGGACTCAAAGAAATTTCGATATGGTATGGTTCATTGTGGAAGGGTTGACCAAGTCGGCACACTTCATACTAGTGGCAGTTACCTGTTCTTTAGAACAGTTATCTACATCCGCGAGATCGTTCGTCTTCGCGCAATTTGAGTTGAGTACAACACTTCATCCCTAGACGGACGGACAGTCCGAGAGATCTATTCAGATATTGGAGGACATGCTTCGCGCTTGTGTTATGGATTCCAGGGGTTATTGGGATTAGTTCTTATCGCTTGCGGAGTTTGCCTACAACAACAGCTACCAGTCGAGCATGCAGATGGCTCCTTATGAGGCTTTATACGGTAGGTGGTATCGTTTTCCAGTTGGATGGTTCGAGTCGAGGGAGGATCAGTTGTTGGATACAGATTTGGTACTGGATTCCTTGGATAAGGTCAAGATTATTTAGGATCGACTTCGCACAGCTCAGTCTAGGCAGAAGAGTTATGCTGACCGTAGAGCTCGTAATGTTGCATTTATGGTTGGAGAGAAGGTATTGCTCCGGGTTTCATCTATAAAGGGTGTGATGAGGTTTGGAAAGAAGGGTGAGCCTTAGGTATATCTGACCCTTTGAGATTCTTGAGAGAGTGGGTGAGGTGGCCTACAAGCTCGCATTTCCACCTAGTTTACCAACAGTCCATCCAGTGTTCCATGTGTCCATGCTTCGGAAGTATCACGGTGATCTGTCCCATGTGTTAGATTTCAGCCCAGTCCAATTGGACAATGATTTGAGGTCTAAGAGTTATCCTTCAGTTCGAGTGCAGTAGAGAGGTCAGTTGATTGAGACAGCCACTTGGGAGTCCGAGTCGGACATGCGGAGTATATATACACACATTTTCACCAGTCCACGTACTTTTCTACGTTCGTTCGAGGACGAACATTTGTTTAAAAGATGGAGAATGTGATGGTTCGATAGGTCATTTATAGTTTTAACCCTCAATCCTATGTTTCAAAATCTCGAATAGCTCTGTTTAGCCTTTCTCAATTTACGTGCGCAGTCCGTGTTTTTTTTCGGAAGATTTTTATGTGAAAAATTGATAAAAAAGGGAAATCATGCTTTAAAAATTATTTGAGTTGACTTCAGTCAATGTTTTGAGCAAACAAACTTGGATCGGTATTTCACAGTCCTAGTGGGTCCGTTTTGTGATTTGGGACTTGGGCGTATGCCCGGAATTGAATTCGGAAGTCCCTAGCTTAATTTAACGTGATTTGTTGAAAACTAGAAGTTTAAAGGTTTAAAGAAATTGCAAGTTTGACCGTAGTTTGGCTTTGTTTCTACCAGGTCCGGATTCTGGTTCCGGAACTTGGTATTAGTTCATTACAGTATTTATGACTTGTCTGCAAATTTTGGTGCAGAACGGAGTTGATTTGATGTGATTCAGACGTCCGGTTGAGAAATCGAAAGTTTTTAAGTTTCTTTAAAAGTTTCATTTTTTTTAGTGTCCAATTCATAGTTCTAGGTGTTATTTTGGTGTTTTAATCGCGCGAGCAAGTCCGTATGATGTCCCGGGGGGCGAGGGTGAGTTTCGGATAGGCTTCACAGTAGTTTTTGACATAGAATCATAACTGGTGCAATCTGTTTCTGGTGCAGACCTCAGACCTCGCAATTGCAAGGCCTGGTTCGCATTTGCAATATCAGAGGGCCTCTATCAGGTTCGAATTCGTGAACTATTACTTCATATTTGTGAAGAGGGGCTGGGACAACAAAGATAGCAATTGCGATCAAATGGTCGCATTTGCGAAGTTCCAGAGTTCGCATTTGCAAACAAATCGTCACAAATGCAATGATAGCAGAGATGTGGGCTTCTTCGCAATTGCGAAGCAATTCTCGCATTTGCGGGGTTCGCAATTGCGAACCCCAGGTCGCAATTGCGACATCTGCGCTTGGACAAAAGATGGAAAAGATGTGAATTAGCTCATTTCTTTCAAACTCTCAACCCTAAACACCCTAGAGGCAATTTTCCCAAGAACTTTTCTTTCTAAATTCATTGGTAAGTGAATTTAATCTACTTTCTTTCAATTACCCATTATATTTCATAAGTTTTCAACATTAGATCTAGGATTTTCATGGTAGAAATTAGGGATTTGGATAAAATTAGGGATTTTTATAAATTCGGGATTTAAACCTCGAATTGAGGTCGGATTTCGAAACTAATTATATAACCGGGCTCGGAGGGTGAATGGGTAATCGGGTTTTGGTCCGAATCTCTGGTTTTGACCATGTGAGCCCGAGTTGACTTTTCTTGACTTTTTCAATAATGATCTAAATTGATCCTCTTTCATTCGTGAGTAGTTTCTAAAGCTTATTTTGAATCGTTTGGTCAAAAATTTGTTAGATTTGGTTGGTTTTGACGCTTGTTCGAAAGGCAAGGTCGTGGTTGAACTTTGAGTTGATTACGGAGTGAGGTAAGCGTTGGGTCTAACCTTAATTTGAGGGAATAGGAACCCTTGAGCTATGTGCTATGTGAATTTCATGTGTAGTGGCGTATATGCAAGGTGACGAGTGTATATACGCCGCCAATTGCTTTTTCCATCTCTACCCTATTTCATTAATTATATTATTTTATGTCTTGATTGTTACTCGCCTTAATTGCTTCCTATGCCTTAACTTGCTACTTGTAATTTATTATTCTCGTATTAAATATGTTAATGTCTACTATGCTTCGATTCTTAATTGCTACTTGCCTTAATTGTCTTACATGTACCCTTTGACTGTCATATATTTGACTTTTCTTGTTGCTCGGTATTAATTGTAGCCTTTCATGATTTGGTACGAGATTTCTTCTTGATTTGTAGCTTTCATATTCGTTAATCATAGAGATTCTTGTAATTCGAGTTGTTAAATTGATTGCACTTATTGATTTATTGATGGATCGGTTGCACGCCACAACAGGTGGAATAAGGGGAAATTTATATTGATACGGTGGGACCGAGTTGCGCTCCGCAACAGGTGAAATAAGGGTAGATTGATATGGTAAAATAAAGGAGAATTATGATATTGACTCTGATTATATGGTGGGATCAGGCTGCGCGCCGCAACATATATTTACTTATTATTATTATTGATATTTACATGGTGGAATAAGGGAGGATCGTGTTGTATGGTGGGATCGGATTGCGCGCCGCAACAGTTTATGTGTTTTGCATTCCTTGTTGTATTGTGTTGGCTTCGGTGCTTTCGTACGAGACTCTGAGGATTGGTATTTCTGTATTTACTGGTTTTCGAGGATTCACTTACTTTCATGAGTTAACTGTCTTATTTTTCCGTATGTTCCTTTCCTGTCATTATTTTTATACTGCGTACAAGTTATTTTAAGTGATTAGCCTTAGCATGGTCTTAACTGTGTATTTTCTTTCAGACAGCTTTACTTTCATTCAGATATTTATCTGTATTATTCTAGTAGTTCGTGCACTTGCGACACCGTATTCGGGGTTGTATTTAGATATTTCAGTTGTTATGGCTTTCCGCATTTTATCTCAGTTATTTCAGTAATTGACATCAGTTAAATTTAATTTGTTTAAAAATGGCTTAAAATAATCTAACGTAGGCTTGCCTGACAAGTGAAATGTTAGGCGCCATCACAGTCCCGATAGTGGAAATTTTGGGTCGTGACATGAATAGGGCGTGTAACTATTACTTATATTAGTTATACTTATACATAACTTGAAAGATTGATAGAGCAAGTGAAGGCGCTAGAACAGAGAATGCAGGCATTAAAATTTGAATTGGCACAATCTCATACTCAAGTTATTTCTCAACAAGACACAGAGATGAGCAGTCCAAAACAGAGTTCTCCATCTCAGGAAAAAATGCATAAGAAGGGTGTGCATTCCCTAATGAATGCAACAAAATCCACTGTATCGGATACAGATACAGCTAGTCCGGTTCAAACGGTGACCGGTGCTTGTATATCTTCTAAATTTAATCTTTCTAATCCTATTTCGTTTATTAATTCTTCTTCTTCTGATTCTGATGAGTCTATTTGAGTTTTTTCTTCTATATCTACACTTACTATAGAATATATACTTTCATTATCTGACATATATTCGTCTACATTTATTAAAGTTTCTTAAAAATCTTCTATTAATTGTAAATTTCTTGTCTTATTATTAATTCTTTTTGGACATGTATTTGCTAAGTGTTCTTCGCTTCCACAAGTAAAACATTCTAGTTTATTTTTATAATTTCTTTCTGTTCTATATTTCCTAACATGTCTATTCCTATCTAGATATAGTTTTTTAGCTTATGATTTTCTAAGGTAATAATTATTTCTACTATATCCCTTATTATATTGAGGTTTATGTTTTATATACTTTTTTTTTATTGAAACTAAAAAGAAAGTGTGATAACTTGTAAAATTGAACTAAAAAAATTATAAAACCAGAAGAAAGTTTAAGGTGGAATATGTTGATTTATGATTATTTTTTTTTTGGTTGTTTTATGATTGAGGACCTGGACGAAACAGAACTTTCTTCCTTTATCGTATAAATGATCCATAAATTCATGTGTGTTGGGATAGTGGATATCTATTATTTTTTAATTAGTTTTTGATTTCCGCTTTGAGGTTTCGATTAATTTAATTTACATAAAAGAAATTATATTCTAGGAGATAGAATACTCCAATAATAACTTTACAACCAAAGCTCAAACTCAACAACACCCTCAAAATTTGATGGAGTTGATTCCTGGACAAATCCACAACCTAGAAAGAATAAAGAAAAGAAAGGAGCTCACGTGTGTGGCTGTTGGCCAAGGTTTTCTGTGGGCTCAATCCAGTGGTTGCCTTGACGCTTTGAAGTTTCAAAGAACAACTTTACTTTTAAAATTAAGAAAAAGAGAAGAATGAAACGTTGAACGAGAAAAATAGATTATATTCTGATCTTTGTTTTTATCCACGGCGAGACAGTTCTGACATTTTTCAGCTACAAATAACTTAGTAGGCGTTTGGACATAAAAATTATAAATTTAAAAAAATAGTATTTGGAGTTAAGTTGAAAAATAATATTTAGAATAAAAATTATGTTTGGATATGCATTTGACTTGAAAAAATGATACAGTTTTATGAGTTGAAAAAGTAATTTTTAAAAACTCATTTTCGAAAAATTCCTAAAAACTTACAAAATTTCATGGGCTAACATATCTTTTAAAAAACTAAAAAAGAATTATGGACAAACGAGGCCTTATAGTACTGGTATCATTTTTATTACTTCCTTCATAAAGCTTTATTTTCTTTAAAGGATAGTCTGAAGTCTGAACTCTGAACTGCTACGTACACTTCTCTTTACATCTTAAAACCAACTCTCTTTACATCTTAAGACCAACTCAGTTGCAAAATAAAATAAAAAAAAGCATTAATGACATATTTAGAATTTAAAATACAATCTAAAATAATTTGTGAACTATATTTTCCATTACATTAAAAGTTTTTTAATGTGTCTAGGGGAATAAATTATTTATCCATATACAGAAAAGACTAATTAAATTTATGCCAGTGTGATTCGATAAAGAAAATCTAATTGAATTTGTTCACTATGGACGTCAGTGGAGCCACATATTAAATATATATATATA
>NC_031994.1:33342339-33354159 GCF_001879085.1 Nicotiana attenuata
ATATATATATATATATATATATATATATATATATATATATATATATATATATATATATATATATATTAGTTTTGCTTATATTCATAGATATAAGTATTTTCGTATTATCTATTTATTTTAATCTATTGTAGTTAATTATTTGTACTATTTTTTAAGTTATATTTCACTTATTTTAAATAATATTATGTAATTACTTTTTAGTTTCAATGTATAAACGTTAAATTCAACTCAATTAATCTTGACTTAGAAAAGAGCAACAACTAGAAATGAATAAACTTTTGACACGAAATGCTTTCCTCTTAAATGAATCTTATGCAACGTATATTTAATATTCGTAAAATAATAATATTAAATAATTATAATAAAATAAATTAAATAATAGCATGTCATATTCGTCTAAACTCTAGATCAATAAGTGGATTAAGAGTCTATTTGATCAAGTTTCTGGAAGGTTAAAATTACTTTTTTGTATTACAAAAAATATTTTTCAAAAAAATTAAGTTATTTGACCAAGACGAAAAAGTAGTTTTGAGTATTAGTAGAAGTAATTTTTTACTTTTGGGAAGAAGTTACAAACTCTAGCTTTTTCCAAGAAGAAAAAGCAAAAAATTAATTTTCAAGATAAAAATATTCTTACCATAAATTCGTCTTTTTTAAATTATCCCCCATTAGTTTAATATTTTCTTTTTCTATTATTTTAAAATTCCTTTCTTTTCTTTTTTATTTTTATCATATGTTATGCTCCTTCTTCTGTTCCTCTTTAGAATAGTCTCTTTACTATAAATTGGTCTCTTTTCTCATATAGTAATATATGGATTATCTTTTTAATTTATAATAAATAATTTAGTTTGAATTGTCATGTAAAAATAAGTAATACCTGATACCCAATATAGAATATATATATATATAGATAGATAGATATATATAAAGAGAGAGTGTGTAGATTATATATTTTAATAAATAAAAAATAAAATATTAATTGAATTGCTTTTTAATATATATTTAAATTTATTTTTCTCTTTAAAATAATATTAATTGTAAATTAAATCTTTTTTGTCTTTTTTCGTAAATTAACATTTAAAAGTAGTTTTTAAAAAGACTGATCAAATACAATCTGTCTATCAAAAATTGCAGAAATCACTTATCAAAATAAAATTTTCAAACACAAACTGGTCTCTTTAAAGTATCTTTTAAATAAAAATAATTTTGAGTAATTTTTGGCAGTTTAATCAATGAGAGTTGGGAACTGAAAGGAAAGTCAGCTAAACCGCGTGCCACGTCAGGTCAAAGTAGTCAAAGCTAAGAAGATTCTCATAGCATAATCCACGTGACAGATATTACTAGGATTATATAGTTTAGTTGGTCAGTCTGTGTTGGCTCAATTTAATTGATCGTCAGAGTAGTGTCACGTGATCGTCACCTTGTCAACCTTCAACTTATGTTGCTTCTCGAGGTACTATATGTTATTAGAATGCTCAAGCAAATTAACGATTTATGTGCATACTGTATATTATAAAATTATTACCTTATCAAAAATATTAGGTTAATATAATAATTGAGTTTCTTTTTCTTTTTAATCACTATAAAAAGTTAGGCCAAGAAGCTCACTAAACTATCCAACCCTAGCTCGTGAGATGATTCCTAGCAGCACTACCAATCTACCATCTCCCAAATAATACATGAGATTTAATCATCACACGCCCAATAGCAAGAAATTTTAAGAATTAAATCTAAAACTATGGAGAAAAATGGAGAACCGATCTTCACACGCCAATAGAAATAATTTGGTCGAGAAATGGAAGAGCTACCAGATAAGCTCTATCCATGCAAGCCAAAACACTCCAACTCAGATTGTTCTTTTAAAAAATTTAGACGCGATCTAACGGTCATCACAATTCTTAACTATAGTATTAAAATACTAGTGTACTTTTAGAGTGTACATTACTATCTAGCCAGAAGTTTTAGAGTCAACTAGCTACTCAAGACTTAAATTTGCATTATATATTTATATATGGCTCAAAATGACCACACGAAAGTTAATTAGTTGAAATGGAGTTCAATTTTGAACGATGAGGATTATTAATTTTACCTAATAATAAAGTTAGTTGACGACTGATGAGTAAAAATTAGAACAAAAGAAGGAACAATATTCTTCAATCAGATTTTGAACAATTTTTTCTTGAGATATTCCAGGCAATTACTTGAAGAGGCGATTGCAGAATTTGGCAATAATTGTCTATAGTTCTTTTTAAAGTTGGAATTATTGAATTAATGCCAATTTTCAATGTCCTCCTCATTGAGATCGAAATAATCAGATGTCATACGTAAGTTAACAAAGCAAACACTGAACAACAATAAATCGGCCGACAAAAAGGATTATATGAAAAGACATATAAGTAATTGTTTAATGCGGCTTGGTGCGACGTACATATGAGCAAATCACCAAAAAAAAATATTAAGGGATAATTCTCTCCAAGAAAAGGATTAATTAGTTAGACGATATGGGAAATTTATACTTTTATTTTAGGAAAAGTAAAAATTAATTATAATAAACATTTTATCTTTCCTTCACAAAAAAGTAAAACTCAAATATAGTAGACAATGAGAAAACCCTAGCACTCCTTTTATTAGTTTGGATTGTTATAGAATGATGATATCACTTTGAAAGAACCATTTTATAAATACATTAATTCTCATAGAACTACCTTCCTCCGTCCAATTCTTAATGACTAAAAAAGATAGCATGGGAGCTTATACATTTTTCTATATGTTATGAACAATAAAAGAAGAAAAAGAATATTGCAAAGAAAAGTAGAGAGAGAATTCTTATTGATTTGGGATGATCTACAATGGAATAGGACCCCTCTATTTATAGGGAGAGGGTGACTTAGCCACCAAGTAATAAACCCTAGAATCTCTCTAAATATAGACATTCACCATAAATAAAATTCTATTTATAACACTCCCCCTGAATGTCTATTCAACAGATAATGTGCCTCGTTAAAACCTTAACTAAAATAAAACCCAGTGGGAAAAAAAATCTAGAGAAGGAAAAAGATTACACAAATCTAACAATACGCCTTTTGGTTGTCTCGTTAAAAACCTTGCAAGGAAAACCCAGTGGGACAAAACCTTGTAAGGGAAAAAGAGTACAACGCGTATTAACTCCCCCCTGATGAGAGCATCAATTCACATCCTTGAGAATTTGCATTCCAATCTTATGCATCATCTTCAAAAGATCTTTGGTAGATATTTGATAAACAAATCAGCCATATTAACTTGAATGAATATATTGCACCTTGAAATCATCATTCTTGATAGAGATGGATTATCTTCATATGATCTTGTTGGAATCGTCAGTTCAATATCTTCACATAGAGGTGAAAACTCTTGGTATCATATTATCATGCCTATAGTTATAGCAAGATACATTTGTGCACAAATTGCATTGAGGATGTAGTACTTCATGACCATGAATTCTATATGCTTTAAGCAATTTAAATCCTTTAGAGATTGTTAAGTTATATAAGCCATATAATAGACTTTAGATGCATATCAAGTTTTCATGTCATGCTAGACATATAAGATATCGAAAACTGATTGCACATACCATTGACTTTATACTTTCAAGTGTTTGAACTACATGTTCAAAACTACATGTCTTTCATATGAAACCAATTCTATTTGAATTGTTTCTTCAGACTTAAGATCCTCATATATATATATTTAGCGCTATCATAGATGTCGTCGATAAATATTTTATATCAGTTTCAATATTTTTTTCATAAAGACATAACATAGAGATCTCTTCATTTATATTTTCAGGTACCTGAATCTTTCTTGAGATTTTATGAAGTGTTATGTCATATGATCTTCTAGATCACTTGCCTCCTTTATTATGATCATTTTGATCATTTGCTCATCTTCTTTATCAAGAAGTTTATTTGAAACCGATTTGTCTATACGCTTTAAGGCGTACCATAGACTTTGTCCTTCTAGGACCTATTCTAATAGGAGCATTTGCAATGAGAATATAGTTACTTTCTTTGGGTCAGCAAATGCGTCTTGCATGCTTTGCAATATATTGCAGATGAATTATCCTTTTATGAACTTCAAGTTCATATTATTTTATTCGAGGATCTAGATGTATAAATGATAATTCATCCCATGTAACTTTTTCTCAACTATTTATCATGTCTCCCTCTCATGTTAGAAAATTGTTTCCTCAACTTTGAGAATCCACCTTTGTGCGTTATGGTGTTAATCAAAATATACATCGCACATCAATAATAATGAGATGGAATTATTTGGTTTCTGACCCTGAAACCACTTGTGAGGGGAGAATGTAATATACTTTGGTATATATCGTATATCAAACTGATATAGACAACTTTGTTCTCATAAGCAATTGTTTAGCTATTAAGTGGAGGCACTCAATAAATCATTTTGCTAAACTAGCTGTGATGTAGACCAACTTATCAAGATGAACTTCCTGAATAGAAAATCTGGAATATGCTCTAAATTAAATTATTGAGCAAGTTACCTCACAAACACCATGTTGCGGGTTAATAATAATCGCACATGTAACCATCTCATAGATGCATCTTATGTGGTATACATGGCAGATGAATGGGCCCATATTCACCTTTGATATTTCCAGCATTCATGGGATTCAGTCCCAATTTTAGTTGGTCTATTAATTAATAAGAACAAGCAATGTAAGAGAATTCGTAAAGAACTTTCTAGTTCTTTAATATTTACCCATGTGAATTCTCTTTTATTTTTGCACATCATACTTAAATTAACATGGCTAAACCAATTATGCCAACTGGATAAATTATCAATATTGATAAACTTCAGGTTTACACCATGATGTGTGCAATTATGAATAAACTCCAAGTTTATTATGATATGGGTTTTTATATCAGTAAATATCCACTTCATTGTGGTATTCTTTTGTTTATGTAGTACAAACTGGAGAATAAAGCGGGTAGCTTTTCACATACATATTACCCCGCTACAAGTTGTAGTAATAGAAGATATTAAATCTTTCTTTTATTTATAGTCTCAATATAATCAACCGCTTTCGCGTATACTTTGGAAACTGAATAAGTTTCTTTGAGACTTACTACAACACAATACCTTATTGTTAATCAATTGTGTTTCTCCAAAATAGTAATAATTGGCTCTTCCAGAGCTCTCAATTAATTTGGTACTACCACATATTCATCAACATCCATATGGTAAATACCTCTTTCAAAAAGAAAGTTATACCATTATGGTTATGGTCAAAATTATATGCAAGATCTGTTTCTTGCATTACTGTTGTCTTTTAATAATCACAGCGCCAAAATATTTTGGCATACAATAAGTACGTGATCAATGACCATTCATGCCATAATAATGACATTATTTTCTTATATCATCTCAAACCTCCTTCTAGAGGTGAGTGCGGTATATTCACTACCACTAGCACGTTCATATTCTTCCAAGAATGAATATGTATTCATAAATAAGATGTTGTCACATTCACATCATGAATGGACCATAATCATCTATATGTGCTTTATAAAATCTCATTTCAAATCGATGACAAATATTATTTTCACAGAGTGAAGGATTATTTTGAGAATCCTTATTATTCTCATTATCACAATGATGACGATTATAATTTCGTCTATTGCCACGTCCACATCCATTTATACCTTCACGGTAATAATTTTATCTTCTTTCAGACTTATCACATATTGCTATCACATTCTCTTAAGGGAATGAGAATGAAGCAAATTCAATAGGACGGGTTTTCACTTCTTGTGCTCACGATCATACATGACTTTGACCATGGCAAGACATAGAAATTTTACCACTTCGGGTGGTTATAATTTCTTACAAACTCCATTAGAGTTGTAATCAAAATTTATTGTCTTTGCTTGTATTTAAAATTAAATTACAGAATAAAAGAGAAAAATACGGTAATATACATACCTTAAATCCAGAATTTAATCATGAAGGAAATTCATAGAACAATTGACAATCATTATAATCAATCCCAAAGCTTCTACTCAATTGATTAGAGTCTCGTGCTGATAACGTGTTATGAACAATAAAAGAAGAAGAAGAATATTGCAGAGAAAAGTAGAGAGAGAGAATTCTTATTGATTTGGGATGATTTACAATGGAATAGGACCCCTCTATTTATAGGGAGAGGGTGACTTAGCCACCAAGTAATAAACCCTAGAATCTCTCTAAATATAGACATTCACCATAAATAAAATTCTATTTATAACACTATAAACGTTAATCAGCTCACTCTTTTAACCTTTTTACTAAAAAATCACACACATCAATTTAACAATAAATTAGTTTTACATTGGCCTCAATTGATAAAGTAGACAATTGAGAATAATCGAGTATAGACAAGAAAACTTATACTAGCCAACCTAATTTACAAATTTTGTTATGATTGTTTGTAAAAATGTCGAGCCGGCGGGTCAGGTATCACTAGTGGCAATAACAAAAAGTGATTAGACACTAATCGTACTAGTAGAATGACCCAACTAGGCCTAAAAAAAGTTGTACTCCCTCCGTTTCAGTTTATTTGAACATATTTTCTTTTTGATCCGCTCCAAAAAGAATGACCCCTTTCTAAATTTGGTAACAATTTAGCTTAAACTTACAATTCTACCCTTAATGAGAAGCTTTTATAACCACACAAATACTCTGAGCCCCTTTTTGACTTGTTTAGGACCAAAAATTTCAAACATTTTTATTTTTTCTTAAACTCCGTACCCAGTCAAACAGATTCACATAAATTGGAACAGAGGGAATACCAAACTAGTACTACTGGTTTTGGAACCCTGTTCAAGTTTTCAATTCTTTCATTTCTTAAGCATGTCACCTTTAGTTATCAATATTCTCAAATGAAATGTTTCTAGAATTTCAACGGTCGAGCTCATTTTCTAAAGAAGTCACAAAATTCTTGATGTAAGATTGATGATAGGCTATAATTACGTATTTTAGTCGCTTATTACACTCTAATTTACTGCACTTTAATTGAGTTTGCGCTTTAATCGCTAATGTTTTGCACTAACGGTGTGTTTTATGCCTTGTAGGAGTGATTCCGAGATATATAGATGATATGGAATGAATTCAAGTGATTTGGAGCTTTGAAGTCTGAGTAAAAGCCCAAGTAATTAAGCCGGGATCGTATTCGGGGATCAACGGATGATAAAACAACAAAACGAAGACTCGAGTAGGTATATTGCGCACTGTCTAGTAAAATATACATAACTTTTTGCTCAAAACTCCATTTGGGCTCCACAATATATGGTTGGAAAGTTAACTCAAAGGGCTACAACTTTCATGTTTTATGTTTTTCCAAATTACAAACGGAACAGGGTGAAAAACGCGGTAGAAACCGCGACCGCGGAACTGACTGCGGCAGAAAATCAGAGAGCTTGTCTGGCCGCGGTCCTACCGCGTTTTGGCCGCGGCCGCGCCGCTCCAGGCTTCAAAAAGAAGTCCTATTTCGTCCGGGACTAGGTTATTTCGGCTCTACACTATTCCAACTTGTATAAAAGGGGTCCTAAACCTATTTTGAAGAGAATGGGACATATTTTGGACATAGATTCGACCTAAGGAGGCAAGAACACATTGAGAGCAAGACGGAGAATTCTTCTACGAGTTTTTCCTTCCTCTTCCTATTTTTTATTGTTGGTTATGATTTTTAGTATTGTAATTTTACATACTATTATGAATAGCTAATTCGTTTTCTAGGGTTTTGATGGAACCTTTTGGGGATGAATTGATTGTTATATTAATATAGTTTTGAGTTAGTTGTTAATGTCTATTTGTTCAACTACGTTTTGATTTTGGTTAATTGAAAGGATCCTCAATTAGCCGTTCCTATTTATTATGTATCTGCTTGGGAGAGAGTGCATATTTAGGTAGTTGTTTGAACAACATCACTCCCGGAGTATATGCGAGAGTCATAACCGAGGGTTTAGAGGTTGGATTAGAGATAACGATACCTCGGGTGCGATCTAAGTGAACTATAATGTGAATCTAGCTAGCGTAGCTTGAGAGAGTGCGTCTAGTAAATTATCATAATTGCTTGAGAGAGATTTATGATAGCTGGAGAGTTCATGATTGATAGAGGCAACTAAGTCAAAGCTATAAGAAACATACAACTAATGAAATCAATAATTGGGGAAATCATAACTCTAGACCTCCTTAATTTAGTCTCCAAACCTTTGTCTCGTTAGTTGATAATTTTGTTGCTTTCTAGATTTGTTAGTTAATTAGATAAAACTAAATATTACAATCTTTATAATTTAGAAAATTGTTCAATCTTGTCTTCTTGGTGATATTAAACAGATACAACTAAACCTTAGTTCTCTATGGGATTCGACTCCGGACTTTTAGACCGGATTATAGTTGCAGCGACCGCTTATCCTTTTTAGGACTAGAGTTGGGCGTGATCAAATTTTGGCGCCGTTGCCGGGGAACTAACGGTGTAGTTGTAGCTGTATATATTGCTAGGGTTCAAGTTTGAACTTTTATTTTATTTTGTTTTTTCTTGGTATTTTTTTGTAATTGTTGATTTGGGAAACATGACATCCTGGAATTATGGGAATTTAGGTGTAGATAATTATACTATTGATCTCCATACATATTGTGATGGAAACCACCCGTGGCAAAATTTTCAAAACGTTCCTTAGAGCGAGTTATGTGCACCAACTCAATCTTATTGGTGGAATGTGTGTGATGTGTGTGGTGGTAAAAATGGTCACCTTTATGGTTGTGCTTATATTTCTTATTTTCCCCCAACCCCTTACTATGATGGTTCTACCTTTTTTTGTGAAGCTAATAGGAACAAAGAACCTGGGAATGCAGACTTGAAGGAGATCAAGGATATGCTAAAGTGCCTTCTGGAACAAAACAATGAGAAACAATTGCACATAGAAAGGCAAGAGGCAACTATTCGCAAGTTGGAGGCTCAATTGAGTCAAGTGGTTGGAGCTTTTAATGCTCAACAAGCCAATATTGAGGATAGTAGCCAAGAAGAGCATGAATTTGAGGTGTTAATTGGGGAGGTCAGAGTAGAACATCAACAACCTAGCCAACTAGAATTTGAGGATGTCAATGTTGAAGAAGTAATACTAGAGTCAACCAAGGACGTTGAAGATACAAATTTAGTTGACTCTAGTGTGATTGGTGTTGAGGAGGTTAAAAATCTTGAAGTTCATGTATTTGAGCGCGTTGGGCCTCATTCCAAACACTTCTCTACATTATGTTCAGACGGTGAAATGGAAATTCACCCTTATGAGCATAAAAAGGAGTCCAAGGAAGAGGTAGATGAGCCTTATATCTTGGATTTCTCAAGGCCGTCTAGGCAAGGTGACACTCCTTGGTCGAGAGCCAACAAGTGCATAAGATTTTATCTAATTTTTGGCTCGCAAGAATTTATACCGCCCCAAGAGCATAATCATAAGCTTGAAGCAAAACTTGGGGTTCAATTCATAAGCTCGAGGTGGAGGCAAAAAGTGATTCGCGTCGTGCCGCGACGTTAAATCAAGCGCTTGTTGGGAGGCAACCCAGCTTTATTGCTTTCTTTTATTTATTTTTTATTTTTTTTAATTGTATTATTTTTGTAGTGTCAATTTTTTATTTTTTTTTAGGAGAATGGAAAGCAAAGGTATTGGAAGGATGCAACAGCAAACCAAATGGCTGGAACTAAGTGTGAGGTACCCGCACGAAGGACCAAGCTTGGGAGAAGTCTGAGTACCCCATGAGTTGTTAGTGCTTCGGCCTTTGGCCTACCAGGGAGTCTCTTTTACCCTTTTATTAGTTATGATGTGCATTGGGGACAATGCACAATTTTAAGTGTGGGGTGATGAGATTGTCTGAGTGTCTTTTCATGCTACTTTAGATGAGATTGTCTGGGTGACTTTTCATGCTACTTTAGCTGTATTAGTTTAATTAAATAATTTTTTTTAAAAGATTGGACTTTTCCCGACGATGGATCTATTAGATAATTTTCTTGAGGGATTTAAGTTTAAAGAAAAAAAAAGATTTTTTTTTGTAGGTAGTGTAATAATTCCCCATTGGTTTTTCTTTGTGCCACGGTTCTTTTCCAAGGGTTTTATTTGAACCGGGTGTAGTTAGTTTTTTTTAGGAATAGGAGCCATTGTGTTGTGTTTTGAATTGAAGCAATATCTCTTGACTTTGTTATGCCTTGAGAATAGTGAGTACTTTGGTTGTGACGCTTAGGCTCAGTTTTTGACTCTTGTATAAGTACCTAAAGTTGTATGATTTTAAATTTGCTTAACTGCTTTGACTAGAGTGTCTTGATTAATTCAATCCTGAGTGAGTTATGTGCCATATGTGTGTGAGGTTTGGTGTTATTTTGTGCATTGCATTTGATGCCTAGAACTTGCCTCGTGTATTTGTAAAGCGAAATAGTAGTGTTGTTCAGTCTTGGAAGTGATATAGGCGTTTTCTTGTTGAGCCAGATATGTATATTTTACCCACCTAATTGTTATGTATCGTAGTTAACCTCTTTGAGCCTATAATCCTTTTTCTTTGGCAACCACATTACAAGCCTTACCCATTTGTTTGAATTAACCATCTATTTGAACCTTTTCACCTCTCATGAGCACTTGAATTGTTATGAACTTTGTAAAAGTTAAAGTGTGGGGTGGTTGGCTTGACTTTTGAGTGGAACTAATTGAATAAGGAGAAAGGTGCACTGTTTTAAAAAAGGAAGAGCCACTTGAATTGAAAAAAAATATAGTTGGATTGTTATGAAAAAAAAAATTCCTTGATAAGTGGTGGCTCTTGACGTAAGTGTGCTTAAAGAAGAATGGGGTAATTTACATTGATGTGAAGGTGGAATTTTGGTTTGACATAAGTATGGGGTTTAAAGGTTAAAATGTATGTATTAAAGTGCTTAGGGAGGTGTAGTCACTCTTATATCTAAATATATCCTACCCGTCCCGTAGCCTACATTACAATCAAATAAAGTCCTAATTGATCCTAAATTGAATGAGCTCGATTAGTGGAGTAGTACACTACGGGTAAGCTTATGGTGCATCTTTTGTGGCATATGAATGTTATTTCTGAGAGTGAGTGAATTCTTTCTATCTTGAGTTCCTAAGTGTTCTTAAATTTTATTATGTGGAACTACTCTCTTTTGTTGTGTGAGGGCACTTGATTCATGAAGGAAAGGTAATGTCAGTGACCTCTATGTTAGAGTAAGTGGGTAAGTTGTGAATAACGTGTGGTACTTGTGAGTCAAATCTTGAGGTGAAGATGTTACGCTTTTGTGCTTAGTCTATTTTAAATACTCTTGGTGTGATGAGTTAGGAGAATTGTTTAAAAAGGTCGTGTCTATAAAAAAAGTGTAGTTTGATTGCTCGAGGACGAGCAATGGTTTAAGTGTGGGGTGTTGATGATAGGCTATAATTACGTATTTTAGTCGCTTATTACACTCTAATTTACTGCACTTTAATTGAGTTTGCGCTTTAATCGCTAGTGTTTTGCACTAATTGTGTGTTTTATGACTTGTAGGTGTGATTCCGAGCTATATAGATGTTATGGAATGAATTTAAGTGATTTGAAGCTTTGAAGTCTGAGTAAAAGCTCAAGGAATTAAGCCGGGATCGTGTTCGGGGGTCAAATTTGATAGTTGAGAACAAACGAAGACTCGATGAGGCATATTGTGCACTGTCTAGTAAAATAGACATAACTATTTGCTCAGAAATCCATCTGGGCTCCACAATATATGGTTGGAAAGCTAACTCAAAGGGCTACAACTTT
>NC_031994.1:33354165-33362123 GCF_001879085.1 Nicotiana attenuata
TTGGGGATGAATTGGTTGTTATATTAATATAGTTTTGAGTTAGTTGTTAATCTCTATTTGTTCAACTACGTTTTGATTTTGGTTAATTGAAAGGATCCTCAATTAGTCGTTCCTATTTATTATGTATCTGCTTGAGAGAGAGTGCATATTTAGGTAGTTGTTTGAACAACATCACTCCCGGAGTATAGGCGAGAGTCATAACCGAGGGTTTAGAAGTTGGATTAGAGATAACGATACCTCGGGTGCGATCTAAGTGAACTGTAATGTGAATCTAGCTAGCGTAGCTTGAGAGAGTGCGTCTAGTAAATTATCATAATTGCTTGAGAGAGATTTATGATAGCTGGAGAGTTCATGATTGATAGAGCAACTAAGTCAAAGCTATAAGAAACATACAACTAATGAAATCAACAATTGGGTAAATCATAACTCTAGACCTCCTTAATTTAGTCTCCAAACCTTTGTCTCGTTAGTTGATAATTTTATTGCTTTCTAGGTTTGTTAGTTAATTAGATAAAACTAAATATTACAATCTTTATAATTTAGAAAATTGTTCAATCTTGTCTTCTTGGTGATATTAAACAGATACAACTAAACCTTAGTTCTCTGTGGGATTCGACTCCGGACTTTTAGACCGGATTATATTTGCAGCGACCGCTTATCCTTTTTAGGACTAGAGTTGGGCGTGATCAAAGATACACTAACTCAATGAATGCATTATCATCCCTTAATAAAGAAATTAAAATTATTATATTAATTCTAGTTAATAATATTGTATTGATTAGTTATCTAATAGTACTCCATACTAGATAAGTAACGTGTAATAAATTGGATGCTAAGGGGTATATAGTGAATGAGGGGAGACCCGACAGTGGCTTTTTCATTAGCGTGTAAAACACAGAGAGCAGAGTAACGCGTAAGTGATCCATTAGGCGTTAACCATGGTTGGAAGAGGGTGGAACATTCTAACCCACTTGTTTGGTCAGCTTCCCCCTTTCGTCACTGATATTCTAATAAAACAACTGAACAACCACCTTTCCTCATAATATTATATATTTAGTATACGTTTACTTTATTGTTCATTTCTTCTCCCTTTCTTCTTCTTCCTCAATTGTAACTGCCTAGTCTTCTCTTCATATTGATATAACTGCCACGGATAATTTTCTCAGACCCCACTTGAGCAATATCAAATCTACACTCTTTCTTCTGCAGCAGATCATATCAGGTATTTTATTTTGTTTGTTACTTTTGATTCTTCTTTTGGATTTTGGTTTGGTTAAAAGAGCGAATTAACAAGAAATTCAAAGTTTTGATTTTTGTGATCTATATGGTTCATTTTCATATGCCAAGGAGTTGAACTGGACCTTTTTCTTCTCGGTTTCTATCATTGAAAATAATCATTTTCTTGTGGATTTGGGTTCTTGCTTTGTATTAATTCTGGTCTTCCTCTGCAATTGAGTAGATTTATATAGCCTTATTTGGTAAGGTTTTGCAAAATTTCGATTTACTGAATGTTTACAGCAGTGTATTTCATGCTGAATATGAATAAATAAATTCGTTTAGTAGATTCATGTTAATTAGTCTGAAAATTATCTTGTAGACTTGTTTTTTTTTAAAATGATTGCTATCACTTGAAGTTGGCTCTGTATTTAACACGTATATAAGGTAATTACGTTTTTTCAGACTTTTTTTGGGGGGTTCATGAGACATGAAATGCATTAGACTTTTACCTTTATACTAAGTCTGAGCTTGAAGATCTTTAGTGTAACAAGTTTTCTCTATTAGTAGCAATTAATATAGTAATTTTGATGGATAGTTCTCTCGGGTCTTTTGGGAGAAAAAGGGGATGGAGTTACGGGGAATATAGGAGTTCCTATCATAATAATCCATTAGAAAGATTTCCTAATTTAATTTCTCCCTCTTGCGGTGAACATCTGTGGAGCAAGGTTATCCTAATTTAAGGGCTTAAACTATTCTGCTTCAGCAAACACTTATAGTAAGAGTTAGAACTAATTATTAGCCCCACGAGACATGTCATGGTGATGCTCGATGTGTTTCGTTCTGTACTTTCTTCTTGTCTTTCCATTAGCTTCAAAAGAAGAAAGCTTTATTGTCCTCTGGAGAGGGTTGTAAAGTTGATGTTAGTTCATCTCTGTATTTATCACAGGTTGATTTTGTTGAAGCAGATATTGTCTGAGAGAAAAGAGAATGTGCTGAAAATACTTTGTGCATAGTATGGATGCGCACCATTTCTATGATTATGGTGTGACTGGAAGCGATTTGTCCTACTCTTCATATCCTACTATTAGTTCTCTACCAAATAGGCCGTCTGGAACCTCGAAATTTGATTCAGAAAATTCGCCAATTTCACCACTTGCAAACTATTTAGACTCTGAGACCTTTACCACATTAAGTGATTGCCAGGAGCAGCACAGCTCTACAGAAAATCTTTCAGGAGCTAGTTCTTCCAGTAATTCTTCGCTGGATTATAACCATTATTTCCATCGTCCAAGCCCCTCCCCGGATTGTCTTCCGGAAGGTCTGCTGGTTTTCTCTGGTGGAAATGCTGTTCTTCAGAATGCGGTTCACACTCAGAACATGCAACGTGCTCTGCTGCAGTTGGAGTCTGCTTTAATGGGGCCAGATGAAGAAGTCACAAAATCCAGCCCTTCTTATGGCAGAAATAAGGCGGCACAAACATCAAGTCAGAGGTCTAGGGCGTGGACCAACAAAGCCAAGGTTTTGCATCCAATTGAAACTCAACCATCACAAGTTTCCATGTTCACCAAGTCAGGCAATGGTATTCTACGTCATGAACGGGACAAAGTACTGGACGACTTGCCCGTGCATGGTGTTCCCTCTAGCAATCTGAAGCAGCTGCTTATTGCATGCGCCAGAGCTCTTGCTGAAAACAATCTAGATGATTTTGAAGTACTGGTTACCAAGGCAAGGGGTGCTGTGTCCATTACTGGAGATCCAATGCAGCGTCTTGGTGCTTACATTGTAGAAGGGCTGGTAGCAAGAAAAGAGTTATCTGGAACCACCATATATAGGAGTTTGAGGTGCAAGGAGCCGGCTGGAAATGATTTGCTCTCCTACATGCATATCCTCTATGAAATATGTCCTTACCTAAAGTTTGGCTACATGGCTGCAAATGGTGCCATAGCAGAAGCATGCAGAAACGAGAATTACGTCCACATTATTGACTTCCAAATTGCGCAGGGGACCCAGTGGATGACTCTCTTACAAGCTCTTGCTGCAAGACCTGGCGGTGCCCCCTATGTACGCATTACAGGAATTGATGATCCAGTTTCACAATATGCTCGGGGAGACGGATTGGCAGCAGTGGAGAAACGGCTATCAGCAATTTCTGAGAAATTCAACATTGCAGTAGAGTTTAATGCAGTGCCAGTTTTTGCTCCAGAAGTCACTAAGGCTATGCTTGATGTAAGGCCTGGTGAGGCTGTGGCAGTAAACTTCCCTTTGCAACTTCATCACACCCCTGATGAGAGCGTTGACGTGAATAACCCGAGGGATGAGCTTATTAGGATGATAAAGTCGCTTTGCCCCAAGATAGTCACTTTGGTGGAGCAAGAATCAAATACAAACACGGCCCCATTTTTCCCTAGGTTTTTAGAAGCCCTGGACTACTACCATGCAATGTTCGAGTCAATAGATGTGACCCTAGCGAGGGACAGGAAGGAGCGGATCAATGTGGAGCAGCATTGTTTGGCTAGGGATATAGTGAATGTCATAGCATGCGAGGGCAAGGAAAGGGTGGAACGTCACGAGCTACTGGGGAAGTGGAAATCCAGGTTCATGATGGCAGGTTTTCGGCAATATCCTCTGAGCTCTTATGTGAATTCAGTGATAAAGGACCTCATGAGGCGTTACTCAGAGCATTATATGCTAGTGGAGAAAGATGGGGCTATGCTGTTGGGGTGGAAGGAGAGGAACCTAATCTCTGCATCTGCTTGGTACTAGGTATGAGAAATCACTGAAAGAGTTGGTATCTGTAACGAAGTTGTAGTTTATTTACTAGTATTACTTAACGAGACGATAGGATGGATCAGGTAATGTCATATATAGTTTCAGTTTTCTTAACAATGAGTATAAAAATATTGCTTTCTGTTTAAAGTATTGTTCATAGTTATCCTTGCTGTAAATTATCATTTCTCGTCCTTAATATCCTTGATGATTATATTTCTTGAGCAATGTTCGGAGTAGTTCATGCTTAGTTTCTCAATGTTTTATTATCTTGAAAAGGAGATCAAGTTTTTAGGTACTAGCTAAAAGAAATAGTATATAAAACAAAATTGTACTGAGAAAATATGAAAATACGAGCAGGTCTTAAGGACTGTTACTAACACTCGTAATTCGGGTAATTGAAACATATACTTGCATATATACATGCAATAAGGAACAAAAGGTTTATTTAAATATCGCAACCAAACAAAAAATGCCCCTTCACCATAAACATCCTTAAAATTCCAAACTACATAAAAAGGTGTTATAAGTCATTGTAATTTACAATTCAAAACGCCATATAAGAATTGCGATAAAAAACTAACTTGTTTGACACTCGAAATCCGAATTGCATTATTCAATTGGGAGAGAAGGAGTACAATTCTAGAAGCTCAAATACTAAATACTACAATTCCAGCAGTGAGTTCACAGGCTATGTCTCTTGATGCCCAAGTGGAAGCAGTCTACCGATCGGGTTCAATTGAACACAAAACTTTGACGTTGAGCAAAAATTTATATGTAAAAATTCATTAAAATTGTAAAAATAATATATATGAACTAATTAGTAATTACTTTAAAAATACAATGGGTTGAATGCTAAAAGCCTTAAAAGTTTAATCATAGGGTTTAAATCCTGGATCCGTCTCTGAATGGAAGAGTACCAGCCGGATACAATTTCCCTGTAGCTCCATCTTTACTAATAGTCACAACGCGAACTGCGCCATCGCTGCTCGCACCACCATGTCGTGCAATGGCTGCAGACACCGCATTCACAACCAGTTTTTCTGCTTCTTCTTGACTCATTCCTTCCCTCCATGCTCGGTCCAAGAAACCATGCAAATAACTAGATTCACGTCCTTCAATAGCAAAACGTTGCGGCTCTTCTACTGTGCCCCCAACAGGAATCCCATATATGTTACCCCCATCATATTTGTCCCATCCACCAACAATCCTTCCTGTTTGACGCTTAGCCTTATTATTATAGGGCAACGAACTAACAAAGTTTGCAGCTGACTTGACAGTCGTTGGCTGGCCAAGTTGAATTCGAAAGTGGCGAACGTAATCTGAAACTATTTGTGCATCGTCAGCGCAAACATAGACATTATCAGCTAGCTCAGTTATCTTATTAGAAAGCCTACTCATCATATGCATTCCAGTACTGGTTCGGGAGTTAGCGCCGAGAACAACGCCGCCCTCGTAAGTCACCCCAAGGATGGTGGTTTCCGTAGAATGTGGCAACAATCTGTCCATCTCCATGCCAAATTTTACTTAGCTGAAAGACAAGAGACAGGAAATATGAGAAAGTAAGATTCAGAGATGAGATTATACCAATTTGCAAGAGTTGGGTCGCTTTTATAGTATGTTCGTAATTCTTTATTCCTTGTTGAGAGAGGATTTCTTATTGGATTAGGAAAACAGTACCTTATTGATATCGGCCAGCTTAATCAGATTAGGAAAACAGTAATTCCTACGTACTATTCCTTATTGATATTGGACTTATATTTCGATTAGGAATTAGTGACCGGTGCATTTCACTTTCCTACTGTCTTATAGATATAAGCATGAATTCTAATATAGAATCTTCAATTTTTTAAAAATAAAATTTACGTATTTTAGAAATTATATAAACAGTACTGTAAGTCACTATAATTAACAATTCAAAATATTTGTAACTTATTTGAAAAAATCGGGTTAAATTTTTTTTTTGAACTCTCCAAATAGTAATTGCCTCACATAAAGGGGAGAGAGGGCGTAGTAAGTGTGAATTTGTTAAATTGTGCAGTCATTTTTTACTTCAATGATAATAAATAGATTAAAAGAATTGATATTGGCGTAACTATGCGAAATCCGGGGAAATCTCTGAAATTGTTCCTTAACAAAATGCTAAACTCCAACTATGTATTTATTTAAACAGTACTATATATCACTACAAGAAATTGGTGGAAACCTGTCCAAGGCCTTCCGATCGAAATCCATCGGAAGTAAAAACTGACCGAAACTGGTCGGAAGTAAAAAGCGACCGAAAATGATCGCAAATAAAGCAAATTAGCTGCAAAAGTCAAATAACCAATTTCAAATAAATATACCGACCACCATCGGTCGGTAAATGTGATCCCACAATAGCAAAATACAGCTTTATCTGACACATTTAAAAAATTCGATTGATGTCGGTCGGAATATGATCAATATTTCACCAAAAGCTAGTCAGACTTGCATATTACGTACGGAAAAAAAGTTTAATTAAAAAAAGTTCATCATTACCGACCGATATCGGTCGAAATTCTTAATTTATTTTTTTCCGCCCAGTGTCAGTTGTATTTTTTTATAACAAATATAATTTTTTTTTAAAATGATGAAATTACTGGCCGATTTCGGTTGGTATTAGTGGTCATAAAGGGTCAACCATTTATAGATTATTGTTATTTACAATCTACATATATTTAAAACACACACTCACACACACACACATATATATTAACATTTAGGATGTAGTCTTTACTTAAAAGTAATTTTGACCATTTATCTAAAAATCGATCGACTTCGGTCGGTTATATTAATAAATAAATTTTTCTAAAAACATTTAAACTCAGATAACCGATCGATTTCAGCGGTTTATGGTCAAACAATCAAATCGTCACTTAAATGTACCGATCGCTATTTCCGATCGAAATCGGTCTGAAATTCTAAATTAGGTCTCCAGGGGCTTCTTCTCCATTTCTCTATTTTCTCTCTCACTCTCTCTTCCACCCAAGGCAATTTCACCCCAAATCCCACCCAAAATAAATTCCTACCTCCCTTCTCACCCAAAATCAAAGCCTTCATCATCTCATTCTCGTCTGCCGCCGCTGCCACCACCTGCCGCCGTTGCCACAACTTCTTCTCCACCATCACCTCTCTGTCGCCGCCGCTGCCACCACATGCCTCCGTTCTCACCCGAAATCAAACCCCCTCTCTTCTATTTGAAGGTTAGTTATCCAATTTTTTTTATTTTAACAACAACAACAACAACTACCCAGTATAGTCCCACAAGGTGGGGTCTGGGGAGGGTAATACGTACACAGGCCTTACCCCTACCCGAAAGGGCAGAGAGGCTGTTTCCAATCGACCCTCGGCTCAGTAAAAGGAAAAGGAAAACAAAAACAAAAAACAAAAAGCAAAAGAGCATTAGTGACTCCAGCAGAAATCACATAAATAATTATCTAAACATAAACCATAAATAAAATGGCATGCAAATATATCGACCAGTAACTACCATAAGGGGGCACAATACAATACACAGATCATCTATGGAGAGCCCTACCAACCCCCCCCCCCCAGCCCCGGGACAGAAGTACGAAAAATTCTAGACGCCCCTATCCTGCAATCCTGATACTAGACCTCCAGACTTTCCTATCCAGGGCCATGTCCTCGGAAATCCGCATTCTAGCCATGTCCTGCCTAATCACCTCTCCCCAATACCTCTTGGGCCTCCCTCTGCCTCGACTCGCGGCCAGCCGCTCACAACTCCTCACCGGGGCATCGGGGCTTCTCCTCCGCACATGCCCGTACCACCTGAGCCTCGCTTCCCGCATCTTCTCATCTACTGGGGCCACCCCCACCTTCTCCCCAATAACTTCATTCCTAATCCTATCTAACCTGGTGAGCCCGCACATCCACCTGAGCATCCTCATCTCCGCAACCTTCATTCTCTGGACATGGGAGTTCTTCACCGGCCA
>NC_031994.1:33374167-33414146 GCF_001879085.1 Nicotiana attenuata
AAGCGCAGTCCACAGTTCCTTTGACGTTTCCACGCCACTGTAGACGTTATACAAACCATCCTCCAGCCCGCTTAGAATATAATTCTTGCACAAAAAATCTGAATGCTTCCATGCCTCAATTACGAGAAAGCGTTCAGTTTCTGGAGTTTCGTCGGACAGCACAGGAACATCTTCCTTGATGAACTTCTGGAGACTTAGAGTAGTCAGATAGAAGAACATCTTTTGCTGCCAGCGCTTGAAATCAATCCCGGAAAATTTTTCGGGTTTCTCCGCCGGTGCCAATGCTGCCGGTGTCGTTCGGCTTGTTGACGCATTGGCAGTCACCATTGGAACCGCTTGGTTCTCATTCTCATTAGTCATTTCTGTAAAAGAATGACACAAACGTTAAAATCACGTAGATTTTAATAGAGTACAAAACCACAAAGGTTTTACTCTTCCAGAAACAGTAAGTACAAATACAGAAAATAAATTATTAAATTCCTTAAGCTTGTTATTACACTGTATTTGTAAAATAAATTATGGAAATATAAATGAATATAAACAGTAATGAATATAAACAGAAATGACATAAACCAATTCGAGCCCACTGAATTCACAGTGTTTCCTTAAGGAATTTAATCCCCTCCTAGTACCCAAGGTTATGGATTATTTCCTCCCAGGATAGAACGAATTACACACTGGTATAGTGGTACTTCAAACCCCAGTGTTTCAGCGAACACAAAGTTCGGTAGCAAATCACACTTACTTTTTGCTTTGTTTTGATGCTAAAAGCATGCAGAAGAAGGAGAGGAAACTCAGAAAATTGTAGTTAAAATTCTGAGCAGAATAGTGTTGTATTTATAGCCAAAGTTGGGTCTCTTCAGAATGGCTGTTTATGCAAAACGCCCACAACATAAATGCCATTACATAAATGGCCATTTACTCAATAATAAAGAGGGAAAATAAAGAGGAAAAATTGAAGAGGGTAGTTACTTTTCTGTTACCAAAACAGAAAAACGGATTGGATTTAATATTAATATTTAATATTAATATTTTGTTATTAAAACAAATATTTAATAACATTTCTGTTAATATTTTACTATTAACAAATAAATTTGGTCCAAAAAGTTAATCAATCAATCGATTGACCAAATCCGAATCCGAAGCCGAAGCCGAAGCCGAAGCCGAAGCCGAGCCGAGCGAGCGACGACGACGACGACGGCGCGAGGCTTGCCTTCTTCTCAACTCTTTAAGAGCTAGAAGAAGAGCAATTGCTTATATACCCATAAAAAACCTCTTCCTCTTCCAATATGGGACAATGCCCATTTGCCAAGGGAGGGGGAACTTAAAATTTCACTCAAAAATTTCATTTCCCTCCATTTCCCATTCACCCTCTTTTAAGTATTTAATATATTAATTAAATACCTTAAAAACCCAACACATATGAACAAAGAGGGAGAACTTGGGTGCCTTACTATTTTCATTTGCTTTCTCATGGCACCGTTCGTTCTTTTCGATTTATTCGACGTACCGTTAAGAACTTAACGGAAGTAGATAGAATATTAAGTAACTAATTTTATATTCTTATTTACGATTATGTGCAAAAGAAATAGAAGTTAACTATGGGGTTAAGTAATTGTTATAGTTAAATATTGTCTGTTTATGTGAATCTATATTTTTTTTGATCCGTTCCAAAAAGAATGACCCTTTCTAAATTTGAAAATAATTAATATGCACTCAAATTATTTAAACTAACTACTTTGTAACTAAATTTTTTTTATGTAACTTAAACTATAAATTAATTTGAATACTGAATTAATATAACATGTAATTTTTGGTTCTTTCTGTAGATGAAATATTGTAGTTGGATGTATAATAGGAATTATCCTAATCGTCGATTATTTTAGGGAAAAATTTGTATAAGTGGTTGAGGAATGTATTAGGCATGCAACGTCACTTGAACCATTTCGGCGTGGATGGATGATTAGGTGTCCTTGTGTGAAGTGCAAGTGTTTGAATTATTTGGGACCGGAGGATGTTAAGACTCATATTTATAGAAAGGGGTTTATGGATAATTATTTTGTGTGGACTAGTCATGGAGAGGTTGATGGTAGTGAATGTGTATTTTATAACATACTTGTTGGTGAAAGCAGTAGGTCGGTGGAGAATAACATTCAACATCCTAGATACCATGAAATTGTTGCGGACGCTTTTGGGATCCACTTCGAGTTTGAACCCCATGAAAGTGTTGAAAATGCTCCTAACGAAGAAGCAAAATAATTTTTATGAACAGTTAGAGGCTGCTAGTCGTCCACTATGTAAAGGGAGTATGCACTCTCAGTTGTCTGTTGTGGTTAGATTATTAAGTATCAAATCAAATAAGAATATTTCTCAAGCGGGTATAGATTCTTTCATTGGCCTTATGAGTGAACTAGTTGACCCAACTTTTAACATACCTGATGATTTCTATAAGGCTAAAAGATTGGTTTCTAAGTTAGGACTCTCGTCTATGAGAATCGATTGTTGTGAAGATGGTTGCATGTTATATTATAAGGGTGATGCAGATTTAGAAAGTTATAAATTTTGTGAAAAACCTCGTTTTAAGCGGGTTTCCAGCGGGAAGAAGTTTGCTGTGAAGTTGATGTATTATATACCTCTTATTCCTAGATTAAAGAGGTTGTACGCGTCGATGAGTTCCGCTGCTCATATGAGATAGCTCTATGAAAATAGAAGGCTGTCCGGTATTATGTGTCATCCTTCAGATGGGAAGCTTGAAAGCATTTTGATAGGACGTATCTGGATTTTGCTAGTGAACCGAGGAATGTTCGGTTGGGTTTGTGTGCTGATGGTTTCACGCCATTTTTCGTTTCTACAACACCATATTCATGCTGGCCAATCTCTCTTACGCCATATAATCTGTATAATCTTCCGCCTGAAATGTGTATGAGTAGTCCATATATTTTTTAAAATTGTGTTATCCTTAGTTCCCGCACTCCAAAGAGTTTGATTGATGTATATTTGCAACCTCTGATTGATGAGCTAAAACAACTATGGTATGATAGAGTTGAGATATATGACAAATTAACTAAGCAAAATTTTAACTGGCGTGCTAATTTAATGTAAACTATTAATGATTTTCCTGCGTATGGAATGTCATCTGGGTGGATGACTGCCGGAAAGTTAGCTTGTCCTTATTGCATGAAAAATGGTAAAGCGTTCACTTTAAGACATGACCAAAAGCAATCGTGGTTCAATTGTCATCGTCAGTTCTTGCCAATTGATCATGAGTTCAGAAGGATGAAGAATGCATTCAAAAAGAATACAGTTGAACATGATTTGCCACCTCCAATTTTTTCTGGTGAGAAAATTTGGGAGAGGGTTTAGAACTTCACTAAAGTTATCGAGGCTCCACCTTCTAGATTTCCTGGATATGGTGTTACCCATAACTGGACAAACAGAGCATATTTTGGAAGTTGTCATATTGGAAGGATAATCTTCTCCGACACAATCTTAATGTCATGCATATTGAGAATAACTATTTTAATAATTTATTCAACACAGTGATGGATGATAAGAATAAGATAAAAGATAACCCGAAGGCTAGACTGAACTTACAAGAATATTGCAGGCGACCTGGATTACATTTGCAGTCAGCGAACAATGGTAAGGTGTTCAAGCCCAAGGCCAGCTACACATTCACTTTGTAACAAAGACGACAGATTTGTGAGTGGATTACGAACCTAAAGATGCATGAGGCTATGCTTTGAATTTGGGAAAACGTGCCGATATGGTTGAAGGAAAGCTGACTCGTGTGAAAGTCATGACTGTCATATCTTCATGAAAACTTTAATCCCTATTGCTTTTTTTGATATGCCTGAAAGAATCTGTAAATCCATCACAGAGATAAGTTTGTTCTTCAAAGACTTATGTTCTACCATACTAAGGGAAGAAAATTTATTTCAAATGAATTAGAACATTCCTATAATTAGTAATAAGCTGGAAAAGATTTTTTCATGTGGTTTCTTTGATGTGATGGAACACCTTCCAATTCACCTTGTACACGGTGCGACTTGGAGGGCCGGTTCAATGCAGGTGGATGTATCTATTAAGAGGTAATGATCAAATCTTGGTTCATTTTTGTAATTTTTTTAACGTTATCGTCTAATATGACATTGTGCAGGACTATTGGCAAGTGTAAACTATTTGTTAAACAGAGGAATAGGATTGAAGGATCTATATGCGAAGCCTATCTTGCAAAGAAAATTGCTAATTTTTGTTCTTACTACTTCGAGAGTCATGTGCCATATTCTAGAAATAGGCCCAATCGGCACAATGTCGTGATTGAGGATGATCCATTATATCCACTAATGTCCATATTCAATCAACCAGGCCGAGGTTCTAAAGATCGATCAAAAAGAGTCTTAAGTAGTATGGAGTACAAATCAGCTTCATCGTATGTATTGCTAAATTGTCCGAAAATTCAATCCTTTTCTTAAGTAAGTATTGACTTAATATTAATTTACACAGACTATTATTTAATTAGGTTGATGCAACTAATAAAATTTTCAATGTATTGCACAGTGACTTCGTGAGTCAAATTGGCCATGATGCTGTATATTCTACATTTAAGACGTGGTTTAAAGAGTGTGTAAGTACAACTTACATATTTGCTCACATGTGAATACACATACTTGGTCACTTGTGAATATACATTTGCTCACTTATGATCTTTTTAACACTATATGTGTTATACCCGATGGGAACATAGGTCAAATTAGAGTATAACATATTGGTAAATCCGAGGTTTAATTAATTAAAGAGCCACCACCTAATTAATTTAATGGTGAATTAGGACACCAATTTTAGCTGAGTAATGCTTAAAGTTAATTCTGTTTCATGGTCTGCTTAACTTAAGATTATGGGTAAGGGTTCTAATTAATCCTATAGGGAAGGTTGTAACAGCACCCTATATGATCCGTTAAATACAGTTAACCGGCCAAACTTAGGTTAATAGTAAAGTTTTACTAGTAAAATATTTTATAAGTATTTAAAAATAACTCATAGTTACGTAGTAAATGATTTTGACTATATAAGATTACAAAGTATTCGAATAGGATAACAAATCAGCTAACTAGGTGGCATAACCATTTCTCCTAGATAGTGAGTCTAGGCTTAACAGAAAAGGTTTTAAATACATCGTAAAAGAGGAGCAATTTCTTTGTGTGTTCAAAGTGCTCGACTGTCGATTTCAGACTCAAAATATATTTAGCTTGATTCCATTAGAAATTGATTTAAAAATATATCTAACTTGATGCCATAAGAAGTTGATTTAAAATTATTACCTTAAAGGCTGATTTGCAATACTACTTTCAGTAGTCTAATGCATTAAGTGTTTATATATAAAACGTTGTGATAGCACTAGTTAAACAACATATATAAAAGTGTTTATAATATGTGTTATATTCTACATGATGTAGATGGTACCGGTATTTACCTAGACGCAAAATATATATGATTAGAATGATTCCATTGTTAAATTTACATTAAACATGAGTTTCTAACACAATCTCTCACTTGAGATAAATTCCAAAACACAGGTTAGCCAGCAATCATAACATTAAATGGGACACATAATAAAGGAAGAATAAGAACGACATAGGCGTCCCCAAACGTTTCGCTTATTTTCTTGCTATTGGGTGCATTCTAAGGAGGATGGTATGGGATGCGATGATTCCATGCTCGGGTAGCATTGAGTCTCGAGTGAGACTCTATTTTTGCTCCAAATGCATATGCAAAAGAAAGAAGAAGAAAGTCAAGAATTAGAAAAAAAAGATCGAAAATGACTATGAAATAAAAAGCAACGAGATATCAAAACTTATAACTTGAACCAAATCAGAGACATTTGATGAAAAAGTAGATGCCCAATTCCAGCTAGTTTATACATGCTAATGGGTTTGCAATTCTAAAGTCTTAACACGTTCCCAAAATTAAATGATAGAAAATGGACTCTTCCAGGTTCATTTAGGATCTATAGGTTAAACTAACTGGCCTAAGTATAATTCTTCTTAATTAGTGACAGTATTATATGAAACTTTATAACGCGTTTAAAGGGAACTCTTACACAAGCTATCTAATATTCGAACATCATGTTTTGACAGAGAACCTAAAGTTCTGGAGTATTTTCTTTAAGCAATGAATCAAACTTAAAAACTCCTATATACTATATCTCTATTATCATACAATAAATAAAAGACAATATGTTAATATATTTACAGGATCTTTCCCTCTTGCATATCATCGCATAGAAAGCAAGTTAGTCTTAGAAAGTCACTTTTTATTAAGTTAGTCTATTCATTTTTATTGCAAGCATAATCCAGACCTATTATAGGAAATGTTCCCTAACAGCCATCAATTAAACAGTAAGTTCTACACCTTATTTGGCAGTCTTTATTCGTAACAGCCCAGCCCGCTAGTGATATTGTCCGCTTTGAGCCTAGGTCTTCACGGGTTTAAAACGCGTCATTAGGGTTTAAGACTTGTTAACTTATATACCCAGCATCCTTCTTGTGTTTTGCCGATGTGGGATTCTGTCTAAAGTCTAAGGCGTTACATACACCCCCTCTTATGGACTCAGCGTTCTCGCTGAGGTTTTGTCACGACCCAAACCTATGGGCTGCAACGAGCACCTGGTGCCTTACTTAACCGAGTACAAGCATAACATCTCTTTCTTATTGTGCTTTCATTGGCAAATGGGTCAAACGGGCTGTCATGGACTAACTAGAATAAACATGGGGGAGTACTCAATGTAGGGCGACCCAACCCGATATAAAAATTTATACATGTGATATACGGGCCTATAAGGCCAACATGATCATTTGTAAACTCAAAACATAGGCCGGCAAGGCCATACAAACATTCGTATACATGACGTCTGTCTACAAGCCTCTAAGAGTACATACTTAACATAAAGGTCGGGATAGGGCCACGCCATACCAAACAATACGCGTCTAAATCATACTGACCAAACAAGCAACTCTGGAGCAAATAGACCGCACCAACATCTTCCGCTGAGCTGATAGCCTACTTGGAGGACTCTCGACCTGTCTATCGGGACCTGCGGGCATGAAACGCATCGTCCCCAGGCAAAAGGGACGAATAATGTACCGAGTACGTAAGGCACATAAATGAGTACATAATAGATATGGAAGAAATATAGAGTAAGTGACTCAACCTGTAAGTCTGGATAACTCTGTAAATCATGAAATACTTATAGTGTCATGCATATGCGTATGAATGTCATGTCGTGCATAGGTACATGTGTTCATAACATCATCAAGCCTCTGAGGGCATCCCATCATATCATCTCGGCCACTGTGGGCAAAATCATCAACGTATACCAGCTGATCAGGTGGTGATGCATATATAACACCGTACCTTTTCCCATATCCCATATAAATATAATATGCATATATACGCGTATATAACGCCATCTGGTCATGGGTCAATGTACATGTATAAATGCATAAGAAATACGTCAATAAGATTTTTTCGGAATGCCATAAAAATCAATATGCCTTTCGGATAAACTTTATCAAATACGTATTTTTCTGAGACCCATGAATAGAAGATATAATAATAATTCACATGGGGAATCAAGAATATAGTCACCCCCAATATTTCTATGAATAGAGTTATTTATGAAAGTTGTGTATTTTGCTCGTTTCATTTTTATCGTATGGATCATGCCAAAAGGAAAGAAGGTATAGCACTAACATACCTGGGTCGATTCTTTTGACAATCCATTTAACGCATGTCAATTGCGACAACACGAAATGGCAAGATCAGAGTAGGGAAAAATCCATAGGAGATTTTTGAGAAAGATTACACTGTACTCCCTTAGAATCGCAAAATCCCGTTGCTATTACGCAGTATAATTTTGTATGAATTTTTTTTTGCTTAAGACCGTCAATTTGCTAAATGTTTAATCCATCTCCCTTAATGAATTTGATCACAAATTGAATATCCTTTCTTGCAGAATCTATCCATCACTTTGATGATGTAAAAGGTCTTCATTTTTGTGAATTAAAGAAGTGTTTTGATGCCATTCTTTAATCCAAAGAGATAAGGTGCTCATCTTTGAATTGTTGCCACCTTGCAAGGTGATTCAAGAGTCACTTAATGTGTCTCCATGTGGCTGCCACGTTTTGCTCATTAATCTTATCCAAAGACTTTAATTACTCAACCCCTAACTATTAATTAACTAGTTAATTCCTCCATTATCCAATAATTCACATAATTAAGGATTATCTCAAATTACTTAAAATACTACTTACTTTTAGCACACCTTATACACCTTACTATCATGGTCATGTAGTACCTTGTATGACACTAGTCCATAAATACCGGGTATTTTAGCTCGGGCCGTATTTTATCCCAACATGACAAACTTCAACGAAATTCATTTTCTTCGATTCACTTACCCTCTAACCTTCACGAATTTACTCATCACTTGTTTGAAATAGTATAATACTTATAATCCCAAAATAATCTCATTCCCGAACTTATGTCGATTAACTTATGACGAAACTTTAACGTACGAAAACATGGGGTGTAACAGCATTCCCTCCTTTGGAACATTCGTCCTCGAATGTTGACTGATGCACTTATCATTATCATAGCCTATAGTCCTTGCGAATACTTTAGTACTATCCTTGCCATCTTAGGCAGTTGTTCTGTGAATAAATCCAAAGTCTAGGGTATTCCCACCTGTAGGTCTCTTTCTTACACCATGACCTATGGTCGGGATTCTTCCAATCTCGTAACTCTTGTAACCTTCTGTCATGCAGCCTGTACGACTTTTTCCTTGTAAGTATGCCTATGCGACTTTTCTTCCCTTTTTTCTCCAGCTTTTAGCCAACCTCTAGGCCTCACTTGGTAAACATATGCAGAGCTTGATAAGATGTCCCTCTAGGCATCTATGGGTATACTGAAATTCTTCGTTCGGTACTTTGTTGAACTCACGAATATTGCTATACCTTATTTCGTTTATCCATCTGTATGACTTTACTGCACCTAGGTAGGTCAGACTATACCATAACTCTTACCTCGATTTATCCTTACTGAGGTCTGCTACCAAACTCCCGGTTACTTTTCTTGCTTATCCCATATGTATGAATCCAAGTCCTTTAATGCTCCCTCATTACTGTTCATCTTAAGAATGACGGCCTAATCTCATCTCATACTTTGTGACTTTTTCCCATCCATTGTTGATTCACCTCAATATTGATCTACAATCTACCATTGATAACTTGACCTCTTATGTAACACTGCCACTATGGCCCACGTCTCATCGGGGACATTTGAGGTAATTAGACTGGTCCACCTAGGGGCGATACTATACTTCCATAACCGTATTTCATAGCATCCCAATGTGATTCACTTACGTGGGTATTTTAATCCTGTGCAATTCATGAAATCCCTTTTTTTGTTTCTTCAAATTAGTACTCAATCGAAGGCCCAAACATCATCCTTTATCTGTCACAATCACACCCTCATTCCACTCTAGATGCTATTAGTCTTAGATTCCTTTGAGTTCATTCAGGCTATACTGAAATTTCTATAACTTAGAAAAACCATTAGCTCTCTTGTTTTCATGGGCTTAATCACGAGGACTTATCCACTCTCGTCACCTTCTTACTCGCCCTTTCTCATCCTTACTCCTATCATAAAACCTCGTTCCTTTACTATACTTTAGCTTGCGACCTCTACGTATCTATTTATACTATTCGCAACCTTCCTTCAACTTGCTTGTACCATAGATTCCCTTATGTTATTCTAGAATATCAAGCGAGACATCACATCGTCTCTAACTCTTCTTTACTCTCTTGGCTAGATCTCTCAGTACCTAGAAACCATAGGCTAGAAGATACGCCACTGACGATGCCGCTATCATTCCTGGATATTGAATCCCCGCGCTTCTAGCCTTCTATCCGAAGTATGGACTATTCTCAATCTTCTGCTTTTGAGTATCTCATACGTTGTTCACCTTTACCTTACTTACCTTAAAGTCTCACATCATATCTTCTATCTCTTTCATGACCTCCCCTCCACATAGGTATAATTCACATCCACGTCTTGAACTTTTATTATAATACATGCACCTATTTATACAATCTCATGAGAGCTTCATACTAACTTCTTATGAGGTTGGGACACTTCTAACTGGCTTTATCGTAGAGCCGTTATAGAATATGGCTACTGTACTATCTCTCTCGTACCTCTGATATTAAGAGTGATTCTGCAATGTTCTCAATCATGATGTCTATAACTTTCTGGGTCCAATAAGTAGACTCCTAATTTACTTAGTTGATGTAACTCTTTAGTTTCCTCTTCCTTCTGATCAGCCTTTATGTAGGCTTAAGCTATCTTCCGATCTGCGGCTCATGGCATTTAGTTATTACTTTAGCCTTTCATGGACACTAAGGAAAACCATGATACAATCTTCTAATGATTCAATCCTTTGTCTATGACCTAGACCCAATTCCATCTTTTTACTTATACCGGAATATTCTACGGCTGATCATTAATCGAATAATTCCTTTCGTTCCATTTCAGCTTTCTTCAAATGTAAGCAATTGCTTTTCCTGGTCTTTTTGCCCCCTTGTTGCGTGCATACTTAGCTTATCTGAGTTCTCACGCATGCTGAAATTTTTGTGCAACTCATATGGTATCGAATATTACTTTTGGTTTTACTCCCTGCTCATTAGCCATGGTAGGTGCCACTTTCTTTTGGAGTGCATACAATTTTGTAGTGAGACTGTTGTTAGACAAGCATTTCCTTTTTAGGTCACTGTGCTTTAGTTGAAACTTTCTTCCTTATTTTCTCAGCTAGTCTTTCATTGTAGTACCTAGGGGGGGATCCTCTGACTCTTGTAAGGCTGCGAGCTTATCACATCGTATGCCTGACGGAATTTTTGATGTTCTTCCTCGCTTATAATTACCCGTAGTTACTTATCTCCACGCCCTTGTGCTTGTAGGGTTACTTCTGAACTAATATTTTGACTGACTTCCTAGTGTACTCTCTTTTATTTCCGTAATACTCATACAATATCTTTATCTACCCCAACTCTTATCCGAATATTTCTCAAGGATCACGATATCATAACTGCGAGGATGAATTCCCCATATTGGGGTTCCCTATGTTTAACTTGCACAATCTGTTGATTTGTCTATATCCTCTTGTCTAGCCATAGCTAGGCTATTCCTGAATCAACTACTAACTACTTGTTGGCCCATTCCCGTATCAATATTCCGCGTAGTCTTTCTTGGGTTATTTCCTTTATCTTAACTTACCTCTTGCACTGGCTCCTTATTAATCAATAACATCTCGGGCAGGAACCCTTACTTCCTCTCCTTGACGTCGTGCTTGCATAATGCTCTGGTATCGTAGCATATCTGTAGGCTTTGAATAAGTGCAATCTCATCCCTTTTTCATTTTATCGCATTCTTCCTTTACCATTCCATAATTACTAGAACCACTTAATTCTGACTTAATGCCACATCACTCCATATTCCCCCCTTTAGGGAAGTACTAATAATTAGCGGTACAACGATCTACCTATAGATGTTTTACCTCTTCATCATTGGCGTCTTCTCATATTATCGATGATCCTCACTCGCCTTGCGGTAATCCTTCTGTACCAACGATAACAAAATTCCTTACTCGCGAGGGTGGCACTTAGTGTAACTGGCACACACAGTCCCTTAAGCTTAACTTTGCTCACATTGCTTGCTTTAGGGAAGCGTCTTCCTGAATAACCATTCTCTGAATTTCTCATGAATCTTCTTCTGTTGTCCATTCTATTATCGCCGGAACAAAATCTGAAACTCTCATGATGCCGACTATTATCCAATCACTCAGTCCCTAATTCACGTTTAGTTTATCTTGTTCACCAGCCCATACTGCTTTCTATTATTCTGGGGTCTAACTTTTGCTTCTGGTAGTTGCGTTGGAGTCACGAACTTATATCTCGAAGTGAGGATATGACTTTATGGCCTATACTCTTTGTTGTCTCAAGGCTTGTCATCTCTCGTCTTTTCCTTCACTTGACTATAGACTCTGTAATACTGTCATCTTTTTGACCAACCGTTGTCATCCATGTATCACATCTTACTCTTAATGCTTCATTAGCTCTCTTCTTATTTCCTGCTAACATTTCTGTCTATCACTTTATTCTGATAACCTCAACAAGATATTCTTTTGCTTTTAGCTCCCCTTTGCTCCATCCACTGGCTCTTCGGTTTGCCTAGAATTATCTCTCTACTAGAGACGGGAGCCATACTAAGATAATATTTATCCTTTCCAAGCTTCCAGTGCCTATCTTTGTAGCACTCAAATCTAGCTGTACTATTTTAGAGTGCACCATCTAGGTGTCTCACAAGGAGATCCATTACCACGTTTGCAATATCCTTCAGAAATGTCAACTAACTCTACCAATCTATCCACCATTTTGGGTTACTCTAACCCCAGCAGGATCCTGATAACCCGTCCTTCTCTTAAACTATATATGTTAGCTCCCATAGGTCATAACTGAGATCGGTGTGGCCGATTGTACATACATCTGTCACTGTTGAAGGTAACTCAAAATGCTTATATCTCCCTTCCTGAATGGTAACTAATGATAATCTTTATTAACTGAGTACCTCGTACCCTTATTCACCTTGCTTCTTTTACTTGCTGAAACTTGTGTCTACCTTCCGATTCTGTTATTCCGTTTTACCGTAAGACTGGATAAGTATTCTTGCCTTAAAACTCCTTATCAAGAACCTTACACCTTTTTAGTACACGCATGGTCTGCTGAAGACCTCACATTTACTCATCATAAGCATGATGCAAAATCGAGTTCCTCTGACTCAACACTTCCACAACTATATCTCTTACCGACCCTCTTTCTGAATGTAGGCATCGTTGTATTACGAATAAGATAGAGTTTAGGAAATTGAGTTCTTACAATTGAGCTCTACCACACGATCTAGAGTAAGAAGAAAGAGTGACAGTCCTAAATGCCCTGTAGCCTCCTGCTTATAAGTGTGGTGCACGACACACCCATAAACAAGACTCTACTAGACACGACTTGTAGACTCTCTAGGACAGAACTGCTCTAATACCACTTTTGTCACGGCCCATAGGTTTAGTGTCACGACCCAAAATCCCACCACAGGCGTCGTGATGGCACTTAGTCTCTAAGACGAAGTAAGCCGATTTTAATAACGATTCAAGCCCTTTTTTTTATAAATAGAAACAAGTGTCGAAACCAACAATGGAAATATGTTATAACAACTTCCCAAGACTGGTAATACTGAGTCACGAACTCTAACTGAATACATGCAATGATCTCAAGGATCGAATATACAATACTGTTTGAATAAGAGTTGATAGTACAATAAAATAGAAAGACCCCAAGGAACTGTGACGACCAAGCAGCTCTACCTTGAATCCTTGCGATCAACACACTAACTCTGTCCGAGTCAGATATCTCTAATACCCGGCTCTGTACAAAAATGTACAGAAGTATAGTATGAGCACACCACAGTCGGTGCCCAGTAAGTATCAAGACTAACCTCGGTGGAGGAATGACGAGGTACAATCAAGACTCTTACTAGTCAAATAACCTGTGCAATACAGCAGTATACGATAGTACTGAAAAACAACTAGCAGTGATAGCAACAAAAATCAACCAGTGAGATAAACAGCAAGGCAACAAGGACACTATAAATATTGTTCAACAACTAATGAATACAAGTACAACCAATTAACTAAGTCCTTCAAATATAAATCTTTCATTCATAAGTTTTTCAAATAATAATCCTTAGAATATAATCCTTTCCAATAAATATATTTTGTACTTCCTTCGAATAATTATCTTTCAAATAAATTCTTCCAAATAAATATCTTCAGATATAATTATTTCAACAAGTCTCTTCCGAATATAATTCTTTCAAATAAATATATTTTTTTGAATAAATGTTCTTTCAAATAATATTTTTTGAATATAAGTCACCCGGTGACATTTCAAAATAGTTAATTGAAAATAAGTACCTTTGAGTATAATCTTTTCAAATAGATAACCTTCGAATATAAGTCACGCTGTGACACCTGATCTCATAATCATACAATACGGGTCTCAATACTTGAACCCTAACACTTGGCATCATGTGCCCTCATCACACCCTTATGTACTTTTCTTTTGCTTAGACACTCCGTACTCAGAAACATCGATAGGGGATCTTCCGGGATCCCGTCCCGTAGTCCCAAACGTAAAAGCTCGGGGATCTCTCAATATCTTCAATATATGTGTTGGGGATCTCTTGGTATCCCGAGGATCTCTCAGTATCCTCAATATATGTGTTGGGGATCTCTTGGTATCCCGAGGATCTCTTGGTATCCTCAATATATGTGCTGGGGATCTCCCGGCATATCGATCCGTAGTCCCAAAGTAAATATCCAGTACAGGGGAATCTCCCGGGTGCATTCCCGTAGTCCCAAATACAAATGTGCAGGGGGATCTCTCGGAATATCGATCCGTAGTCCCAAAGTAAATATCCAGTACAGGGGATTCTTCCGGGTGCATTCCCGTAGTCCCAAATATAAATATGCAGGAAAATCTCCCGAAATATCGATCCGTAGTCCCAAAGTAAAAATACAACAATCTCAAGGACTCAATTATCACATTCTTCACAAATTATACTACAAATGTTCAAATGTTACAACATCTCACGATTTCCACCTCAAGTGCTATATTATCACATCATTCACAAATTATACTACAAATGTTCAAATATTACAACATATCACGATTTCCACCTCAAGTGCTCAATTATCACATCATTCATAAATTGCACTACAAGTGCTCAAATATCACAATTTCATGAAATAAATATATTTATTTACCTTATTAACACAATTTCCCATTTAAATTAGCTAGAGATAAAAATCAAGAATGAAAGTATTTTTCAAAAAAAAAATAAAAACTCAAACAAACACAGAGTTCACATAAAAGTCGAGTAGCAATCACTTCAAATTATCGTATCAAAACAACATCAGCAAACAAGGAATGAGGCATGGCATATAAGAGATTTAGTAAGTCCTATAAAATTTTCCAATTTAATACATAAGGGTGTCCACGAATTTTAACCAATATAATTTGCACATATAAACCAAGTACGTACTCGTCACCTCACGTACATGGTTTCAAATCACACAATCACCTCAGGTACATGGTTTGAAGTTATGCCGATATTTCACAGTCGCCTTCTTGCTTGAATTAACCTCCGGACGGCTCAAATCTATCCAGATTAATTGTATAACTACATTAAAATTCATCAGAAATAATTCTGGATAATATAACATCGACTTAAAATTTCACATTCAAAAAGTCAACCAAAAGTCAATGCGTGACCCGCCTCTCGAAACCCGACCTAATTTTCACGAAATCCGAACACCCATTCAGATACAAGTTTAACCATACCAATTTTATCAAATTCCGACATCGGATTGGCTTCCAAATCTTAAATTTTCATTTTTGAAAGATTTGCTAAAAATCTGATTTTTCTTCCATCTAAATCCGTATTAAACGATGAAAATAACCACGGATTTATGAAATACAAACATATTCGTGTATAGGACACTTACTTGAGTCGAAATCGTAAAGAACACCTCAAAATCGCCCAAGAACCGAGCTCCAAAAATTTCCAAAACAAATTGAAAAGTCTCTGATTTTCGATGCCTTATGTTTCTGTCATTTCCGCGGACTGAATTGCGCGCCTGCGGAGTCGCTTCTGCGACAAAAGCGTCGCTTCTGCGATCAACACTGGACAGTCCAACGCTCGCACCTGCGCAAGCATTTTCCGCTTCTGCGAAGCTCGCAGGTGCGACTGTCTCGCGCATCTGCGCAAAGTTCCTGCTTCTGCAGCTTCTTTGTACGCTGCTGCGATGCCTTCCCCAGCCATGGCCAATTTTGCTTCTGTGAGGAGCTGTTTCATTTCTTCGGGGTTGCTTTTGCCAGCCAAAAACGCTGCTGCAAAGTCCCACGGTGTACTGCCCAGCAGCCATGATCTTCCTCATTTCTCATTATTATCTCGTAAGCTTAGTGTAAAGCATCTCGATTTATTTTTTATAGTAGAGCCTAAATGTGACGACCCGACCCGTCATCACGTGAGTTACCGCTTCATTTTTCCCATTTTCACCTTCTTTATGCCTCATTATCAGTGTTTTGTGTGAACGAGTTGGTTTGGATTGGTTTTAGAAGGAAATGAGACACTTAGTCTCTTTAAGGAAGGCTTAGTTTGGAAAAGTCAACCGGATATTGACCTATGTGTTAGAGGGCTCGGATATGATTTCCGATGGTTCGGTTAGTTTTGGGGGATGATTTGTGACTTAGGAGTGTGATCGGAAGTGTTTTTGGAGGTCCGGTGTAGAATTAGGCTTGAATTGGCGAAGTTAGTATTTTGGCGAATTCCGGTTGATAGGTGAGATTTTGATCCGAGGGTCGGAATGGAATTCCGAGAATTGCTGTAGCTTCGTTATGTGATTTGGGATGTGTGTGCAAAATTTCAGGTCATTCGGAGGTGATTTGGTTGGTTTTTATATTGAATGCGTATTTCGGAAGTTTTTGAAGAACTTAGGCTTGAATTCGATGAGAAATGATGGTTTTAGTGTTGTTTGAGGTGTTTTTATGATTGGAACAAGTTTGGGTGATGTTTTAGGATGTGTTGGTGCTTTCGGTTGAGGTCCCGGGGGCCTCAGGTAAGTTTCGGATGGTCAATCGGACCATTTTTGAAGTTTTGGAGTTGCAGATTTTTGGAGTTCAGTGTTGTAGAAATTAACCCATCGCGTTCGCGTAGGGTGAGTCGCGAACGCGTTGAAGGAAATTTGAGGGCCAGGATTTAGGCCTTCGCGTTCGCGTTGAGACCTCACGATTGCGGAAGGTTAGGAAGTTATGCATCGCGTTCGCATGAGAAGCCCCGCGTTCGCGTATAAGGACTGAGGTCCAGTGGTGAGTTGCTCTCCGCGTTCGCGGTTGAGGGACGCATTCGCGTAGGTTTAGGGCTCCAGGGCTTCGCGTTCGCGTGTGGCTGACCGCGTTCGCGAAGGGTAAGTGTGGTCAGTGGAATTTTGTGCATCGCGAACGCGAGAAGGCCCTCGCGTTCGCATAGAGTAAATATCAGCTGGGCAGAAGGGTTTTTAATAATATTTCATCCGCGAGCTAAGTCATTTTTCGACCATTATTGAGCATCCTTGAGAGCTTTTGGACGGGAATTGAAGAGGGTTTCGACTGGGATTGATTGGAGGTGAGTCCTATGATCTAAAAACATGATTTATTTGTAGAATCAGCCTAGAAATTCATGAAAATTTATCAAAAAGGGGGAAAGAACTAGGGCTTGAGTTTCGAAATTTCAAATTGGGTTTTGATGGGTCATTTGAGCTCGGATTTGGGAGTTCTTGGTATGTATAGACTCGTGGCGAGATAAGAAATCAGTTGATGTAAAATTTTCTGAAATTCGAGAAGTGGGCCCGGGGCCCGGGTTTTGCAAATTTCGTGATTTTCGATGTTTTTCGATTCTTTTCGATTGGGTTATGTTACCTTAGCCTATTGTGACGTATTCGTTGTGGTTTTGGTCAGATTCGACGCGCGAGAAGGCCGATTTGCGAGGCAAGGGCATAGCGAGCTAGGATTTTGGCCGGCTTGAGGTGAGTAATGATAGTAAATGATATCCTGAGGGTTTGAAACACCGGATTTGCACAACGTAGTGCTATATTGAGGTGAAACACGCGCTTAACGACGAGCGCGAGTTTGTTTACTACTGGGGATTGTGACTTGGTCCGCCCCGATTGATATTTTTACCGCGTATTTGACTGAGATGTGTTTGTTATCAACATGATTTGGGCTTATTGCCATATTTTTGGGCTTCATGCCGACTACTTGAATCCTTCGTGGGCTTTTATCACCGTTTCCTCACTATTTTGATATATTACTTGAGCTCAGTCCTGTTGATTAATACTGTTTTACAAACTCAGCCACTTATAATTGAATTTTTGAGATTTAAATGATATTTCCAATGTTGTTTGGGCTGAGCACTACTGTTTTACTGATGCCGAGGGGCTTGTGATGATTTTTGGACCGAGTGAGGCCGAGGGCCATATGTGAGGATATACTGAGGGATATGAGGCCGAGGGCCTGAGATACATTTATATGCCACGAGGTGGCTTGAGTGACGTGAGGAGGCTTTCAGGCCTTGTGAGCGATGTGAGGAGGCTTTCAGGCCTTATTAGTGATGTGAGAAGGCTTTCAGGCCTTATGTTGATATAGCGCCTGGGCCATAAGGGGCCCCTCCGGAGTTTGCACACCCACAGTGAGCGCGGGTACCCATATGATATGAGAGTGAGCCCGAGGGGCTGATATTATGCTGAGTGACTGAGAGTGAGCCCGAGGGGCTGATACTATGCTGAGTGACTGATACTGAGCCCGAGGGGCTGACACTGTTCTGAGCGATTGATACAGGGCCCGAGGGGTAGATTCCTACTCACTATTTACTTGTTGTTTACCTGTTTTTAAAAGGAGATTTCATTTGACTCTTTACTGTTTTACTACTTTAAGTGATTTACTGCCTGATATAGAATTGCCTTGTGCACTTATGTGTTTTCATGCCTTCGGTTATTATTTATTATTATTACTCACTGGGTCGGAGTACTCACATTACTCCCTGCACCATATGTGCAGATTCAGGCGTAGCAGAGTCCGCACCTGAGCGTTGATTCCTTCCAGACCAGGCAGCGATTTGGAGTTACGAGGTAGCTGTTGACGTCCGCAGGCCCTTGTCTCCCTTATCCTCTATCATTTATGTTTTCTTCAGACTATTGTACCGGACTTCATACTTTGTAGACTTATAGAAAACTCTGTAGTAGCTCATGACTTGTGACACCCCGGTTTGGGCTGTGTCGGGATGGTTTCTCCTTGTTATTATCGTTGTTCCCGCGTTTATGGTTATCTTAAACATGTGTTAGAATTGTTAATGTTAATTAATTGCTTTAAAAGATGTATTTGCGTTGTTTTGGCTGGCCTTGTCTTCACGAGAGGCGCCATCATGACCGGGTTCGGAATTTGGGTCGTGACACTAAATATTGACGTTTTATTCTCAAATTTGCAGTTGTATATCAGTTTACTCAACAAAAATCTTCTAGCATGTAAACTTGTCCTGACACCAACATGGGTAATTAAAATAGAAGTGTCTAAGAAATTTCGCACCTGCGTTCCAGTGATCGCACCTGCGATGTCGCAGGTGCGCAAACTTGTCTGCTTCTTCGATGAGCTGCCAGCCTTCATAATCTCGCTTCTGCGATGCTCATCTCGCTTCTGCGAGGCCGCACCTGCGCCCATTATTCCGCAGGTGCCATTCTAACAGCTGCTGCCCAGAAAACAGTAGCAATTTCAGCAGCTACCTCGGTCCGAAATTTATTCCGTTAACCTTTTGAAATTCATCCGATGCCCTCGGGACTTTAACAAAACATTCCAACATGTCCCAAAATACTACGAACTTAGTCGAGGCTTTAAACCACGTTAAACAACACTAAAATTTCGAATCGCGCCATGAATCGAATTATGAGTTTTCAAATCTTCCAACTTCTATATTTTGCGCCGAAACATATCGAAACATTCCGGAATGACTTCAAATTTTGCACGCAAGTCATAAATAACGTAACGAAGCTGTTCCAATTTTCGGAATCGAAATCCGACCTCGTTATCAAAATTTCAACCTTCGGTCGAATTTTTCCAAAATCTCATATTTTTCCAACTTTCGCCAAAATGCGTCGAATTGTCCTACGGACTTCCAAATCCAAATCCGAACATTCGCCTAAGTCCGAAATCACCATACGAAGCTATTGACATCATCAAATCTCCATTCCGAGGTCGTTTGCTCAAAAGTCAACTCTCCGATCAACTCTTTTTATTTAAGCTTCAAAATGAGAATTTTAAATTTAATTCCTGCTCTTCCCAAAACTAAACACGGCCACACACGCGAGTCATAATGCATATTGCGAAGATGCTCGCGACCTTTAGTCATTGAACGAGGCGTAAATTCTTAAAATGACAAGTCGGGTCGTTACATTTAGGTCGTGACAGGTTTGCTCCACCGCATGGAATTTGTCTAGACTCAGCATTGAGGTTTGCCCAGCCTAACCGGGATTTGCCTAAACTCAGTTGAACTCTGACCCACCATCGGCATGGCTGACACAAGAGTGGCTCTGACACCATCTGTAACAGCCCAACCCGCTAGTGATATTTTCTGCTTTGGGCCTAGGCCTACACAGGTTTAAAACGCGTCACTAGGGTTTAAGGCTCGTTAACTTATATACCCAGCATCCCGCTTGTGTTTTGCCGATGTGGGATTCTGTCTAAAGTCTGAGGTGTTACATCATTCATTACTACAGAATTGTTCTGAAACTAAAAATTATTCATATATTGGTCGATAATATTATGGTAAAGACTTAATGGTAATTGAAAGGTATTCTGGACCTATCTCCTTCATATAAGAACTTCAAACTTGCGACATAATTCATGCCGAATCCTAAAGGCATTCTCTTCTATGAAATAATAATACTTCAACTAAGGTTTGGTCGAATGCAAAAGGTCTTACCGCATGGTTTAACAACAGCTTCTTTTTGTGGCTTGAAAGTTTTTAAACGTACTCTACTAAATCAGCCTTCGTTTTTTATTAGAGTCCTTTGGGCATGATATATAGATGCTGAAGAACACAAGGTAGAGCAAATATTTCACTTAATACTGGACATTTAACCAAATCTATAGAAAAGATATCTAAGGATAGACAAGTTTCTACCATACATAGCAAAAGAATATGAACAAACTTATGCACATGAATTCTAAGATGTAAACTGGAAAAGAAACTACCAAACTAAAACTTGGGCATCATCTTTAAGTAAGGAAAGAAACCTAGTACATGATTTCAAGTAAGCTTTAATACCATACATAATACTTAGTCTTGATTTCAATCAAGAAGGCAGCTTCCAGTGTGTCCAAAAGATAGAATGCTTATCGAAAATCATCTTCCTAGCTTCTAAGCTTTCCAACTTCACTTTTTAGTCCATATCACAACAAAATACTTCTTTTACGAAATATTAAAATAGGACAACTGTGGTTAATCCTAATTATCACACTGTTTAAATTATCTAATAATTGAAACATCACATATTGATCCAAACATATCATTCTTATTTAAATGACACAAGGACAGAACATATGGACTTTCGTACCCAAGATTATTACACAAACGAGACCTACATCACGATTTCTATGTAGTAAATAATAGTGTGTCTTCAAACCAACATTTATTATGATTTTAAAACAGAAACAAGGAAAAGAAAGATTGAAAGTTACAAAACTTTTGCAGGGCAGCGAGCTAAGGCAGGGTCTTAGATGCACTATCGAACTCCGACCTCAAAGTCGATACCTCGAACTAACGTTAATCGCTGAGACAAATGAATAAATAAAACAAACGCTTATGTTTTTGTTACAAGCCAACGGAACTGAGAGATTAAAAAGAAGAAGCTTTTTGAGAGGTAGAGATGGAGGCTAAACAAAGGTAAAAGGAGGGGGGCGTCAAGCCTTTGTTCTAGAGTAAAAGGGTGGCCAAAAAACCTCCCTTAAATGACCTACAGATGCCACTATTTATAGGAGAAGATTTGGTTTCTTAGGGCTAAAGGGGGCAGATTTTTTGAGCGGGATTTTGAGCTTGAATCGAGTCAAAAATGCCCGTTTGAAATTCGAACATTGGAGGGCCTGGATCTTCACGTGATTTTGGTCAAAAAATGTGAAGAAGAAGTAACCAGTTGAAGGGATTTTATAAATAAAGATTGAATCTCTATACCATTTTTATGCTTTTTATCCTGTTGATACAGAGCTTGCACGAAAATGGAGTAAGCATCTTCTGTTCAAACTCCATAAAGCTGAAAATTGGCAAAAATGGCACATGAAAACATGAGAGAGGCGCTGAGAGGGACAAGAGAGGAGCCTCTTGCCTAGGAGAGAGGGGAACCAGACAAACTAAACCTAGTTGTCTTGGGCTGAAATCAAATAGGGCTATTTCGGGTTGGGCTTCACTTGCTTGGGCTGTTATAAGGAATTTTAGGCCTGCAAAGTAAGTTGAATGGCCAACTTAATTTGGGTCAATTCTCGTAAGGTTTGATTTTATTCCCTTCTTCTTTTAATTTCTTTTGAGCTTTTAATTTGGACAGATTATCTTAATAGTCACATTATGTAGTATTATATAATACCATCTATTTGTACTAATTGAGTAAATAAAATACTCAACATAATCTGTAGCACTTGAATAAGTAAAATAGTTGCGAGCAATTACATACTAATTAGTACACTTATTCGTTGAGTATGTGCTACGTCTTCAAAGTGCTTGTATTTATAAAGTCTAAAACTGAATAAGTATTACTACTTTATTTAATAATAAAGATATAACATTTCTCGCTGTCACGATCCAAAATCCGCTAGTCGTGATGGCACCTAACCCAACCCGCTAGGTAAGCCAAATAATAACTATCCAGTTTCAATAGTGCTAATAAGTCAATTAAACAAAATAAATTATCTGGATCTATTATATTTCCTAAGGACTAGTAGTACAAATCATGAGATTCTAAGAATAGAGTTTACAAAGGTGATATGGAACAAATACATCTTCTGTTTGAAAAGTACATAACAGAGTTTTTATAAATCTACAGCTACCATGAACAAGAGACAACATACAACAGGAATGCAGGTACGCCTTCTAATCCAGCAACCATCGAATGCAGCAACATCAGCATCTGGGATCTGCACACAATGTGCAAGAAGTGCAGTATGAGTAAAACCGACCCCATGTACTCAAAAAGTAACAAACCTAACCTTAGGTTGAAAGCAGTGACGAGCTGAAATATAGATCGGGTCCAACAGTAATATCCAATAGAAGTTCATAACAGTGTAAAACAAATACATAAGAAGTAGCTCAGAGATAGAATGCTCAGCCTTTTTATATTTTTCCAAAAATGATTCCGCCTTTCAAGAATATTAGTGAAAACCCCAAATTCTTTACCGAAAACGTCATGAAATATGAGATAGTTTGTAAACTGCACTTTTTTTAGAAAAACCTTTTTCACAATAGATAAGATGTTTCATTTTCTTTCCAAATAGCAAGTGTGATATACCTCTCTATGACCACATATCGATATGTGTAAAAAATGTCATGAATGACGTGATACCGTACAGCATGAGGAAGATACATCTCAATGCATGTATGTCATATATGCATGCCAATTCCATGTACCTCAGAGATGAATCATGTACTCACACTCTCAGAGTACTCAACCTCATTGTATCATACTTTTCACTCATCATACTCAACCACTCGGCACTGTATATGGCCCACACGGCCCAGGAAAAATCCATCCCGGAACATATACAACACTGACTATAAGTCACCCAGTACCGAGGAAGGGTCATTCCGGCTCCATGGAGAAGATCCATCTCCAGGTGTATATATATATATAAATGCTCAACTACTCGGTACTGTATATGGCTCATACGGCCCAGGGAAGATCCATCCCGGAATATATACATCACTGACCATCAGTCTCCAGTAGCGAGGAAATAGGCCAATCCAGCCGCATGGAGAAGATCCATCTCCATACCAAGGGAAGATCCATCCCTGAATATAATCAACTGCGCTAACTGGGGGTGTGCAGACTCCAGAGGGGCTCCTACAGCCCAAGCGCTATAACAGGCCAATCATGGCATAAATCAATATAACCGCTGCGGCGTGCTGCTTGATCCCATAACTGTCATTCATAATCAGGCTCTCGGCCTCACTTAGTCATCAATCTCTTCTATCTTACCCACGGGGTACTGACCCGGAACAATGATATGATGCATCAATAAGCAACAACCGAGACTGAGATATGATATGAATGCATGAATGTGACTGAGTACAAAATGTCAATGAAATCAATGAGATGACAGCAAGAAACGACCACTATGGGTCCCAACAATATCAGCATAAAACCTAAACATGATATCTAGCATGATGTACAACTCATTTACTTTATCACATGGTGAAAACACATATATCAACAAAATAGGGCCGCTATTCAGCGCCCTGGAAACAACAGAGTCACAATTCATAGGGTGCACGCCCACACGCCCGTCACCTAGCATGTGCGTTACCTCAACATCAATCATATAGCACGTAATTCAGGGTTTTATACCCTCAGCACTAAGTTTAGAAGAGTTACTTATCTTAAACAAGCCGATTCCGACATCGAGAAAGCCAAGCAATGCTCCAAGAATGCCATCACGCGTGTAGCAACCTCCGAACGGCTCAAAATTAGCCAAAAGCAACTCAAATACATCAGATAAAGCCCAAGGAAGCAATTACATTTGATAAATATCAAATTCTACATCAAATCCCAAACCCGGCCGAAAATCACACTCGGGCCCACGCCTCAAAAGTCGACAAAACTCACTGAATCCGACAACCCATTCGATTACGAGTTCAACCATACTAGTTGCCGCGCCCCCTTTTTCCTCCGCGGAAATCGGGTTTATGACATTTGGGAAGACAACTCGTTCCCTTTTGGGAATTGGGTTTAATGGAATTGAAGAGTCGTCACCTAATGATTTAAGTACATTAGGACACTAAGAAGGGTTTGAGTCAAGTAACCAGAGATTGGGTAAGGGCTTGAAATTATCCCAAGGGGAAGGTGTTAGGCACCCCTCAGGATCCACTAGTGTGGTTCCCGGCCAAACTACTGTTGTGACTTAAGTACAAATAACACATAGGCAAGTAGGACTTCAAATGAGGGGGGATTTTACACATAAAGGTTAGAAATAAACAAAGTCGAAAAGCATTAAAGAGAATTGATTTAGAAGAAATGTTTAAAGGATTTAAAAGAAACAAAGAAACAAAGGGAAGGGGGTCCTAGGTTTATTAATAATATGGATCACCCCACACAACATCCGGTAATCATTCTTACACACGATGTTATCGCGTGGTCATCATATCCATATCTACCCTTTCCCACCCCGTTAAGGTATTAAAGTGAGGAATGGTCTCGTTTACTTATTGCATGCTATTACCCGCCCCAGTCCTATCAGTCCCGGAGGTACTTGGGACTATTAATCCTAAAAGGAGGGGATGTTTGGCTTATTTGTGGTTTCAAAAGGTAAAAAATACTAAGGCGACAAACAAAACACATATAGCAAGTTTGGGGAAGCATATAAACAAATGAAAGGCTCAGATAGACCTCCTTTAAACCAAAGAAAGCACATAGTTTAGCATGTCTTGCACGTACTGTTTAAGGTCTAGTTAAACTTAAAAGGTTTGAGGCAGACTGATTTATTACATAGTTCAGATAAGAAGCCCGAAGCAGGCGTACCTGTTGGTTGTAGCTAATAAGATTTGATTCGGTTTATAAAATTTATCCTACAGTTTGCCTAAGTGATAGACGAAAGCCTATGGGCATGATATCTACAGATTTCAGAAACAAAAATATGAACTGAATACGTACTGATTTAAGAAAGGTTGCTAGTTAAAAATGAGTTTTAGAAGTGCACAAGTTCTGCCATTGGTAATACATTATTACTGCTAGTTTTAGACTTATAAACGAGTGAGGAGATTCAGATTCAGTTAAAGCTCCTATAGGCATGCTTTGTATGCGTTTGTTGACTTTAGAACACATATTATAGACATAGTAAAAATGCAGAAACCCTATAGGCATGACATCTAAATGCTGGGTTTTATATGATCATGACATCTGATTGCGTTTGGTTATTAAGACCTATAAACATGTTTGCCTAGTGAGAAGTGGATATGCAAGAATCAGAAAGGACCTATAGGCATATTGTCTACATGCATATGCATCCTATAGACATGGTATCTATACATGAGAGTGTAGAAATCTTATAGACATTTTAATTTACGTATGAGAACGCCGAAATTAGAAAATCCTATAGGCATGTTATCTACATGAAAGAATGCAGGATTCTTATAGGCATGGTATCTATGTGAAAGAATGCAGAAATTCCTATAGACATGGTAACTAAATGAGAATGCAAAAGTCCTTATAAACATGGTAACTAAATGAGAATGCAGAAGTCTTATAGGCATGGTAGCTATATGAAAAATGCTGAAATTAGAGATTCCTATAGGCAAGTTATCTACCCTTTTTACATGCATGGTTACCCCTCCCTTTTCACTAACCATCCCCGAAAGTTTATTACAAAGTTATTACAGTTCAAAGAAAATAAAGAAAATACATCAGAAATTGAAAATTACAACCAAGGAGAGCCTGATTCAGACTTCCTGTCTGAAGTATGAAGTAAACCAACTCCAAAGATCAGATTTCAAAACCTTTCTCTCATTTGGGGGTGTGTCAGAGTTCCCTAAGAGCCTCACATGAACTCCGGGTAGTGCTTACACCCCAAATACATTACCAGACTAGGACATAGTGCAGTGTGGAAGAGCTAGCCCTCAAGTGTCCAAGTTCAGAGGGAACTCAGGGTCCCAAGGCAAGGCTCACAGGAGGGGGGCAGAACCTAGGAAATTAGAGAGAGTGCAAGTGCAGGATTCTAAAAAGGGAAAGGGGGAAGGGAAACAGTTCACATTGATACACATAGGGGTATAGGGAATGGGGAGATAGTAAAGGAAAAGCAACGGCAGGCTGGTGGGGCTTACTCAGCAATGAGGAATGTTGGCCTACCCCATAAGCCTGTTAGAATACATTGTTTAGAAGTTAGGATCCTTTAAGGGATCAAGTTCAAACCATAGACAATAACTTGGATATTGCCATGTTTTAAACTGCAACTCACAACACATAAGGGGATAGGGAGCAAGGGTTCATAGCAGAAACAAACAGAAAAAGATTAACATGCTAGTTTAAATATTTAATTCAGAAGTAGTAAAGTAGGCAAGGATACAAAAAGCTGTAAATAAACACATTGTGATGATGCTGAAACATAAGTAGAACATACCAGTTTCAAAGGAAACAAACAAAGAGAAAGTGCAGTGGTCTTGTGAAAGCCACAGAATAGACAAGAAGAGAGTGCTAGTAAGAGTTCAGAAGAGATTGTAAAGTAGTAGTGGAGGATAGTTAATCGTGTCTGCTGTGTGCTAGAGAGTCGTGTATTTATAGTGTAAAAGTCATGGGGAAATAAGGTAAGAAAATAATTAAAGAACTGATTGTCAAACAATTACACAAGACTCCCTTTAATTAAGGGATTCAGATTCAAACGGGTATAAACCAATTAAGGAAAGAAATTAATCAAACACTTTGTGCAAAGTAGGCAATTAGGGGTGAATACATAAGGGCTTTATTTAAAAACAGAATTTTGAAATACACGGTTGTGCAATTAAGGAAAGAGAATCAATTAATAGCCAAGAAATCAGAGGTCAGAGATTTATTATGAATGAACCGAGTCAAAAGATGGGAAAGGTTTTTAACTTAAAGGAAATTAGCAAACATGGAAAGGGAATCAATTAGACCCATATTCAGAGGGGAGTATGGACTAATTACAGATTTAAAAACTGCTTTAGAGGGAAGTTCATCATATATAAGGAGCATACAAACACGTTAAGCATGAAAGAAGACTGTAGTGTCATTGTAAAATCAGTAGAAAATCCAGTATAGAAGAGTTTAGCAAAAGGTCAGAGTCATATGAAAACAAAGAAGTCCAAATTCAATTCAAAGACTCGAAGTCAATCTGAAAGAATTACGGGTTTCGAAACAAAACCCTAGTTCAAGCAAACCATAAAGCAGAGATAGAGGGCAGGCAATTGAATCGAAATCATGTTTAGAAGTTTCGGAAAAAGAACAGGCTTCTTCAGCAACAGAACTCATGAGAAAACATGATAGCAAAGTAACATGCAATCACAGTAGAAGGATTCAAAGAACATAATGGCAAATACTGATAAGAACAGTAGAAGAAGCATCCTTAAGAGGATCTTTCAGGAGAAATTCAAACAAGGTTTAGTAGAAGAAAAAAATAGCAAAACCTTAAGAACACAGTAGAAAAAAAAATATAGGCGAAACATAGCAGCACATAGTAGAAGAAAGTACGAGAACATAGTATGGGAAAACATGGTAGAAGAACATACAAGCATGGAGCATATAAAACACAGTAAAAAAAAAGAACATAGAAGAACGGAGTATAAAAACTCAGTAAAAGAGCATACAAGAACAGAACACATACAAGAACGTGGTAGATAAAACACAGGAGCACAATAGAGGCAAATACACAAAAGAAAGGAGGAAGAGAGTCAGAGAAACACTTAAACATTTTTTCAGAAAACCCTAGATCGGAAAGAAAGATTTTAAAAAGTAATTTTCGAAAGAAAAGTTAGGGAAATCGTTTGAAAACTCAAAGAGAGCACAGATACCCCACAGATCTAAAGAAATCAGAGAAAACCTCGAAGGGTTAGGGTTTCAGAAGGACCCTAGAAATGAGAAAGGCTTTGAGAGGTCATCGATCTGAGTCGGAGAGATCGGAATCAGACTCAAACAACTATAGTACGCTGGAGCAAGGCCGGAGATGACCAGAGAACCTTGAATCGATAGAGGTCTGGGTGAAAACCTTCGAAGTCAGGCCTCGAATCTTCAGGTATCAAGCACATAGGAGCAATAGGAGGTGATTATAGGACTCCCACAGCCTGAGAAGCCATGGATTCCGGTAGGTTTCACGGTGGGAGATGGTAGGAGACGATTAGGGTTCAGAGAAGGTTCGAGAGAGTTTGAGGGGGTGAAGGGATTCAAAGGCAGCGTCTTAGGTGAAATGATTTAGGGTTGAGGGGGGTTTGGTAAATTAAAAAGGAATGGAGGGATCGTGGCCGTTGATCATTTTGATCAACGGCCTGGATTTATTGGGGAGCCGGGCGGGTTGGATTAAATCGGGTCATGGGTGGGTAGTTTAGGAATTGGGCCGGTCTAATTGAGATTGAAATTGGATTAATTGGGGTGGTCGATTTGGGCTAAAATTGAAATAAATAGGGCTAGATTTTAAATAGCCACTTTTTCCCTTTTTATTTTATAAAATAGTAAAATGATTTCTGAAAACAAATTAAAGGTACAAAATTTATTAATAATATATAAATATTAAGTTAAAAAACTGGAATCAAATTTGTAATTATAAGCGCAATTAATTCTTAAAATAGGCTAATATTGCAATTATATGCAATTTAGCTTTAAAAATACTAAATAAATTTGTAAAAATGTGCAAAAATTACCTTAGCTATATTTTGGGATAAATATGAGAATAAAATAAATTAATCACCAAAAATAATAATTTGAGGAATAATTATTGGTTTTTGTATAGCTAAAATAGGGCAATAAATTGATTTAAAAATCTTTTAAAAATTAGGAAAAATACTAAAATATTTGGACACACTTATATATGTAGACATATATTATTTTGAAAGTATTTTGCATATAAAAAATATACAGGGAAAAATTGGGTATCAACAGCTGCCCCTCTTTACCCGGGAAGGATGAAAGAGTTGTCGGGTAAAGACATGATGACCAATTTTGACCGAACGAAATATTTTGAAGAAAATCTGGCCGTGCTCCGGCTTCTGAGCTGCCTACATATCCCTGGTCTTATAGGAATCAGGCCGTATGTAGTTCAGGATCCGTCGGCAGAATATGCCGATGGAGGTTTTCCAAGAACGTACGCGATATTCAGGTTTGGGATGGATGGTTAAAGCCTAATAGGGCTGCGGGAAATGGAGCGGGATCGCTCTTGCTGAGACGGCCGTTGCTCGCCGGTTTACCTGCAAATACAAGCGATATTGTGCATAAATTTAAACGTGATGCAAGTTCCCTTTGGACCATGAATGCTGTCTTTGGACGGTTAAGATGACGTTTTTAGACCATGATGTCCTGGGCCATGAAGCGTATAATAAAGGATTCGCAGGCTATGAAATGATGCTCTCGGGCTATGAGAATGATGCCTCCGAACTATGATGCCTTTGAATAATGATATGCAAGAGATTAAAAGAGGTCCTCGGGCTGTGGCATGACGTTCTCGAGCTATGGAAATGGTGCCTCCGAACAATGACGCCTTTGGACAGTTTGGCGATCTTTCAGCCCGTGAGATGCAGTAGGTGGCGATCTTTCAGCCGATGCAAGATTTAAGGGTGGCGATCTTTCTGCCATGCAGAATGTAAATAAAGGTGGCGATCTTTCAGCCATGCAGAATGCAAAGGTGGCGATCTTTCAGCCATGCAAAATGTAAATAAGGTGGAGATCTTTCAGCCATGCAGAATGCAAAGATAGCGATCTTTCAGCCATGCAAAATGTAAATAAGGTGGCGATCTTTCAGCCATGCGGAATGCAAAGGTGGCGATCTTTCAGCCATGCAAAATGTAAAGGTGGCGATCTTTCAGCCATGCAGAATAAGGTGGCGATCTTTCAGCCATGCGGAATGCAAAGGTGGTGATCTTTCAGCCATGCAAAATGTAAAGGTGGCGATCTTTCAGCCATGCAGAAGGCAAAGGTGGCGATCATTCAGCCATGCAAAATGTAAATAAGGTGGCGATCTTTCAGCCATGCAGAATGCAAAGGTGGCGATCTTTCAGCCATGCGGAATGCAAAGGTGGCGATCTTTTAGCCATGCAGATGCAGATAGAGATAGAGCTTAGTCTCGGAAGGCAGAATGGTAGCCTTATGCAATGCAGAAATGCAGATGGAGACAGTGCTTAGTCTCGGAAGGCAGAATGGTAGCCTTATGCAAGAGATAAAAGGAGAATAGTAATAAAATTTTCTTAGCTGATAGCTAATAGCTGATTGTGATATTGTGGCTGCTGGGGATATTGCATGTGGATAGCAACTGTGAATAGGTGTGACGGTTCTGAGAGTTGTATTCCTGAACAGTATGAATGTATAATATATTCGATGATTTTGTGACTTGGGTGCCTGCATCCAAAGAAAAATCGTGAGTTCTGTAAAGGGGAAAGGTTAGTTCGTAACCCCGATGACTTTGCTTGACCTGCTTGGCGCTGTTTCGGTGATACTGTGCGTATCATTGGGGTAGCGTTGCTAAACAAAGCAATTTTGGTAACAGACATGCATGATTTAGTAAAAATATAACATAAATACATAATCGAGAATAGTTTTCTTCCGATGAACCGACGACTGCGACATGGTTCAAGACATTGCAACTTCTCTGGCTCCGGAATTTTGAGGGCTCTACTCAAAATTATGCCCCAGTTTTCTGGGCTGCTGCTTCTGATGGTTGCTTGCGATGATCGGCTGAAGCTACTTTGGAATTTCGAGGGTCCTCCTCAAAATTCTGCCCCAGTTTCCAATTGCGGGGGGAAATGAAAATTTTATTGAATTGTGACCGAACCCATAAGGCTGCCTACGTATCCCCTCTTAAACGGGAATCAAGTCAGGCGTAGTTCAAATTATATCATATAGGAAAACATAAGATTACACATAGTAGCGCTTGACTGCATCTGAATTGATTGGTTTTGGCCAAACTTCTCCGTCCATTTCTGCAAGTATAAGGGCTCCTCCTGTCAAAACCCGGTGAACCATGTATGGACCTTGCCAGTTGGGAGAGAATTCCCTTTGGCTTCATCTTGATGCGGGAAGATTTTCTTTAATACTAGCTGTCCCGGTGTGAACTGTCTTGGCTTGACTCTCTTGTTGAAGGCTCTGGACATTCTGTTCTGATAAAGCTGACCATGGCAAACTGCATTCATTCTTTTTCCATCTATAAGAGCTAGCTGTTCGTAACGACTCTTCACCCATTCTGCGTCGTCGAGCCAACTTTTTGTATAATCCTTAAGGAAGGAATTTCTACTTCGGCGGGAATAACTGCCTCTGTACCGTAAACCAGTATATAGGGAGTTGCCCCAGTTGATGTGCGAACTGTGGTGCGATACCCCAATAAAGCAAATGGTAGCTTCTCGTGCCACTACTTATGCTTCTCTATCATTTTCCTTAGTATTTTCTTGATATTCTTGTTGGCGGCCTCTTGAAGGTTTCACACATGGCTCTCATCAGGTCACTGTTGAGGTTGGAGCCATTATCAGTAATGATTGACTCTGGAATCCCGAATCGACAAAACGATGCGGTCGCGGACAAAGTCTGCCATGACTTTCTTGGTTACTGCTTTGTAAGATACTGCTTCAACCCATTTGGTGAAATAATCGATTGCCACTAGGATAAACCTGTGCCCGTTGGAAGCGGCAGGTTCGATTGGTCCAATAACATCCATTCCCCAAGCGGCGAACGACCATGGTGAGCTTGTTGCATTAAGCTCATTGGGAGGTACCTTTATCATGTCTGCATGTACCTGACAGCGGTGGCATTTCCTGACATACTGGATGCAATCCGTCTCCATAGTCATCCAGAAGTAACCAGCTCGGAGTATTTTCTTTGCCAAAACAAAGCCGTTCATATGTGGACCGTAGGTCCCCGCATGGACTTCTTCTAGCAGTTTAGATGCTTTTTTGCGTCGACACACCTTAGTAATCCCAAATCCGGAGTCCTCCTATGTAGGATTCCTCCGCTGTGAAAGAAATTGTTGGACAATCTTCGAAGTGTGCGCTTCTGAGTAGCGTCTGCAAGTTCTGGGTATTCTCCTTTTGCCAAGTACTCCTTGATATCATGAAACCAAGGTTTTCCATCTGCTTCTGCTTCGACATGAGCACAGTAAGCTGGCTGATCATGGATCTTTACTGGAATGGGATTAATGAAGTTTTTGTCCGGATGTTGTATCATGGATGACAGGGTAGCCAACGTATCGGCGAACTCATTCTGGATTCTGGGAACATGTCGGAATTCTGTCTTTGTGAACCTCTTCCTCAACTCCTGTACATGATGTAGATAAGGGAGTATCTTGGAGTTCTTGGTTGCCCATTCTTCTCGGACCTGGTGTATGAGCAAATCTGAATCCCCAATTACTAGCAACTCTTGAATGTTCACGTCAATAGCCATTTTGAGCCCTAAGATGCAGGCTTCGTACTCGGCCATATTGTTGGTGCATGGGAACCTGAGTTTGGCAGACACCGGATAATGCTGACCGGTTTCTGATACTAGGACTGCTCCTATGCCAACTCCTTTGAAATTTGCTGCTCCATCGAAAAACATTCTCCAACCATCATAGGATTCTGCAATGTCTTTTCCTATGAATGACACCTCTTCGTCAGGAAAATACGTTTTCAGGGGTTCATATTCCCCATCCACGGGGTTTTCGTCCAGGTGATCTGCTAGTGCCTATCCCTTGACTGCCTTCTGAGTTACGTAGACAATGTCAAATTCGCTCAACAGGATTTGCCACTTGGCTAGCTTGCCGGTGGGCATGGGCTTCTGAAAGATGTATTTCAAAGGATCCATCCTTGATATGAGATATGTAGTATAGGCTCAGAAGTAGTGCCTTAGCTTCTGAGCCACCCAAGTTAGAGCACAACAGGTGCGTTCTAACAGAGAATATCGGGCCTCGTACGGAGTGAACTTCTTGCTGAGATAGTAAATGGCCTGTTCTTTCTTTCCTGTCTCATCATGCTGCCCCAGGACGCAACCGAAGGCACCATCTAACACTGCGATGTAGAGTAACAGAGGTCTACCTGGTTCAGGCGAGACTAAGACTGGTGGTGTTGATAGGTATTCCTTGATTCTGTCGAAAGCTTTCTGGCAGTCATCAATCCATTCGATGGCAGCATCGTTCTTCAACATCTTGAAGATTGGCTCACAGATAACTGTAGATTGTGCTATGAACCGGCTGATGTAGTTAAGTCTCCCCAAGAAACTCATCACGTCCTTCTTGTTCTTTGGTGGCGGTAGTTCTTGAATGGCTTTGACTTTTGATGGATCCAGTTCTATTCCCCGGCGACTCACAATAAACCCAAGCAATTTTCCAGCTGGAACCCCGAATGCACATTTTGCGGGATTCAGTTTCAGGTTGTACCTTCTCAGTCTATTGAAGAACTTCCTCAAATCTTCCATGTGATCAGTGGCTTTCTTGGACTTGAGGATGACATCATCTACATATACTTCAATCTTCTTGTGTATCATATCGTGAAAAATAGTAGTCATAGCCCTCATGTAGGCGGCCCTTGCGTTCTTAAGGCCAAATGGCATCATTTTGTAGCAGTACATCCCCCACGGCGTAATGAAAGCCGTTTTCTCAGCATCTTCCTCGTTCATCCAGATCTGGATAACCAGCGAAACAATCCACAAATGACTGCAGCTCATGCTTGGCGCAGTTGTCGATTAGGATATGTATGTTTGGCAAGGGGAAGTCGTCTTTTGGACTGGCCCGGTTGAGATGCCGGTAGTCGACACAGACTCTAACCTTCCCGTCCTTCTTCGGTACTGGCACAATGTTGGCTAACCACGTTGGATATTCCACTACCCTGAGAACCTTAGCTTTGACCCGCTTAGTGACTTCTTCCTTGATTTTCAAACTCATGTCTGGCTTGAACTTTCTGAGCTTCTATTTTACTGGTGGACATGCTGGATCGGTTGGCGATTTGTGAGCTACAATAGATGTACTCAGACCAGTCATGTCGTCGTACGACCAGGCGAATATGTCCTCATATTCTCTTAGAAATTCTGTGTATTCTTCCTTTTCTGATGGTGACAAATGAACGTCGATTCGTGTTTCTTTGATGTTTTTTTTATCTCCCAGGTTAACGATCTCAGTCTCGTCCAGGTTGGACTTAGGTCTGTTCTCAAAATTCTTAACCTCTTTAACAATCTCTTTCGGTATATCGTCTTCCTCTGAGTCTATGTCCGTTTGTTGCGTTGTCTCGTTGCATGTCACAGTCATTGGTTCATCAAGATAAGTAATAGTAATGCTGTATAAGTGAAGTAATGAGAGAAAATAATAAGAGTAAGATTTATAAGAAAACCAAAATGCTTTGATAAATTCCATAACTGTTTTTGAACATTTGAGCTCTTTCTTGCGAAATAAAAAATGCGAAAGGAAAGTCAACTAGTAAAATAAAAGATAGTGCATGATGCTTGTTCAGCCTTGCTACCCCGAGGCTCGCCGAGCTTTGGTAGTTCTGATAGTCCAATTATTGAGGCATGCTCCTCTGCTTACAGCCTGTATGGAAGGGCCTTTCTCCCCCTCCTCCTCAAAATGACACAACAATCCATATTATCGTCTTCCAAGAACAAATTCCTGACTGCTGCCAGTGCTTCCTCTTCTTCTGACTCATAGGTAATTTTGGCCGGTTGGAAAGTCTGCTCCAAACGGGGTATCGGCTGCTCCAATGGGTAGTAAGGACCGCGCCATGGTGGCGACCAGTCGTTGAACGTTTTCCAGGTATACTCATATCCCAACCCGAAGGTGGTGCCATGTTTCTTGAGCTTGATGGGCTTAGTGATTCCTTGGAGATTCTTGCCAAGTCCCTTGCCAGGTTCATATCTGCTCCAGTTTAGTATGCTTTCAATTTTGTTGTCCCACCATTTATCCTTATCAACGGCGTTGACTCGCTCGATGTGGTGGTAAGTTTCCCCGCCTATCCTTCTTCTGCCTCCTATTGCTGGGATAGTCTGGCGACTGTATATGGGATTGCTACCGGTGCCGTGAATGATCACTTCTTGGTGGTTCCACTCAAAATTCACTACCTGATGTAGTGTTGATGCTACAGCCCCAGCAGCATGAATCCACGGTCGTCCCAACAACAAATTGTAAGATGCTGGCACGTCTATCACTTGAAAGTCAACATCGAACCAAGTAGGCCCCATTTGCAAACACAAGCTAATTTCCCCAATGGTGGACCTTTGAGAACCGTCGAAAGCTTTGACATTGATGGCCCCGTCCTTGATCTCATGGAGCCCTTTTCCCAATGTCCTGAGTGTTACCAACGGACAAATGTTGAGACTGGACCCTCCGTCAATCAGGATCCTGGTGATAAAATAATCTTCGCACTGCACGGTGATATGTAATGCCTTGTTGTGACTCAACCCCTCCGGAGGCAGCTCATCTTCATGAAAAGTGATCTTGTGACTTTCCAATACCTGGCCTACCATGTTAGCCATCTCTCCGCCGATGATGTTACTTGGTACATATGCCTCACTCAGCACTCTTAGCAAGGCATTCTTGTGTGCATCGGAACTTTGTAGCAAAGCAAGGATAAAAATCTGTGCCGGTGTTTTGTTCAACTGATCAATGACTGAGTATTCTTTGGCTTCTATCTTTCTCCAGAGATCGTCGAGCCCAGTTTCAGTGATGGTTGGCCGACTAGAGGCCTGCTTTCTTGACTCAGCCAAATGTTCTGGGGTATAAACCCTGCCGGTTCTTGTCATACCCTGTGTCGCAACGGCTTCCCCGAACTTGACCTTCCCCTTTCTTCTGGCCTCGGCTGTGTAGTCCCATGGTATAGCCTTTGTATGGAACAGTATTATGGCTGACATTGCCACTGGAATTGGTGTGGCTATCTTTACCCCAAACGGAGCAGGCCCCTTAGGCGGTAAAACTGCAACTTCAAAGGATGTAGGCGCGTTTGCTGGCGACATAAACTCAACTTCAATCGGCACTGGCGTCTTTGCAGAGGATGGTGCTTCAAACTCGAGTGGCATGGACATGTTTACCTCGGCGTCCCCAGAAGAATGAATCTGGACCACAATCGGATTAAGGGTGACTACTGGCTTCTTTGGATCATCGCCTTCTGTGATTAAACCAATTGATCCCTTGGGGTCCCAGTCATCCTCTATCTCGATCATGTGAACACCTCCGCCCTTGTGGTTTGGCAGAGGGTTATTGCAGACATTTGGAGTAGGTTCCTTTGCTACAATGATCTTGTTGTCAATCAAAGTCTGGATCATATCCTTCAAAGAGCAGCATTCATCAATGGTATGTCCTTTCATGCCGGAATGGTATGCACAGGATTTATTTGGATTGACCCACTAAGAAGGGTTTTCAGGTGTTATAGCAGGGATAGAGGTGACATAACCAGCAGCTTTGAGCCTTTTGTACAGCTGATCAATTGGTTCAGCAATGGCGGTATACTGTTTGGGAGGTCTGCGGTCGAAATTTGGTCGAGGTCTAGGGAAGCTTTGACGTGGGGGAGGTGATTGATAGTAGGATGGTTGGGTGTTGTAGGCTTGGTAAACATGTGCTGGTTGGGAGTATTTGGGTGAAGTGGAATGATATGCGGGAGGTGATTGATAAGTGAGTGGTGGTGTTTGGTAAGAGGGTGAGGGTGCTTGGTGATTTGGAGTAGGCTGATATGTGATTGGATGTATTGGGTAGGTTTGGTATTTGATAGGGGATTTGGTCCTCTGTGCAACCATTACAGCACCTACGTCCCTTTTCTTAGACGTACACCAGATTGTAAAGCCTTATTGGTAGTCTGCAATGCTTCAAAGTTCCTAACCATACCACTCTTGATTCCTTCCTCGATCCTTTCTCCTAGCTTGATGATATCAGAAAATTTATGATTCTCGATCAGCACCAGTCTCTCATAATACTGTGGGTCTTGGGCTCGAACGAAGAATTTGTTCATTTGCTCTTCTTCCAAAGCAGGCCTAACCTTAGCAGCTTCTGATCTCCATCGAGTAGCATACTCACGGAAGGTCTCTGTGGGTTTCTTCTTCAAGTTTTGAATATAGAACACATCTGGTGCATTCTCTGTGTTGAACCTGAATCTGTCCATAAAATCAGACGCCATGCTCACCCAGCTTGACCACTTCTTCGGATCTTCGCTAATGTACCAAGATAAAGCGTCTCCCTTTAGGCTCCTCATAAAAAGCTTCATGCGGATTTTCTCGTCTCTTCCTACTCCGACCAGCTTGTCACAGTATATTCTCAAGTGAACCCTTGGATCCCCTGTACCATCAAACATCTCAAACTTGGGAGGTTTGTACCCCTCGAGCAGTTCGACATCGGGCTGTATGTAAAGATCTTCATAGTTTAGCCCCTCAATTCCCTTACTACCTTCAACGCCTTGAATCCTGCTAGTCAACTTTTTAAGCTCTTCGGCCAGATTTCTGATGAGAAAGTCCTTATCATCGGACTCGGGTGTGCTTGAGATGGGCTGGGTGGAGTGTGGCATAGTCTCCACGTAGATGGGGGTATTATGTTGGGTGTGGCAGTGGTCATTTGTGGAGTTCTGGAGTTCTGGGATGAGTAGTTGGGTGTTATCTGAGGTATGGCAAGTATTGCAGTGGTGGTGAGGAATGGGATGATTTTAATGCTTTGGGATGTTTCGCGGAGGTACAGGATTCTGAGTATTTGGGAAAGTAACCTCTGGAGTGGTGAGGCAAAATGACAGATTTGCCAGATTCTGGACTTGATCAAGTTCTTCCTGAAACTTCAACAGCTTTTGTTCTATGGGATGCATTTTCCTTGGGGACCATAGTACCATGAGTGACCTCTACCCGTTCAGCTGAATTGTTCGAATCTTCCATTTTTCCTTTGTTTTTGTGTCTGACAGGACTGGGAGGAGGAGTAGGTGGAGGGCCCCTAGATCTCGTAAAATATGATGATGTTGCCAGACTAACCTTTGGGGAGGGGAATAAACAAAAAGTAAAAACAAAAAGGTAATAAGTCAGTAAGGATCATAAGAAAAAATGTTGCAATATTTAAACACGTAGTGCTTGAAATATAAAGCACGTCCTAATTTTGGGGACCTCGTTGTGCCCGAGGTAGGCCTAGCAACAAGTTAATTTGGAGAACTTAGAATGCTAAATGCCTCATTTCATTGATAAAAGGTAGACGAATCCCAAAACGACACTAAATAACAAGAAAATAAAAATCACTAGTGGCCATCGGCCTTATTACATAAAGCGAAAATGGAAATTCCTATCTATTTGGTCCCCGAGGGACCTTCCCCAGACTCAGCATCATTGGCTCCATCGAACAGCTTCCCTAGCTCGCGCAGTCCTAGTAGCAAGTAAGCTCTGGCCAGATGTCCGCCTTCATTTCCTTCAGTAGTCCGGCAGTTTTCGACCCTCTTCAGAAACTTCTTTTCCAATTCTACTATACCTCGCTCCAAATAGACCAATCGTTTGTTGGCAATGACAGCCATATCCTTCCACTCTCAATTAGTTTTTTATTGGCTTCCTGTATCTCCCGGTGCTCACTTTCACATTCCCGAATCCTCTTGCGCAGTTGGTTGTACTTGACCTGTGCTTCAGCCTTTTCATCGATGATCCTGTGACCTCGAACAAACCCGGGTTGACCCAGACCATTGTGATTATCCTCCAGCCAGCATGAGTAGTGTGGGGTACAACCAGCATGGTGTCGGTCTGGTTCGATGGTGTCCTTTCCCAAGACAATCTTGCAGTGCCACATATGCTGAGCCTGGCACCTGTAAGGACTATCGTCAACCTGGAAGTCAGCCCGGAAATGACTCATCTTGTCGACCCTTGGTATATCCTGCTTCCTACCAGCCTGTCTCATAACTCGGAGAGGGACATAAGGGTAGGTTCCCCTCAAATCGATCAGTATCAGAAATAGCGCATCCCTGGATCGAACGATGAATTCTTCAGTAGGGAACCACTCGAACATCCATTGTACCCGGTCTTCAGTCAAATTATCAAAGAGTTCGACCCATTCTCTAGCATTCTCCGGTTGGGCGAACATGTTGGGCATGTAATTCATTCGCTTTGGGTGATGAAAGGCGATATGATCGTCCCAGTCCCTTCGATGGATTTCCTGTCGGTACTAACCCTTTTGGAGATGTTCCATGAGCCACAGTTGAAGTAGAAGATTACAACCCTCGAAATGTTTGGCTCCCTGTTGACACCTTTCTAAGGCTCGGTATATCTCTGCAATGATAATTGGCACAAGACTGAACGGTTGTCCGTCAATTCCTTCCATTAGAGTTTTGGTGACCATAGCTAGGGCGAACTCGTCAGGATAAGTACGGTAAGATTTGTTGTGGCCGTACCTCTCGTACAAATAGTCAAAGGGAATGTACGACTCTTTCA
>NC_031994.1:33414246-33417465 GCF_001879085.1 Nicotiana attenuata
AAATGCACACCCGTATTTAAGAAGGTAAAATTATTAAAAGCGCGCCTAAAGTGGCTAGCGTCTTTTCAACTTTGCGAAGGGCCGTGAAATTCACTAAACGGCACGCTCCGAATGCTAAGAATTTTAGTAGAAGCACTTAATGAGGGGCCCGCAATTTATATGTTTTGTTCCGCGAAGCTCGTCTCATTTTTTATTTAAAGGCCAACCTAAAGCAAACTAAGATTTTCTATTCATTTGTGTCTCCGAAGGGCCTAATTAATTTATATTTATAAATTCAGGCCTCGAATTCAAGTCCGAATTCAAACAAAAGGGGGGACCCTCTTAATTTGAACTCGCCACCTAATTCGAAGCCTAAATTTATATTTGCAAACTAATCCCCGTATTCCTACGTAATCTTTAAAAAAGGATTGTTGACTTCAAGCATTTGAATTTTTTAAGACTTGGCCCAATGTAATGCCAAGGATGCGTAACTCAGCTCCTAATCCTGGCCTTGGAATTTTGGCCTGATCATGTGATTTACCAGTCTTATGAGAGACTGCCTGCGTTGGGCCTCTGGGAGTTAGCCCAGGAGTTTAATTGTATCTGTGATTGCATTTCTCCAGGGCCAAGCCTGCTCGATGGTGGAGAGAGGTGGGCTCATAGTGAGCCCAAATGTAATGCCAATTGGATGACTAAATTCACAAAAAACACGCAAATTGTAATTCTCCAATCTGGTTTGTTTTGTTTTTAATATCTGTAATGCTACATGTGGAGAGCTAAAAAAACAAGACACCAACATCTCCTAAATCACCAATTAATATAAAGTTGGATATAAATGCCGAAATCAAATTGCAATTCGCTTGTTTTGGACTGTTTTCAACCCAGGCATGATGCGTAAACTAAAACTAATTAGGGCTTATAAATTGATTTTTTTTTGTACTTTTACTATTTCAGTCCTTATATCAGTTTATAGCTTCAACCTCAAACTCAATTTAACAATCAAATGCCTAGTCCAAATCCCTACCATGCTAGACAGTCCAATTACAAGAGTTCAATTACAAAATCAATTCAAAGTTCTACTATATACTAAAGGTCGAACAGAAGAGGGATAAGTTACAAATAAATGTTTTCACATGTCATACAAAGTTGATCAAGTTCCCAGACAAGTACAGCCACATCTATATAAATCGAGCTTCCACACAAGTTGGTTACAGCTTCAATATATCACTCGAGGCTAGACATGTACCTGGAATTACAAGGAGATAGCAAGTAAAGGATCAGCAACAGACTTGAATCTGTAAACAGGTTCAAACAGCAACACACAGCAGTATAAAGCTCAATTGTACACCCAGCAGCAATATCAATGGCCCAGGACTGGTTTAAGCTCTTAAATCACTTGAAAAAGCTTGAATACACCTAAAATCAACTTGAATTTAACCCAGTAACACTCAGAAGAAATCAACAACCAGATATTGAACTAGAAAGTTAAATCAACAATTACAAATCTAAAATATCCTAAGGTTTTTAATGTAACAGTTTTTTTTGAACGTTTTTTGTTGATTTTGGTTTTTTTTTGGGCAGAAATTAAGATCTAAAGTGAAGGTTTCTATAGCTATATGATTTCAGATTTGAGACTCTTGAGTGTTGAGGTTCAAATTTGAATTTTCAGACTTGAGGAAGGGAATTTTAGGGGAAGCTGAAGCTGGAAGGGATTTTTGGAATTTTCAGACTTCTAAAAACCTCCTTAATCAAGGCACTAGGGCTGCCTTTTATAGGCAAAGAAAGGGGGCAGAAGGTTCTGGAAGCATTTTCCTATTTCCCCCCTTTTTTATTTAAGAAATTGGCTATTAGACCCTAATTTTATGACTTGTTACCCAAGTTACTGCATTAAAATGCAGAAAACTTACACTAAGGCCCCCTTCTAGAAGGCCCTAGGGTGTTCTTTTAGCTATGAAATTCCTATACTACCCTTGTTTGGGTCTTGAAACTACTATCCTTAACAAACTGGGCCATTTTCAATGCCCAAAATACCCTTGAATGCTCCCAAAATTACTAACCTTAGTGTGAACTATAACCCCCAGCCCCTTTTTACCTTAGTTAAAAATTTAGCCATGGTTAATCATAATGAATCTAAAATCAGCTATATCCAAACCCTAAACCTAATTGGATTGAATACTGAATTGAAGAACAATCAAAAAATTAAACTAATTAAACTAACAATATGTTAATTCAATCGATCAAAATTAAACACTGCTCAAAACAGACTTGAACAGGAAACAAAATCAAATTGCAAAGTTAATCTCCTGCATACTATCCTATTTATCAGCATTGCCAAACACCTAACTAAACTAAAATAAAATCTATCTACACTACAATTCGAATCCATCAAAACAAAATATCCAAATTACTGCCACTCAGAAATAATTTTAATAATTAAAATTAGATTGAAACAGGATTAACTATACTAACATCAAAGTTACTGAAATTTATCAATCAAAAACCAAAAATTAACTAACATCAAACAATTACTGAAATTCAGGTTAAGAACACACAAAAAAAAAGTTGAAAACTCACTGATTTCGTCTTGATAAGAATGCCTTTCGAAACTGAGTTCCAGTTAATATTATATGTCTATTTCGTCAAAAATAGGCCTATAATATTAACTAGAACTCATTCAACCTTAAGAATCCCCAAACCAAGCTCGAACCGCATGAACCCTAGATCCGCAATTTGGCGAGTTCTGGCGAGGTTTGAGGAATTTTGGTTATGGATTAGGGATGAGGGTGCCTAAGAGACTATAGGGTGTGATTTTAGGCAGATTTGGGAGGATTAGGGTTTTGGGTCTGAACTTCAAATGAAGATTCGAGGAGGTGGGTACTGATTCGAGGGAAACTAAATGCGTAGTTGGAAAGAGGGGGGTGAGGGGAGTTAGGGGTGTATTTGTTTCATTTTTTGTAACTGCATCTTCAACATCATATTCCACTCGTGCCAAACAAATACCATAGCAACACTTGATGAGTGGTTGCGCTCTTCCAATATTATTACCCCCTAAATTTTGGCAAAGGCGTATTTGCGGTAAAACTAGTCGATCAGCGGTGCAGTCGACGGTTTCCGTGCCTTTTCCCTCTTGAGTTTGTCCGCTCAAGGGTACCGGTCTAGCACCCCGATAGAAACCTTATCCTGTTTAACTGTTCATGCATCACTGTCCAAACCTGTCGAGTCAGTTATGCTGTCCACATA
>NC_031994.1:33420792-33513616 GCF_001879085.1 Nicotiana attenuata
TTACACCCCAATTGCTATCTTTTTAACTCATAATCTCCCCATACCCCATTATCACTCATGCATGCAAGATAATCAATCCTTATACCCATGAACCCACTTGTTAATCATTTATCTTAGTAGAAATTTCGGAATCATAGATTAGGGCACAAGTTCTTACCTCTTAGGATGAAGACCTAGCAATTTCACTTGACAATCTTCAAGGATTTGGGGCAAGGATTGAGTAGAAGCTTCGTGGGGATCACTCTCTCTCTCTAGAACCCTTGCTCTCACTCTAAATGCAGTAGAAAATAGTATGAAAGGGTCTAATTGGGTGTTTTTAATAGGATAGGGTCGGGTTTTAAAAGTTAGAAAATAGGAGCCTCGACACCATCTGCGATCGCATATGCAATCGCATAGTTGACGTGCGACCCGCAAAAAAGGACCGCAGAATGGCCCCTAAAACTGGAGCACATTGTCTGGGTATGCGAAAAGAATGCGGTCCGCATACCGATTCTGCGGTCGCATAATGCACCGCAGAACTGCCCTTCGCAAAATTCCAAGGAGATTATGCGATGACTATGCGGCCCGCATATTGATTATGCAATCGCATAATTGGCCGCATAATTGACTTCAAAACTAACCAGCACACTGTCTGACTATGCGGCGACTATGCGGTCCGCATAGATGTTATGCGACCGCATAATGCACCGCAAAAATGCACTTTTTTGGAAAAATATTATTCCTTAACTCTTCATGCATAGATCAATCCAAAAGGTCCGAAATTTTATAAATTTCTAACACATATTCCTAACTTGGCACTACGAGATTTCGGGATTTTGAGCAAAATTTTCACGGGGTCTTACAGAATATCTGGAGTACAATCTGATGGAATTAGAGGGAAAATGAGAAAGAGAGTCACCGATTGCCAGAATACTGAAGGAAGCGAAGGAGGACATTTAGCAAAGGCATACCTACTTCTGAATCTGCGTGAACTGGGTAATTTGATCGACAAGAGCATCCAACCTGGAGAAGTTCCTTCTGGGACCAAGTAGATTAGGTTTATTTGCATTTTCAAAAGTAATAAGGCCAAGTGCCATTAGTGACTTATCTTATTTAGTGTCGTTTTAGATTCATCTATTTTTACATTAATGAAATGAGGCAATTATTGGCACTGAAATTCTCCAAATCAACGTGTCGCTAGGCCTACCTCGGGCACAATGAGGCTTCCAAACTAGGACATGGATTTACATTCCCGCAATATGTGTTTAAATACTGCAAACATTTTTCAGAATCCTTACTAACTTGTTCACCTTTTGTTTTTCTTTATTTTTATTATTCCCATCCCTTAAGGTTGGTTCGCACATACTGGCATCATCAGCATATCACACCTGATCTAGAGGCCCTCCACCTCCTCCTCCTCCGAGTAATCCGAAAAGTAGAGGAAAAGCTAAGATGGATGACTTGAGTGGTATACGAAAAGAAAATGCTGAGAATATTGAAACTTTAGACGGTCAGAGTACTCCGGCCCAGAATGATTTGGTCCTGTGATTGGAGCAGAAAATATTGGAGTTATAAGGAGAACTTGAGCAGGTCCGCAACTTGGCAAACCTCTCCCCCACTCTGAATGTCCCAGACGTTAACCAACAAAATGTTCAAAACTCAGAACCTCCTCAAAACACGCCAAACCAACGTCTACAAAATCCTCATGCACCGCATCAATACGCCACACCACCTCAAAATCCCAATCCTCCACCGGTACCCACTCCTCCATATACCATCATCAACTAACCCAATACCCACAAACCACTACCTATCACACTCCTCAGAACACACCATACCCTAATCCCGATCCTCAAAACTCCACCAACGATCACCACTACACCCAAATCCCTGGCACCCACCAAAACAACCCCATATACGTGGAAACACTACCTCACTCCACTGAACCAATCTCTTATACACCAGAATCCACTAAGAAGGACCTACTCATCAAGAACCTGGCCGAGGAGCTCAAGAAGTTGACAAGTCGCGTTCAGGGTGTTGAAGGAGGTAAAGGGATAGAAGGTCTGAACTACGAGGATTTATGCATACAACCAGATGTGGAACTGCCGGAGGGTTACAAACCTCCCAAGTTTGAAATGTTTGACGGAACGGGTGATCCCAAGGTTCATCTGAGAACTTATTGTGACAAACTCGTGGGGGTCGGAAAAGACGAAAGGATTCGAATGAAGCTCTTCATGAGAAGTCTTATCGGAGATGCCCTGTCCTGGTACATAAGCCAGAATCCTAAGAAATGGGCCAATTGGGTGAGCATGGCATCAGACTTTATGGACCGGTTCAGGTTCAATACGGAGAATGCACCAGATGTCTTCTATATCCAGAACCTGAAGAAGAAGCCAACTGAGACTTTCCGCGAGTATGCTACTCGATGGAGGTCAGAAGCAGCCAAGGTCAGACCAGCATTAGACGAGGAACAGCTGAACAAGTTCTTTGTCCAGGCACAGGACCCATAGTATTATGAAAGGCTAATGGTTATTGAGAATCATAAGTTCTCCGATATCATCAAACTCGGAGAGAGGATTGAAGAGGGTATTAAAAGTGGGATGGTGACAAATTTCGAGGCACTGCAGGCCATAAACAAAGCATTGCAATCAGGCGACATATCAAAGAAGAAAGAAGTTGGGGCAGTAATGGTGGCCCAAGGCCCAAAATCTCCACTCACATACCAAACACCTCCACCTACATACCAACCCTCACCTCCTAGATATTCTCAACCCGCCACCGCCTATCACACTTATAACACCCAGCCAACCTATTATCATTCACCTCCAACTTGTCCAAATTACCAGAAACCTCGACCTAATTTTGATTACAAACCACCCAGACAATACACCACCATTGCTGAACCCATCGACCAGCTATATGAAAGATTGAAGGCTGCTGGTTATGTCACCCCTATTCCTGCTGTGGCAATAGAGAATTCATCTCAATGGGTCAACCCAAATAAAACCTTTGCATATCATTCCGGTATGAAGGGGCACACCATTGACGAGTGCCGAAAATTGAAAGATAAGATCCAGACATTGATTGATAATAAGGTCATATAGGTGAAGGAAGCTGCGCCCAACGTCCGCGACAATCCTCATCTAGATCATAGGGGCGAAGGGATCAATGTAATAGAAACTGACGAGGAGTGGGATCCCGAGGGATCAATTGGACTTATCAAAGAGGGCGATAATCGTAAGAAGCCCGCAGTCACGCTCAATCCCATTGTGGTACAGGTACAACTGCCATATGAGGTTGAGGTAACCGCACCTATTCCATTTGAGGTAGAAGTGGCACACCGGTCACAGTAACAGTAGCAACCACACCTCCTTTAAAGTCCAACGCTATACATTGGGATTACGTTGCTGAAGCTAGGCAAAAAGGAAAAGCAAAGATGGAAGAATCTGATGCCGCACAAGGGATGACCCGAACTGGAAGGATCTATACACCCAAAAATTTAGGAGGATCAACAAAGGAGGCTGCTACTAAACAACCTGTAATTGAAACTGGACCAGACAATCTTTGGAGGAAAGTACAAGCGAGAGAATACTCAGTCGTCGATCATCTAAACAAGACTCCCACCCAGATATCCATCCGGTCGCTATTGCAAAATTCTGAAGCACAGAGGAGTGCTCTGATGAAGGTGTTGAATGAAGCTTATGTGCCCAACAATATCACCATTGGAGAGATGGCCAACATGGTACGACAAGTGCTGGAGAGTCACAAGATCACCTTCCACGAGGATGAACTATCGCCTGAAGGGTTAAGTCACAACAGGGCACTGCATATCACGGTACAGTTTGAAGACAAATTCATTGCCAGGGTCCTAATAGATGGGGGTTCAAGCCTCAACATTTGTTCATTGACTACTATGAAAAGACTGGGCAAAGATTTCCATGAGATATGGGCAGGAAATATGAACGTGAAAGCATTTGATGGGTCTCAAAGGGCCACGATTGAGGAGATTAACCTTTGTCTGCAGATGGGACCAACTTGGTTCGATCTGGAATTCCAAGTACTAAACATATCAGCTACATAAAATCTTCTATTGGGTCGCCCTTGGATACATGTCGCTGGGGCTGTGGCTTCCACGCTACACCAGGCCGTGAAGTTCGAGTGGAACCATTAGGAGGTAATCATCCATGGAGATGGAAGAAACCCCATTTACACCAGTCAAACTATCCTGGTTATCGATAATAGGAGAAGGCTGGGTGGAGAAACTTATCACCACATTGAACATGTCAACGCAATTGAGAAGGAAAAGTGGTGGAGTAACAAATAGAAAGCATACTGGCATAGTCTCGGTATGAACCCGGCAAAGGGCTTGGGAAGGAACTCTAGGGCATTACCAAATCGATATAGTTGAAACAGCACGGTACCACCTTTGGACTTGGGTATCAGTACACCTGGCAGGAATAAGATGATTGGTCTCCTCCATGGCGTGGTCCTTATTACCCTCTCGAGCAGCCGGTACCACACCTATGTCAGAATTTTCACCAGGCCGATACAATATGGGGATCTGCAGAGGAAGAAGCTTTGGCTGGACTGAGAAACTTGTTCATGGAAGACGAGAATACGGATTGCAGTGCAATAGTTGAGGAGGAGGAGGAAGAAGGCCTCACCATTCAAACCGTGGAAAAGGGAGCTGTTCTGAAGAATTGTACTGCCACACCATCCCGGGCCCGCCGAGTTCCTGGGTAGCTTGGCAATTAGCCTGATTTGTTTTTATAGCCATGCTAGGCATTTAGGATATTTTCAGTAATTTCGTTTTAAAGACGCATTTTGTTTTAAAATAATTGCTCGAGCCATTGAGCCGTAGCTGTTTTGGATATTTTCAAATTTAAATCAATGCATTACTATTTAGTATTCATTATCATCTTTCACATGTTTTCTTCTACAACGTTATTATTACTTTTCCTGATGAACCGATGACTGTGACATGTAATGAGACAACGCAATATAAGGATAATGCCTCAGAAGAAGAGGATGAAATACCTGAGGAAGTTGTCAGAGAAGTGGAAAACTTTGAGAACAAACCTAAGTCCAATCTGGACGAAACCGAAGTAATCAATTTGGGAGACGCCGAAATCGTCAAAGAGACTTGCATAAGCATTCACTTATCACCATTAGAGAAGGAAGAATACATTCATTTCCTGAAGGAATATGAGGATATCTTTGCATGGTCATATGATGACATGACTGGTCTGAGCACATCCATAGTGGCTCATAAGTTGCCTACCAATCCAATGTGCCCGCTGGTGAAGCAGAAAATCAGAAAGTTCAAACTAGACATGAGTCTGAAAATCAAGGAGGAAGTCACTAAGCAGATCAAAGCCAAAGTCCTCAGGGTAGTTGAGTACCCAACCTGGTTAGCCAACATTGTACCGGTTCCGAAGAAAGATGGGAAAGTCAGGGTGTGTGTCGACTATCGGGATTTAAATAGAGCAAGTCCCAAGGACGATTTCCCACTACCAAATATACATATCCTGGTCGACATTGCGACAAGCATGAACTCCAATCCTTTGTAGATTGCTTCGCGGGTTATCACCAGATCTGGATGGATGAAGAAGACGCAGAGAAAATAGCCTTCATTACACTGTAGGGAGTGTACTACTACAAAATGATGCCATTCGGTGTAAAGAATGCTGGGCCTACTTACATGAGAGCCATTACAACCATCTTCCATGATATGATACACAAGGAAATAGAGGTGTATGTTGACGACGTCATCATCAAATCCAAGAGGGCCGCAGATCACATAGCGGACTTGAGAAAATTATTTGACAGGCTAAGGTGGTACAATCTAAAATTGAACCCCGCAAAATGTGCATTCGGGGTTCCTGCAGGAAAGCTGTTGGGATTCATCATCAGCAGCCAGGGAATCGAGTTGGACCCGTCCAAAGTTAAGTCTATCCAAGAGTTACCACCACCAAAGAGCAAAAAGGACGTGATGAGCTTCCTAGGACGCCTCAATTATATCAGCCGCTTCATAGCACAATCCACAGTAATATGTGAACCCATCTTCAACATGTTGAGGAAAGATGCTGAAACTAGTTGGACTGAGGATTGTCAGAAGGCTTTTGACAAAATCAAAGGAATACCTGTCTACACCGCCAGTCCTGGTCCTGCCAGAACCTGGGAGACTTTTGCTACTCTATCTGTCGGTATTAGAGGGAGCTTTCGGATGTGTTTTGGGACAACATGATGAAACAGGAAGAAATAAGCAAGCCATATACTACTTGAGTAAGAAGTTCACACCTTATGAAGCACGATACTCTCTACTGGAACGTAGTTGCTGCGCTTTGACTTGGACAACTCAGAAATTGAGGCATTACTTCGGTGCCTATACCACATACCTCATATCCAGGATGGACCCTTTGAAGTACATCTTTTAGAAGCCCATGCCAACCGGGAAGTTAGACAAGTGGCAGATATTGCTGAGTGAGTTCGATATCGTCTATGTAACTCAGAAGGCGGTCAAAGGACAAACATTGGTAGACCATCTTGCTGGAAATCCTGCGGGGGGAGAATACGAACCATTAAAAACGTATTTTCCCAATGAAGAAGTATCATTCGTAGGAGAGGACATTGCTGAAGCCTACGACGGTTGGAGAATGTTCTTCGATGGGGCTGCAAACTTCAAAGGAGTGGGCATTGGATTTGGTATCAGAAACAGGCCAACATTACCCGGTATCCCCAAAGCTTAGGTTTACCTGCACCAACAATATGGAAGAATATGAGGCTTGCATCATGGGGCTCAATTTGGCCATCGATATGAATATACAAGAATTGATGGTAATTGGCGATTCGGATCTTCTGGTACATCAGGTTCCTGGAGAATGGGCTACGAAGAACACCAAGATACTACCATACTTCTATCATGTGCAGGAATTGATGAAGAGATTCACAAAGATATAATTCAAACATGTGCCCAGAATTCAAAATGAGTTCGCATACGTACTGCCCACTTTGTCATCAATGATACAACATCTAGATAAGAATTTCATCGATCCCATCCCGGTGAGGATCCATAATCAACCGGCTTACTGTGCTCATGTTGAGGAAGAAACGGATGGAAAACCTTAGTTCCACGACATCAAAGAATATTTGGCGAAAGGAGAATATCCAGAACAGGCAAACCATACTCAGAAACGAACACTGCGGAGCTTGTCCAATCACTTCTTCCAAAGCGGAGGAACCCCATATAGAAGAACTCCTGATTTGGGGTTGTTAAGGTGTGTTGATGCCAAATTGCTTGAGGAGATACATGCTGGAACTTGCGTACCACGTATGAATGGTTTTTTTCTAGCCAAGAAGATACTCAGAGCTGGATATTTTTGGATGACCATGGAAACGGATTGCATCCGGTACGTACAGAAATGCCACCAATGCCAGGTACACACAGACATGATAAGGGTACCGCCTAATGAGCTCAACGCAACAAGTGCACCTTGGTCTTTTGCTGCCTGGGGAATGGACGTCATTGATCCAATCGAGCCCACCACTTCTAACAGACACCGGTTCATTTTAGTGGCTATCGACTATTTCACAAAATAGGTAGAGGCTGCATCTTACAAAGCTGTAACCAAGAAAGTCGTCGGAGATTTTGTCATTGATTGTATTGTTTGTCGATTCGGGGTTCCCGAGTCCATTATCACTGATAATGCCGCCAATCTCAATAGTGATTTGATGAAAGCCACGTGTGAAACCTTAAAAATCAAACACAAAAACTCTACAACATACAGGCCTCAAATGAATGGAGCTATGGAAGCTGCCAACAAGAACATCAATAAGATACTATGGAAGATGGTAGAAAATCACAAACAATGGCACGAGAAGTTACCCTTTGACCTATTAGGATACTGCACTATGGTCCGCACATCAACTGGGGCAACTCCCTATTTACTGGTTTATGGTACTGAAGCTGTCATTCCAGCTGAAGTAAAAATTCCTTCTTTAAGGACCATACAAGAAGCCGAACTCAGTGACGCAGAATGGATAAGAAGCCGATATGAGCAACTAGCCCTCATCAATGGAAGAAGAATGAATGCAGTATGTCACGGTCAGCTTCATCAGAATAGAATGTCCAGAGCTTTCATCAAAAGGATCAAACCAAGACAATTCACACCAGGGCAGTTGGTGCTGAAGCGGATCTTCCCGTATCAGAATGAAGCCAAAGGGAAATTCTCACCCAACTGGCAAGGTCCTTACATGGTTCACTGGGTGCTAACAGGAGGAACACTCATACTTGCAGAAATGGACGGAGAAGTTTGGCCAAAGCCCATCAATTCAGATGCGGTCAAGAGATACTATGTTTAGATTGTTTGCACTCATTCAACTGATGTAATTGAACTGCGCTTGACCTGATTCCCGTTTAAGAGGGGATACGTAGGCAGCCCTGTGGGTTCGGTCATATCTTAATAAAATTTTCATTTCCCCCAGGACCAGAAACTGGGGCAGAATTTTGAGAAGGATTCTCATAATTCCGGAGCAAGTCCAGCCGACGTCGTCATATGCAAGACAGCCAGAAATCGGTTAAGTAACTGGAGCAAAATTTTGAGAAGGATTCTCAAAATTCCGGAGCAGATCCAACAAACTTCATTACATTCAGAACGACTGAAGGATCATCCATCAAAATGGGGCAGAATTTTGAGGAGGACCCTCAAAATTCTAATGCTAGGAAGCCGCAATGTCTCTAAAAGTGTTACATCATTAGTTCATCTAATTTACTTGATATTATATACCACTATGTCTTCTAAATAACTCTATGTCATCAATAAGTGCATATTTTCGAAAACTTTATTTCTATGGCCGCCAGGTGTTACCCAGGGTAACTCGGACAGGTCCTCCAGAGCAAAGCAAGCCAAAGCAAACAAACGAAGGCACGAACCAACCTTTCCCTCAAAACTCACGATTTTTCTTTGGATGCAGGCACAACAGGAGTATTCGCAAATATACACATATCAAAGTCACTATCCTCATAATAATTAGGCCACCAAATGCAAATATATCTCCAGCTAATAAATATTCTACTCCTACATGCTATTTGTTCACTACATAAGGCTAAGCATTGCCTTCTCTTTACATGAGACTAAGCCCTGTCTTGAATCTTGCATGAGGCTAAGACCTGCCTCCATATTTGCATAAGGCTAAGCATTGCCTTCCCTTGCATGAGACTAAGAATTATCTCCCTTTCTTGCATGAGGCTATGCCCTGCCTCCATATTTGCATAAGGCTAAGCATTGCCTTCTCTTTTCATAAGACTAAGCCCTGTCTCGAATCTTGTATGAGGCTAAGCCCTGACTCCATATTTGCATAAGGCTAAGCATTGCCTTCCCTTGCATGAGACTAAGCATTTTCTCCCTTTCTTGCATGAGGCTAAGCCCTGCCTCCCTATTTTGCAAAAGGCTAAGCACTGCCTTCTCTTTGCATGAGACTAAAGCCCTGTCTCGAATCTTGCATGAGGCTAAGCCCTGCCTCCATATTTGCATAAGGCTGAGCGTTGCCTTCTCTTTACATGAGACTAAGGCCTACCTTGAATCTTGCATGAGGCTAAGCCCTGCCTCCATATTTGCATAAGGCTAAGCGCTGCCTTCTCTCCGCATGAGACTAAGCCCTGTCTCAAATCTCGCATGAGGCTAAGCTCTGCCTCTCTATTTGCATAAGGCTAAGCACTGCTTTCTTATGAGACTAAGCATTGTCTCCCTTTGTATAAGTGATGCTCTATTCTAAACTTTGCATTATTTTCTTCTCTCGGGGCTAAGCTCTACCCCCAAACTCTGCACAAGGCTAAGCTTTGCCTTGTTATTACCTTTGGTATCATATCTCTACACTTCATGGGCTGATGTATATCCAACTTGTCCAAAGACGTCATAGTCCGAAGGCATCACCCTCATAGCCTGAAGACACCATGTCATGGCCTGAGGATCTCTCAATACAAAACATCATTATTCAAAGGCGTCATGGTTCAGAGGCACAATTTTCATGGCCCGAGAACATCATTTCATGGTCTGCGAATCTCTTATCTCATGATTCATGGCCCGGGACGTCATGGTCTAAGGACGTCATCTTCACTGTCCAAAGACAACCTTTCATAGTCCAAAGGAAAATTGCATCATGTTTAAATTCTCGCAAAAATCTATATACTCGCATGTATCGTGTTTTATGTTTTGCAGGTAACCCAAGAAGTAACCGTTCTTCAAACGGGAGCAACCTTTAATCCGGTTTCCGCTCATACCACTTACACTCTGCCACGTAACCGATTCTCATCAACTGCTTGCCTTCACTCCGTGACCGTTCAGATATCTGCCCTGTGATACATCCGTCATCATTTAGGTTCGTCTCCATATCTCCGCAAAGACCCCTCCGATACTATCCTTCTCAAAAGAAACCTTTTCGAAACATACTACTATTCCTATAACAATTCCATCGGATTCATTCACCGTTGGATCCAAAACTACACATGACCTGATTCTTGTAAAACCAGGGATATGTAGGTAGCTCAATGACCAGGGTGCGGCCTAAATTTTTCAAAACATCCCATTCGGTCAAAATAGGTCATCATTTCTTTACCCAAAAATTCTTTCATCCTTCCCGGGTAAAGAGGGGCAACTGTTGATACCCAATTTTTCCCTCATATATTTTAAAATGCATATATACTTACAAAATAGTGCATGAGAATCAACCGGCATTTTTCCATGATTTTCTGTAATTTTAAAGGGATTTTAATTAATTTATTCTAGCATTTTATTATCCAAATAATTACTAATTGCATCACAAACGGTTTTTGATAATTTTATTGCTTAATTTTATCATTTTTTATTTATACTAAGCTTTGATTATTTCTTGAATAGCCATATGTACATGTTAGAGTTATAATTGCAATAACTTTGCAATAATAGCCCATGGATGCATAATTACCTTATTTCACAAGAAAATAACCTTTTATTTTTTTTATAATATTAAGTAATTATTTTAAATCATTTGTATACACCAATAGCATATTTATCATTTATTAGCTATTTTATAAATTATTTTTATCAAATAATTGGGTATTTAACAAATGGTATCTTTTAATTTAATCTCATTTTCAGACCTGACCCAAATTTTACCCTTACCCCAATTAAAATGCCCACAGCCCAACTTCCCAACCCAACCCAGCCAGAGATTTAATGCTGGCCGTTGATCTCTGAAGATCAACCGTCTAGGATTAATTTTTTTTTTTAACTTAGCCAAACCCCCAAACCCTACCTCATTTCTCTAATTCCGCTGCCCCCAAATCCTTTCCCCCCTCTCTTCTCTCTCTGACGCTCCCCTAACCTAGCCGCCGTCACCGGAAACCCTTCAATCTATGGGGTTCCCCTGTGATTTTAGGCCCCAGCCGGCCTCTCATCTTCACTGCTTGCTCGATTTTGCTGTTATCAGAAAGGAATCTCGAAGAGATTCGACTCAGAATCGACCTAAGCTCTTCGTTTCTTCGATGAACCTGCCTTGTGTTCATCGCTATGTTTGTGAGTATCAGCACCTTTATGTTTATGGCTTGAAACTCCGGTTCTTAACTGGATTTCTCTCACCTCGTTCCTTTTTCAAACACCATCATCTCTTTCTACCTGAGTCTGTTCAGATCCTTGTAGATATGAAATGATTTTAAATTTATCTGGTATTTTTCTTCAAAACCTTTTGTTTGTTCCTTATTATTAACCGATTTTAATGTTTTTCTAAAACTAGGGTTTCATCTTTAGGTTCTCTGCAAAATGATTTTAAAGCTTCTAAGTGTTTAAATCTGATTCTCTTTACTGGTTTGACTAATTTTTCATGCCTATGTTCTAAACCCTAGGGTTTCTAATTATTTCACTGATTATTTCAATATTTGCCCGTTATTTTCATCTCTGTCAATTAGAAGAGATTGATTGATTTTATTAGGGTTCAAATTATATTTTTTCTGCTGAGATTGATACTTCTTTGTGATTTTTTACCTATTTTCCTTATTTGTGACTCCTAATTGGTACTACTTGCCTTAATTAGTTTATTAACCAGATTTATGGGATTTGATTGCTTTAGCAGACTTCTAGATGGTATTTGATTGATTTTATTGCCTTGTTTAACCTCTAATCTGGGTTGTTAATTGATTTCCCCTATTTTAAAGGAGTCTTTCCCGGATTCTGTTGAGTTATTTGATTTAGTTTAGCCTCAATTAACTGATTGATTTTATTTGTACACCTTATTTGTGAACTCTGAATTATTCTTTGCCTTATTTGTTTCACCCTGCTAAGTGCTATATAATTCCCCATTCTGACTTCTTTAAAACACAGGAACACACATAGAAAGACATAGAAACACGCACAAACTCTTGCTCTCACACACTTTCCATTGGAATTCTTTCTGTTACTCGTGTTTGTTGCACTGTCTAGCCGGCTGAAAGCCAAGGCTAGACTCTTGGATTCTATTTGCTTCACTTTCCTGTTGCTATCTCTTAAGTGGTATGTCTCCACTTCTGCTACCATTCAAAATGCTATATAATTATACCTATGTTCTCCCTATTTACTGCTTTTAAACAACATGTCTATCTCTGTTATCATGTCCTATTCAACATGCTATGTAGTAATTCTGCTGTAGATATCAACATATCTCTGTTTGCCCTTATGTTTCTGTTAACTAGCATGCCTTAACCCTAAATTTGTCTTGTCCAATATGTCAATATGGTTCATACTCTTTAGCATGTTCCTGTTTGATCCAGGATACTTGTCTACTTGTTTCTCAACTAGCATGCTTCCTGTCTTGTTTTATGTGTTTACCTTAACATGTTCCTGATTAATTCAAGATTTCTATGCTCTCAACCTTTGCTACCTTTTGTGTATGACTGTCTGATCAGTAACTTGATCTCAGCATATTGTTCTCTGTTAACTAATGAACTAAGCCAATCCCAGGCAATGTGAAACTTTGTTTGAATTAATTGTGACTCTGTTCCGTCTGATGTTTGACTACTGGAGTTCATCTGCTAAATATGGTTCTTCTTGTAGTTCTTGTAGTCTGGTAATCTGTTTCTATTCACTTCTAAAATCCGAACTATTTTTCCCTAAAACTATCTCCTAGTTTATATACTATTTTCAACTCTTACTCTTAGCTGTCTAGGGTCATGCCACCCCCAGTGTGAGCACTGCTTAGGGTCCATGAGACTCCTCTGAACTCTGACACATTGGGCCTGGTTCTCCAATCCTTTGTGAATCTTGTTTAACATCTGATTTTGGTGTGAGCATTGTCCGGGGTCCCTGAGGCCCTTGGGAACTTTGACACACCAGGAACCAGTTTTATGTGTCATGGATGGGCCACCACTATGCTCAGAGATGCTATGTTTGGAGGCTTGGTCCCAGGTTGTTATTGGGCCTATGAAGGCTCCCTATAGTATAATGGTTCTTTCATTGTGTAATTTATTCATATTGGTCTGTAATAGTAATCTATGTAAAAACAGATATTGGGGTTATTAGTAAAGGTGGGAGGGATTTTTATATATCTTTGTAGGGATCGGGTAGAAATCATGCCTATAGAATTGTTGTGATTATTTATATGCATTAGAAACCATGCCTATAGGCCTTATTTTCATATTTGTCCTGAATTTCCACTTTACCTCCTAGAAATCCTGTTATAGGACGTTTATCAGTTCTGTATCAAAATTCATGTTCATGCATATTCTCTAGTTTCAATGTGCATTAGAAACCATGCCTATAGGGTCTTTTGTAATTATCAACTCGTATAACATTTTTCTCACTTAGATACCATGTCCATAGGAAATCACATTTAAAATTAGTTTTTGACAACATCATGCATATAGAAAATGAGTGTAAAAACAACTTCAACGCTTAGATATCATGTTTATAGGAAACGTGTATAAAATCAGTTTCTATGCCATAAAATAACGCTTGTAATCAGTTTCAGCACCTAGAAAGCATGCCTATAGGGCTAAAAAGATAAAAATCCGCCTGTTTGAATTAATCACTGGTTTATAAAATTAGGGTCAGATCAACGTTTAGATACCATGTCCATAGGGTTCTGCCGAATAACACTTAGGCAAGCCTGTAGGATAATTAAATCCTCGGTTTAAAATCGTGATTTTCTTATTGCTTGAAACGTGCTCAGATTCAGTAAGTGTTAAAAATCAGTAGGCAAACTGATAGGTACTCCTGCCTATGAGACTCCTAAAAATTATAAAAACTGCTTGTTTGAATGACGTGCACTTGTTTTGTCTATTTGTGGAGGTAAATATGAGCCCCCTTAATTGCTCTTTATGTGACAGTCCTACCTGTTTTTTGTTTGTCGCTTAGATTTTCTCCTTTTAAGCAACATAGGTGAGTCTAGAACCACCTTAAATAGAGGTCCTAAACACCTCCACGGCCACAGGTAAGGCACGGGTAGTGCACGCATAGGGTACGTACTGGATGTTATTAGAACGCTTAGGTAATAATCAAAAGGGGAAGGGTAATTGGGTAGTAAAAGGAAATGATAACCTGTGTGCTAATGCTATGTGTAGCACCCCAGCTTGGGGACGATTACCAAGTATTGCATAGAAGTGATCCTGTAGGCTAAAAAACCTAGGACCCCTTTTACTCCTTGTTTTAATAATAAACTCTATTTGTTTGAATTGCTTTATGACTAATTCGCTTAAATTGAGTTTGGCCGGGACCCACCATTGTGGACCTCGAGGGGTGCCTAACACCTTCCCCTCAAGGTAATTTCGAGCCCTTACCCAATCTCTGGTGATGTAGACTAGTACACGAGTTATTTGTTCTAGGTGCCCTAACGCACCTTTATCCGTTAGGTGGCGACTCTTAAAATCTCATACCCAATTCCCAAAAGGAAAAGGACTTGTCCCCAAAATGTCGAAACCCGGACTCCGCGAGGAAAAAGGGGGCACAACAAATACCACTGGCTGCTGGAAGACTGAACGTACGGGGTGACTCACATAACCCCTACCATGATGAAATGCTGTTGGGGCACGGGCACCAGAATAATGGCCCGAATCTCGAGACCTCTTGGCCTCTCTCTCCTCCCTATCCCGAGCAAGCATGCCCTCTACTCTCCTAGCAATACTTACCACTTGCTGATAGGTGATATCCATCTCTATCTCCCTGTCCATGCTAGACCTGATGCTGGGAATGAGCCCCTCAATGAACCGGCGAACTCTCTCACGAACTGTAGAAACCAAGGCGGTGCATGTCTAGCAAAATAACTGAAGCGGACAACATATTCCGAAACGGTCATAGTACCCTGGTGCAAATTCTCAAACTCCGCGCGCCATGCGTCCCTGAGGCTCTGAGGGACATACTCCCTCAAGAACATATCCGAGAACTGGGTCCATGTAAGGAAAGCTGCCTCAGCCGGACTGTCCAACTCAAAAGTATGCCACCACTGATAAGCTGCCCCTCGAAGCTAGAAGGCAGTGAAAGAAACCCCACTCCACTCTGCTATGCCCATAGTGCGGAGGATACGGTGACACTCCTCCTGAAATCCCTGAGCATCCTCTGATTCTAGTCCACTGAATGTAGGAGGATCTTACTTCTTGTACCTCTCAAGTCTCCGCTGCTCCTCCTCTGAACCAGCTGCCGTACCCTCGGGCTGAACTAGGGCTACAGGCGGTACCGGTATAAACCTGAACCCCCTGCTCTGGGGTGTGAGCGGCGGGAGTTTGTGCTCCTCTTCCGGCCTGAGATGTGGCTACAGCAAGGGGAATCAACCCTGCCTAAGCTAAAGTGTTGTACATGCTCATGAGCTGTGCAAGGGTCTCCTAGAGAGCTGGAGTAGTAGTAGTAGGCGTATAGGCGCCTGGGCTCCGGCTGGAGCTGCTGGTGGCTTCTCTGTAGTAGCTCGCGTGGGTGCTCTGGCCGCACCACGTGCTCGTCCTCGGCCTCTACCCCGGCCCCGGCCTCTGGTAGCTCTAGCAGGGGGTGCGGGTGCTTGGTCATCTCCGGTAGCACGTGTCCTCACCATCTGTGAGAGAATAGAAGACAGATGTTTAGAATTTTCAAAGTGAATAATCTCTCACAGCAAGGAATCAAATGAAGTGGAATTATCCTAATAGTTCCATAGCCTCTCGAAGATAAGTACAGACATCTCTGTGCCGATCCGCGAGACTTTGCTAAACCAACTTGTCACTCACGACTCCTATGAACCTAGAGCTCTAATACCAACTTGTCATGACCCAATTCCTCCCTCCATGAATAGTCGTGATGACAACTAATCTCTACGACTAGGTAAGCGTAACACATTGTGGAAATAAAAAAAATAGAAACAAAAGCATGAATCTTAACTATTGGCAATACAATTATCCATTTAAGCAACTAAATGCCACTCGGATATATAGTTAACACTTCAGAAAATGTAACAAACAACACCCAAAACCCGGAAACTCGCAAGTCACCAGCTACTAAGAAGTTCTAACTATTCTATACATCATCTCTACAGAAAGAAAGAGATGAACATAATGGGACAGAGAGGGGACTCCGAGGATCTGCAGGCATGGGCAGATGTACCTTGAAGACTCCAACAGGAAGCAACGACTACAACTAGTGATGAGGCTGGTACGATGAACCTGGATCTGCACACGGAAAACATGTGCACGAAAGGGCATGAGTACACCATAGCGGTACCTAGTAAGTACCAAGCCTAACCTCGGTCGAGTAGTGACGAGATCAGGTCAGGGCCCTACTGGTTTATATATATATATATAAAGTAAAACAGTAAAGAAATATTGCAATAAGATAAAATACTAACAGTCAACAAAATGAAATCACCGAAAAAAAACACCACAACTCAGTACACAGAGATAGCAACAGGGGATCTCCCGGGATACCATCCCGTAGTTCCAAACGTAAATGTGGAGGGAGATCTCCCAGAATACCGTTTTGTAGTCGCAAATTAAATATATTCAGTACAGGGGATCTCCCGGGATACCGTCCCGTAGTCCCAAATATAAATGTGCAGGGGGATCTCCCGAAATACCGTTCCGTAGTCCCAAAGTAAACATACCGCTCAATCAATAAAAATAACAGTTTCAACAAGAAATGCTATAGTTTAAATTAAACTCACATCAAGAAGACAGGAAATCCTTACTCTAAACATGCTGCTCAGAGTCCAGGTAGGCAGTTAATACAGTTAAGGCACGTAAGCATGCTTCCCTAAGCTAAACAGGATGGCTGCATGTACTAATATTTCTAAATTCAAGGAAAATATAGATATTTACTTAATGAAAACCGGGTTCTTTTTCAACAGTTAGCACGTGTATGCACTCGTCACCTCACGTACATGGCATTAATATAGAAGCAATACCAAAATCCTAATGGGAGTTCCCCCACACAAGGTTAGGCAAGCCACTTACCTCGAACCAAGCTGAAATCAATCCTAAATCACGCTCGTTCCACGAGTATCCAACTTCGAGTGAACCAAATCTAATAAAATCAATTACATAATGTAAATAAAGCTAGAAACAACTAGTTTAGCTAATGAAATCAAAGCTAGGGTAAGAAAATAGAAAAACATCCAAAAATCCTCCACTGGCCCACGTCTCAGAATCGGGTAAATGTCACAAATTATGAACACCCATCCGCTCACGAGTTCACTCGAAAAATATCTTCCAAATCCGACGTCTAATTCCCATTCAAACCTCAAAACTTCAATTGGGGAACTTTTCCCCCATTTCCAAACCTCCACCCTCAAATTCCTTAATTAGATGAGGAGAACAACAATAGATTAATGTAATGTGATCAAAATAGTGTAAGAATTAGTTACCCAATAGTTCTCCCTCAAATCCCTTGAGAAATCGCCTCCCACCGAGCTCTAAATCAAATTTTGTGTTATGAAATTTCAAACCCTCGAAATCCTCTTTTCTGCCCAGCGATTTTCGCTTCTGCGCTCATGAGACTACATCTACGGTCGCGTACCTGCGGGAAAAACATCGCAGGTGCGAAGGCTACTTAACCGGGCTTGGTCCGCATCTGTGGGCACTAGGCCGCATCTTCGAGCCCGCTTCTGCGGTCACCCAGTCGCACCTGCGGTCTCAGCTGCCAAGGTTCAATTCTGCTTCTGTGGCTACTTAGCTGCTTCTTTGGCGCCTCACCTGCGGTCCAAAACCCGCAGGTGCGAAAACAACATGTGCAGCGAACTTTAGCAAGATGCCCAAGTCCCAAACCAATCCGTTAAGCATCCGAAACTCACCCGAGGCCTCCGGGACCTCAACCAAACATACCAACCAATCCTAAAACATCACATGAACTTAGTCGAGCCCTCAAATCACATCAAACAACGCTAAAACCACGAATCACCCTCCAATCCGAACTTAATGAACTTAAAATCTCAAAATTCTACAACCGATGCCGAAACCAACCAAAACATGTCTGATTGACCCCAAATTTTACACACACATCATATTCAGCACTATGGACCTACTCCATATTCCGAAGTCAGATTCTAACCTTGAAATAAAGAATTGCACTATCGGCCCGAAACTCCAAAAATTCTACTTTTGTCATTTCGAGCCTAAATAAGCTACGGACCTCCAAAACATAATCCAGACATGCCCCTAAGCCCGAAATCACCCATCAGAGCTAACGGAATTGACATAATTGCATTATGGATTCTTCTTCACTCTGTTCTGACTACGGTCCAAATTCTATGACTTAAACTCTCATTTAGGGACTAAGTGCCCCCAAATACTCCGAAACTCAAAATGAACCGTCTCGGCAAATCACAACAGCAGAAAAAGACACGGGGGAAGCAGTTAACAGGGGATCGAGGAGTAAATTCTCAAAATGACCGGCCGGATCATTACAGGTTTTGAGGGGGAAGATAATGAAGAAGCACTAGAAACCCTAGTAAAATTGTTCACTAAGGCTCTTCTACTAAAATTGTTAAACCATGAAAGAGTTATCAAGTATTTTTGTTATTGGTTCGACTCCGAGTCCCTAACACTAAACATCGTCACAGAGTTATTCCCCTCAATCAGTCTGAAAAAATTACTAAGTCCAAGTATGACGACATTATCAGTGGGGTTGATTTCGCAGCTATCAAGAACATAGGCAGGCATATTCTTGAATATTTGGACTTTCTCCATAGCCTGAACCCTAAGATCATCCATCGAGATATTAAATGTGACAATATTTTTGTTCTTAGTAGTGGGAAAAAAGTTAAGCTCGAAGGCTTTTGAATGGCAATTCGTCTTATCGAGTATAATTTCGTGAAAGAGTTTAAGGGTGGTACCTATTTTTTCATGGCTCCTGAGTACTATGATGAGGAATATGATGACTGTATGTGTATGGGTCAAAATTTGATCAAAAGAAGTCTACTTAAGGGAGAACGGCCTGAGGCCGGCCAAGCCGAAATCACATTTAGGAAGCAACACACCGGCAAGCAGTACGGCTATGGCTGAAATCGAGCACTTACGAGGCTCATACGGCTAGTTTGACACTTAGCCAATTCAAAGGATTATTCCACCGGATGCTCAAAAGATGGGGGTACTGCTTCCCGTACCGGCAAGCAGTACGGCTATGGCTGAAATCGAGCACTCACGAGGCTCGTACGGCTAGTTTGACACTTAGCCAATTCAAAGGATTACTCCACAGGATGCTCAAAAGACGGGGTTACACTGGTTTAGGTCCAATGGGTAATGAAAGTGTTTTGTGTAAATGCTAGGAGAGAGAGTAACAAAAGGGGGCAGTCCAAAGATCCAAGAATAACATACCTTTCGGAGAGGAAAGATGGTCCATGACCTCAGATCCAGCTCCAAAAGGAGAAAAGAGCTTAGTATCTTGGTATTCATCTGTAATTCAACCTTCTCAAGAAAATACAGATCTGTCTAGCCCACAATCGGGTGAATCCTTTCTGTTGCTATTTTTTTTTCCATTTGATATTATGTAAATTGCCATCTTTCATTATATTGTGGAGTATGAGCGGGACTATATTATTCTTCCACACTCAACTATAATGATTTATACCTGTTCGTGGTTCCAGATCTAGAAGTGATTATCTTTGGCTAAAGTTTACTCTCTATCTTTTTATTATATTTGTTTAACAAAAATGGCCTAAAACTTTTTGGTCGAACAGTATGAATATATATGCAATCGATATGTGTCTTCTTGAGATTGTTATTGGTGAGTATCCATATAGGGAGTGCAGCAATCAATTACAGATATTTTAAAAAGTGTCTACTGGTGCGAAGGCTATATCTCTTGCCAAAGTAAAGGACTCCAAAGTGAAAGATATCATTAGCAAGTGTTTGCTTCCAATTATATTGGGCCATCTGCACAAGAGTTTCTGAAAGATCCGTTCTTTCTATACAAAGCTGAATCAACATTGAGGGCTTGTACTTCCACTACCCGTATTTTAATAGTCATCCTTTTAGGAGATTACATTATTGTGCAAACTAGGGTGACATTGTTTATGTTTGGTATGCTGATCTTCTAAATAAGATGAATCACACTAGTTTAGGAGAAAGGCGTAATTGATTGCTGATTTCATACATTCTCTATTGGAAAACTATAAGGAGGAGTCTTTTGTTTTCCAGAATATAAGCTAATATCAGAATCGAGTTGACTATGTATTTGTTGGGTTTTTGTTAAAAATTGAAGTGCATTGAAAATGGAGGGAAAATGAAATTTGATTTTCCCTCCTTTACATAGAAACATTTTTCCATATTGGAGAGGAAAGCTCATTTGTTGAGTATGTATATATATATATATATATATATATATATATATATAGTGCTTCTCGATCTTAAAGAGTTGAGAAGAAGTCAAGCCTTGCAGCGTCGTCGACGTCGCTTGCTCGCTTGACTTCGGATTTGATTGATTATATTTTTGGACCAAATTTATTTGTTAACTAGTTAAATAAAATTAATATTTTAAATCAACATCGACTGTTTTATTTTGCATAAATAGCCATTTACGTAATAGCCGTTTTACGTGAATATTCATCTGTTGCACCTCTTTGTTTGAACCCAACTTGTTGGCTATAATACCAAGCCATTTTCTCCGATTTTCCTTACAAAAATTCTGAAATCTCTTCTTTCTTTCTACATTGTTTTCTTAAAAGACAAACAAAGTAAATGTGATTGGTACTATTTGTGTTCGCTGAAACACTGGGATTTGAAGTACCGCTACACTAGTGTGTAATTCATTCTATCCTGGAAAGACATAATCATAAACCTCGAGTACTAGGAGCGAAATAAGTTCCTTAAGAAAGCACTATGGATTTAGTGGGCTCAAATTAATTTCTGTTCTTCTACGTTTCTGTTTTTCGTTATTTCTGTTTTCAGAATTATTTCACATATACAAATTATTAATAAGCTTAAGAAACTTAATTATATTCTATATTTGTGTTGTATACACTATTCTAGAAATAAAAACATGTGTGGTTTTCTACTTTCAGCTTGGAGATTAAAGCCTTCGTGACGTTTTTATATTTTAACGTGTATTCAGTTTTGTTGTATTATCTGTTATTTGGAGATTAAAATCCTAGCGATTTTCTTCTTCATTGGAGATTAAAATATTCGTAATTTTCTACTCTAATTTTATTCGGTTTGAAAATATAAAAATTTCACTGTTTTGTGTCATTTTTCCACAGAAATGACAACTCCAAACTAAAACCATTCTGTTCCTAAGTTGACGACAATGCATTGACAAGCCGAATAACACTGGTATTGGCACCCGTCTAGCAGAAAAGCCCGAAAAATTTTGAGGTATTTATTTTAAGCGCTGGAAACAAAAGATGTTTTTATATTTGACTACCCTTAGCCTTCATAGGTTTATTAAAGAAGATGCTCCAGTTGTGTCAAACGAAACTCCAGATAATGAACACTTCTTTGTGACTGAGGCATGGAAGCATTCTGATTTTTTGTGGAAGAATTATATTCTTAGCGGAATAGAGGATGATATGTATAAAGTCTATATTAATATGGAGACGTTAAAAGAACTCTAGACTGCATTTGAAAAGAACTACAAAATTGAGGATGTCGGGTTTGTTGCCGTAAAATTTATGTACTATAAAATGGTAGATAGCAAGTCCGTTATTACCCATGTCCAGAAATTGCAAATGATTATTTCTGATCTCCTTGCTGAAGGTATAACTCGAACTAATACTTTTGTTGAAAATTAATTATATTATTATTACTAATATAATTTTTATTGAATGTTTGGTCATCAATATGCTCGGTGAGGGACAAATTTGCACATGTGTATGTAGAACCAGGGTGGTTAGCGAGAAATGGTAGATTTAACATCAAAAGTGGCTACTTATGGAGACTAGGAAGCACGAAAAATTTGCCTTGGAGTAAATGGGTATAGAATAAGGGAAATGTCCCTAAACACAGCTTCATATGCTGGCTGGCTGGACATGGAAAATTGCTAACAAGAGCGAGACTGCAGAAAATGAGGGTAACACAAGGTACAATGTGTACAATATGTGACAGTGCACATGAGACGATAGAACATCTATTTTTTGAATGCCAACTATCAAAAGCTTGCATACAAGCAATGGCAAAATGGTTGAATATTGGAGTGCAGAATACCACATTACAAGGCATATGGAGAAGGCTAACGAAAGGGGTCAAAGGTGAAAATTGCAGAGCATTGGCAAAATCAGTACTAGCAGCATTGATATATGCTATATGGAAGGCACGTAATGAAGCACTATGGCACCAAAGAGTCCCTAATCCTCGGACAATTTGTACTCAAATTCAGCAGGATTGCAAATTAAGGAATGATAGAATAAGGAGTAAGAATGGATGTAGAAGGGATAGGGAGTGGATAGATGATCTGTATAGGAAAAAGCCATAGTTCAAAAGAATCATAGACCAGTTTGCAACTATGGAAAGTTTATAGGTAGCAATACCTAGCTTTCATAGTCTGTACAATTTTAAAATGTATACCTCATACAGTTCTTGTTGGGATGATTAATAATATTTTTTTCTTCACCAAAAATAAAAAAAGGGGTTTGGTCATCAATGAAGCATTCCAAATTGCAACACTAATTGAGAAGTTGCCTCCATTGTGGAAGGACTTCAGAAATTATTTGAAACACAAAACGCAAGGAGATGTCACTCAAAGATCTCATTGTTTCGGTCGATCGAAGAGGACAACAAAGCTACTAAGAAGAGGGTTCGTGGAAACTCGATAATAATGGGAGCTAACCTTGTTGAGTATGCTCCACAAAATAATAAAAAGAGAAAGAATCCTTCTGGACCAAAGAGTAACCCAAGCAAGAAGAGGTTCAAAGGAAATTGCTACAATTGTGAAAAAGCTGGACACAAGTCTGCAGATTGTTGTGCTCCAAAGAAAGACAAGAAGAAGGGTCAGCAAACATGGTTATAAAGAACGAGGATATTGATGTCTTGTGTGCTATGCTTTCTGAATGCAACATGGTAGAAAATCCCAATGAATGGTGGATTGATTCTGGAGCCATTCGTCATATTTGTGTTGTTAGAGAATCGTTTGCTACATATTCTCCCATTGGACCCAAAGAGATGCTTTCTATGGGAAATTCTGCAATGACCAAGATTGAAGGTTCTGCTAAGATATTTCTGAAAATTACTTCTAGCAAGGTGGTAAATCTGAACAATATCCTTCGTGTTCCTAAAATTAGGAAGAATTTAGTCTGTACTTCACTTCTTGTCAAGAATGAGTTTAAATGTGTTTTTGTATTTGAGAAGGTTGTAATAACTAAGAACGAAATGTTCGTAGGGAAATGTTACCTCACTAAGGGTTTTTCAAACTGAATGTAATGAATGTTGAGAATAATAACATTTTAGCTTCTTCTTACTTACTTGAGTCAAATGATTTATGGCATATACGCTTGGGACATGTCAATTATAAAACCTTGCTAAAAATGATTAATTTGGAAGTATTGCCTAAGTTTGAATGCGGAAAATCAAAATATCAAATATGTATGGAATCTAAGTATACTAAACATCCTTACAAGTAATGAAATACTTCTTTCAAAATCAAAATATCAAATATGTACAATCGTCAATAAAAGTTATGAAATACTTCTTTCATAACTTTTATTGACGATTGTACTTGCTATTGCTATGTTTAATTAATTACTTAGTAGTAAAAATGAAGCAATATATGCATTCAAGCAATACAAAATGAAGTTGAAACACAAATTAACAAGAAAATCAAAATGATAAGAAGTGATTGGGGCGGTGAATACGAATTTCCTTTTGAAGAAATATGTTTAGAATATGGAATTATTCATCAAACAACAGCCTTTTACATGCCCCAATCCAATGGGATTGTGAAAAGAAAGAATCGATCATTAAAGGAGAAGATGAATGCTTTGTTGATAAGTTCTGGTTTACCACAGAACTTATGGGGGGAAGTCATTTTTACGGCTAACCAAATAATTAACTGAGTACTCCATAGCAACACACAATATGAAAAACGAAAAGGAAGGAGGCCCAACTCGAATTATTTTAAAGTGGGGTGCTTGGAAAAAGTGAAAGTTCCTAAACCTAAAATGGTAAAGATAGGACCGAAAGTCGTTGATTGTATTTTGAAAGGATATGCATCCAAGAGTAAAGCATATTGATTTCTAGCTCATAAATCAGAAAATCTCGACAGTCATAATAATATGGTTATAGAATCAGATAATGCTGAATTCTTCAAAAATATATATAAAATGGAATGTGAGCCGATTAGTGAAGGATTTAAACGACCTCGGGAAGAAACAAAAGAAAGTGCATCTAATCAGGAGGATCCAAGACGTTGTAAACGTCAAAGAACGTCTACTTCACTTGGACCAGATTTTGTTACTTTTTAATTGTAAAATGAGCCTCAAACATTTAAGAAACTATGTCTTCTTCGGAATTATTATTTTGGTAAAAGGAAGTCAATAGTAATATGAAATCCATACTGAACAACCATAGATGGGATTTGGTTGATCATCCTCCCGGTAATAAATCGTTGGGTTCTAAATGGATTTTTAAGAGGAAAATGAAAGATGATGGCACTATTGACAAATATAAGGCAAGACTTGTGGTTAAAGGGTATAGACAATGACAAGGTCTTGACTACAAGAATTGCGTCCATACGGACGTTAGTAGCATTAGCTGCGGTATATGGTCTTGAAATCCATCAAATAGACGTTAAGACGACCTTCATAAATGTTGATCTGGAGGAACAAATTTACATGGAATAACCTAAAGGATTTGTGGTTCCAAGCAAAGAAAAGAAGGTATGTAGACTTGTTAAGCCGCTTTACGGACTAAAACAAGCACCCTAATAATGGCATGCGTAGGTGCTGTTCATGCTCCTCCCTATTACGGGAGTAAACCAGAATATCATCAATGAGTATAATCACAAAGGAATCCAAATAAGGCTTGCACACTCGGTTCATCAAATCCATGAAGACGACTGGAGCATTAATCAAGCGAAATGACATCACTAAGAACTTATAATGACCATATGGAGGCCTAAAAGCTGTCTAGGAACATCTGATGCCCTAATCTTTGCCTGATGGTAGCTAGATCTCAAATCAATCTTGGAAAATACCTTAGCACCCTTGAAGATGGTCAAATATATCATTAATCTTAGGCAATGGATACTTGTTCTTGATGGTAACTTTGTTCAACTGTCCATAATCTATGCACATCCTCAACAATCTACAATTTTTCTTAACAAACACACTACAACACCCTAGGAATAAAAACTCTGTCTAATGAACCCTTTGTCAAGCAAATGCTACAACTCTTTCAACTCAGCCGGAGCCATATAGTACAATGATAAAAATAGGCTCACTACCGGGAACCAAATCAATGCAAAAGTCAATATCCCTATCAGGTGGCATACCCGACAAATCTGTAGGAAACACCTCCAAAAATTCCTTCACAAACAGTACCGAATGCATAGAAGGAACCTCAACATGTAAGCAAAATATGCTAGACACCCCTTCTAAACCATACGCCGAGCCTTCAAATATAAAATCACCCTGCTAGTGGAGTGACTGAGGATCCATCTCCACTATAATCTAGGCAACCCCGGCATGGCTAAAGTCACAGTCTTGGCATGACAATCCAAGGTAGTGTGATACGAAGACAACCAACCTATACCAAGAATGAACTCAAAATCTGCCATATTCAGCAACAAAAGATCAACTCTAGTATCAAAACCATTAATAGTAACAACACAAGACCGATATACCTGATCAACTACAATGGAATTGTAACGACCCGGCCGGTCGTTTCATGAGTTACCACTCCGTTTTCCCCATTTCTGCTTCTTATTGCTTTATTTATCGGTTCTGTGTGTGATCGGGTTGGTTGGCTTGGGTTCGGAGAGGTTTTGGTAAGGTTTGAGACACTTAATCTCTTTTAAGAAAGCTTAAGTTGGAAAAGTCAACTGGATGTTGACTTATGTGTTATAGGGCTCGGATGTGAATTCCGGTGATTTGGATAGCTTCGGGAGATGATTTGACACTTAGGAGCGTGATCGGAATGTGTTTTGGAGGTCCGTAGTAGATTTAGGCTTGAATTGGCGAAAGTGGAATTTTGGCATTTTCCGGTTAATAGGTGAGATTTTGATATAGGGGTCAGAATGGAATTCCGGGAGTTCTAGTAGGACCGTTGTGTCATTTGGGATGTGTGCGCAAAATTTCAGGTCATTCGGACGTGGTTTGGTGGACTTTTTGATCAAAAGCGTAATTCGGAAGGTTTTGAGAACCTTAGGCTTGAATCCGATGTGTTTTGGTTGATTTGATGTTGTTTGAGGTGTTTTGAAGATTGGTATAAGTTTGGATGGTAGTATAAGACTTGTTGGTGCTTTTGGTTGAGGTCCCGGGAGCCTCGGGGTAATTTCGGATGGTTGGCGGAAGATTTGAGTTGGGTTGTGACAGCTGAAGTATTTCCCATTGCTGTCATAACCGCACCTGCGACTAGGGACCGCATGTGCAGTCTTGCAGAAGCGAGTTAGGAGCCGCAGATGTGGCCAAATGCAAGTAAGTACAAAACCGCAGATGCGGGATGTGAACCGCACCTGCGGGACCGCAGAAGCGGATATCTGGTCGCAGGTGCAAAAGGGGCTTTAATTGATGACCGCAGAAGCGGTGATCGGACCGCAGAAGCGGTTGCGCAGGAGCGATGAATGGGCCGCAGGTGCGGAAAGCCTGGGCCAGAAGGTATAAAAGATTGCCTTCACGAAATTTTGGTTATTCCACCATTTCTAAGTCGCCTTTGGAGCTTTTTGGGAGATTTTTAAAGAGGAATTCAAAGGATATCGTCTGGAGGTAAGATTTTGAACCTAGTAATCGATCCTATGGCATTATTCTACTATTTTGGCCAATAATTAATGGAAACTAAGGGTTAAAAATAAGGAACTAGGGCTTGAGAATTGGAGACCTTTGAGCAAGGGTTTGAGGGGTCATTTGTGATCGGATTTTTGTACTTTTGATATGTATGAACTCGTGAGGAGATAAGGAGTCTAATGATGTAAAATTTATCAAATTCCAAGACGTGGGCCTGGGGGTCTTGTTTGGTTAATTTCGGGATTCGCGTTGTTTTTTGATTGTTTTCAAGTGGGCTTTGTTCCCTTAGAATATTTTGATGGTTATGTACTGATTTTGCCTAGATTTGGAGCATTCGGAGGCCGATTCGAGGGGCAAAGGCATTGCGAGCTAGAGTTTGGGACGGATTGAGGTGAGTAATGATTGTAAATATTGTCGTGAAGGTATGAAACCCCGGATTTCACATCGTGCTATATTGAGGTGGCACACACGCTAGATGACGAGCGTGGGGTCATGCACCGTTGGGGATTGTGACTTAGTCCATCCCGAATGACCGTTTTACCGTGTATTTGATTGAAAATTGTTTGCTATCATTATGTTTTGGGCTGAATGCCATATTTGGGCCTAGTGCCAACTATTTGGACCCTTAGGGGAGTTTTACTACCATTCCCTCACCGTTTTGACTTTACACTTATACTCAGTCATGTTATATTCTACTGTTTTCATAACTCAGCCATGTCTACTCTGTTTTTACACCTTAAATGATATTTTAAATCATATTTTGGGCTGAGCATCATGTTTTACTATTTCCCGAGTGGCTTATGAGACTCTGATTGAGTAAGGCCGAGGGCCTATGTTGTGAGGATACTTTTGGGTCGGGCTGTACGCCGCAACAGTGATACACTGATTATGATTATGAGGCCGAGGGCCTGAGATTGTACGCCACGAGGTGGCTTGTTGATATGAGGCCGAGAGCCTAGTGATTATGCCACGAGATGGCTTGATATTGTGCTTGGGCCGTAAAGGGCCCCTCCCGGAGTCTGTACACCCCCAGTGAGCGCAGGTACCCATTGTGATATGAGATATAGCCCAAGGGGCTGGTGTTATTCTATTATCATTGCCCGAGGGGCTGATTCTGTTGCTAATGTGCCCGAGGGGCGGTTCTTATGTGTTTATCTTTCCTAGCTGCCTTTCATTTACGTGTTTAATTGCTAAAGGTATTTTTATGAGATTTCATTGCTTCATTTACTGGTTTTATTCTGCTTCTTTATAGCATTTTGTTGTGTTTTACGAGATTTCTTATCGCTCGGTCTTCATTTATTGTTATTACTCACTGAGTTGGAGTACTCACTTTACTCCCTACACCCTGTATGCAGATTCAGGCGCTTCAGGTCCTGCTAGCGAGGGTTGATAGCTTCCAGCAGATTTTTCGGAGTCCACTAGGTAGCTGCTCGGCATTCGCAGCCCAGTGTTTCTCCCTCTTATCATTGTTTCTTTTCCCTAGTACTGGATTTTGTAATAAACTGTGTAGTCCTTTTTCCCTATTTTGAGACTTATGTTAGATGCTCATGACTGGATCTGGGTTTAGGATCGTGACAGGAATCTCCAATCGGTGTAGATCTCGATACAGGAACATTGGGACAATCACGAGGCATATACAAATGTGAAGCAAAATATGAAGACACATAAGAATATGTAGAACCTAAATAAAAAACACAGAAGCATCTCTACGACACTGAGATAATACATGTGATAATTGCATCGGAGGACTCTGCCTCAGGTCTAGCCAAAAATGCATGACAACGGGGCTGAGCCCCACCAACCTGTCCTCTACCTCTAGGATGACCTCTCACTGAATGGCCGCCACCTCAAGCTACCTGACCCTTGCCTCTAGCTAGCGGAGCGGGTGATAAAGCAAACTGTGCTAGAATCATGGCACAAGTACCCTGTTGTGACATGCTGCCCTGAAACCTTGGGCGATATTTCCTTATATGACTCGCATCACCGCACTCAAAGAATCCTCTTGGCTGATGCGGCTGCTGAATCTAAGCCTGGCCCTGATGACTCGAATAACCACTGCAATAACTTTGAGTCGATGGTGTACTAATGGGAGCTGGAGGTGCATTGAATGCTAGCTGCTAAAATCGAGGTACGTAAGCACTACGACTGCTTGAAGTACCATGTGTGACCTGTAGGGCTGACTATACCAGCACGATAGGATGACCTCTACAAAAGAAACCCCTGCCTCCAGAAGAGGCACCACTGAATTGTCAAAAATGACGGGGCCTCTTCTTAGAGGTCACCTCTCTCACCTGGCCTCTAATGCGCTCAATCCTCCTGGAAATCTCAATTATCTGAGTGAAAGAAATCCCAAACTCGGTCTCTCTAGCTATCTGAAGTTTGATGCCATATGCGAGACACTTTATTGACCTCTACACATTCTCCCTCTTAGTAGGGATCAGGATAGTTGCATGGCTCATACTGTGTAACGGTCATGCTACCCTATTGAAGGTGCTCGAACTGAATACGCAACTCTTCTCTCTGAGTGAAAGGAATAAACTTCTCCAAGAACAACATCGAGAATTGAGGCAATGTGAGAGCAGGTGATCCTGCTAGCCTGCTCTGCTCATAAACCTACCACCCCCCCTTGGTAGAACTATGCATCTGAAATATGGTGAAATCAACTTCGTTCGACTCTACTATCCCCTAGTTGCGTAAAATCTCATGGAAACGGTCCAAGAATTCGTAGGTGTCCTCTAATGGAGCACCACTAAAGTGAGGGGGAAACAACTTGGTGAACCTGTCCAATCTCTTCAGTTCATCAGCTGACATTGCGAGTCTATCCCCGAAACGTGTAGCAACAATAAGCCAAACTGCCCTAATTGATAGAACTACTACGGTCTAATAACCATGGGCCATCTGCTTTGGGGTGTGAGTAGCGGGAGTCTGGGCTCCTCCCACCGCCCAAGAAACGACTGGTGTTGCACCCTATTTTGCACTAGTCAAAACAAGATTCAACTTGTTGTTTCTCTATTGTTGATTAAAGAAAGTCGCCACCTAATATTTAAAGGTATACTAGGGTACATATTTAATTATTAAGTCGTATTCTTTATTAGTCTGCTAACCGGTGAGATTATGGGTAAGAGTTCATATTCTTCTAAAGGGAAGGTGTTATGCACCCCTTAAAATCTACCTAAGGTAGCTCCATAGGATTTAGACTAGATTTGGAATCAATTATTCATATTATGCCTTAACTAGTGTTCTAAAGATATGGCTTACCACATATTAGAACATAATTCTTACAAAGGGTGGGTGTAATTTAAAAGTATATGAATTAATATAAGAAAATAACGTTAGTGTATATATCTCGAAAAGAGCTTTCAAAAGGAGATATAGGATGTTTGCATTTAAGAATGTATTTAGAAAAAGAGAACTAGATTAAAACACTTGTTCTTAAAGCATGGAGGTGTATATTGTTCTAATGAGATGGGAGTAAGCCTAAGATATACCTTGATTTTAAGACTTGGAGGAAAATCATTTTTTGAAAATCCTTTTGGGATGACATCACTTCATATTTTTGAAATAATTCGATTCTTTTTTTGAAGATAAAGCTTGTGTTTCTAATCTAATTTTTCTTTTTTTCTCTCTTTTGAAAAGTGTGTCTGCCGTTTTTGCTAAGCTTTGGGCTTCAAAATCTATAAGACAAGAAGGTGAATGGAAACATAGTAATGGTATAAACAAATTATAGTTAGCGAATGGAAGATTAGGGAGGGGATTGGACTCTGGTATTTAGGCCTCAAACAGGCAGGCCCATCAGTAAAAGATGCGGCTACAACTGACTTCAGACTTCCAGAAAATGTGGCAAAGCTGGACTTGGGCCTGAGTTCCTTAGGAACTCAGCGGGCCCAAGAAAATGTTTATGTTCAAAAAGGAAAGAGAAGGTTATAGAAACATATTCTATATGTTCAGTCATGCATCAAACATATAAATAAATGATTGAAGCAAAATATATAAAACTATCAATGCCCACATACAATGAGAACTTATAATAAGGTGGTGGTTATATATGGTAGGTAACTTACATAGAAAACCTTTCGTTGTCATTAAGCACTAAACCCAAAAAGAACAATAAATGTCAATGGATTAAGGGCTAAGGAGAGAGTTCCACACAAGGTCGATGCCCCCTTTGAATCCCCCGACACTTCAAAGTTTCCTAGGGTCTCAAGGCCCATGCCAAAGCTTGTGCTGGGGAGAGCAACGCAACCTAGAGTTGAACTCCACTCCCAAATACCCCTAACCACTAACGACTCATTTTTCCCTATAGGTTTCAATGCCAATGAGGCTCTTTCAATATAAACCAACTACCAAAATACAACCTACCACAGAAGTATACTTCTCCCTTCATAGAATAACATAAGGACACAAGAACAGTTCCATTTTTATAACTTCATCCCCGTACAAATGAATGATGTGCATATTAAACAAATCTAAAAGTCAGATTTCAAACACATATGGGGGGGGGGGGGGGAGAGGTAGAAACACTATAGCATTACCGTTAAAGATATACACACGTAAGATCCCACTCAAAGAATAGGTAAAGCGCGCATAGTTCAGATATGCAACAAGCCAGAAATATAGATACCTCTCCCTTGGAAGACTAATTACACATTGATTGGCTTAGGTCTTGCCACTAGAGAATGTATAAATTAACAACACTACTTGGAACTCTTAAAAGCACCAATAAGGATTCAGACAAAACATTCATAATCAGGCATTCTCTACAGGTGTTATCAAAGATACCAGAACATGATCAAGTGTTTTAGCTTGACTAAGTTACAGATTCAAACATGGGATTCCCCAAAATGCTTAATAGGATCACAAATTATCAATCTTACTTCCTTTGAGAATTAAGGACATAATCACATTCCATAATAGTATTATCCTTAGGTAAACTACTATGTCCAAGCAACATCAAATAATAAGTTCTCTTAGGGTTTATAGGTTAAGCTCAGTTCATCAGTAGGGAAAGAGTGGATTGAGTGCAATTTCAAAATATAGTATGGAATCATGAAGTCAAACAGGGATACATAGAACATGTAAAATCAACTACACATAGATACTTTAAAATAAAGTTATGAATTTTACAGAGGCAAGGTAAGCTTTACAAAGTTAGCTGTATCATTAAATGATTAAAGACAAGAAAAGTGTTATACCAAACAGGTTTAAACTTCAGCTATACAGACTGAGATTTACATCTAAACATGAGGTAGTTATACTCAAGCTTGAAAGTAGTCATGACTATGTCTTGTTTTGAAAAATACACCTTGATGGTAACATAATATACATCCCGAAGTGTTATTGAGGTTCACAAGAGTTTACATTAATAACACTGTTTCGTATAGCTACAACCAACATAGGATTGTCATAACAATGACATCAGACTTTACTCTCATAGTTAACAGACATTTATATAGGGAAGGAGAGCACTTAAACACTTAAACTTCTCATGCTTTAGTTAAGTGGTGAAGGATTAAACTATGTACTCTCAGGTTTATCCTAGTTAGGATTATCAACAACAATCTCGACTACAAAGCAACATAATATAGAAAAAACAGTACGTAAGGATAGAGATCACAGCAGAACTATTAACAGAAATCTAAATTCTAGGCAAGCATGGAAGGTCATTGAGGCATATTAAGGAAAACTTAACCATGTAGACTATTTGAATTCAGAAACGAAAGTCAAGAAGTTTTCATAACACTCGAGTCAATACCAATTAGAGATGTTCAGAAACATTACGAATGATCACAAATCAACAACACCTTATTAGGAACTAGAGATAACATTTCTATACTACTGACAAACATCATAAACAAATACACTTAACAGAAGGCAACAATATGTTCATGATATTCAAACTTCAAAGTAAGACAATCAAAGAGAAAAGGGTGAAAATGTACTGACCTTTTTCAGGGCATCAAACCAAACAAAGGTTTCTTCTAATTGTCTAGGACCCAAAGCTTCAAACTTGAAGCACTAAAAGCACTTAGAAACAAAAAAGAGAAAAAGAAATCGGTAAGGAACCCTAGAATTTATGAAAATCTTAGAATTACTTATGTGTTTGTGATAGATCTTAGCTGATTGTAGGTCGTCTTGGTGTGTTAGGTAATAGTATTTAAGGCTCCTATTTCAATTTAGATAGTGGAAAGTGACAAAAGACTGATAATTATAGCAAGGCGAGTTAAATTAGAGAAATACATAGGGAAAAATCATCGAGAACTTTACCTAGGCACGGGGTTGAAGGATTTAACAGTTGAGTATGAGAGTCCATCAGTCAAAGCTCCACTATCTTGAGGTCACTGCGTTTGACCTCTGGACAACGAATATCAATGATGAAACTGGAGATATTAACCATGCATTCTTTGATTTGAAAGAACGAGTAGGAAAATCACTCGAATGAAGTTTCTTCATTTAGGTCTAGAATTTCAAATTGGGGGTTTTGAATCTAATCAACGAAAATGGAAGCGGAATCACTGGACTCACAACCTAGGGACAAAACGTACGATTCTGCAAGTTGGATTTGAAAGAACGAAGATGAAATGGGTGCTTCAACTTTATTGACCGTGTCTCGTGTCTCAAATTTGAAGAGAAAAAAGGGAAAATCAACAGGATTTGAGGATGGAGAAGTAGGGAAGGACGATTTGGTGATGGGTTTTGTGACCTTGCACTGATTTGTGCAAGGTTCCATGACTGAAGGGGTTCGAATAGATGAGAGGAAAGAGAGAGGAAAGGGAAAGAGAGGCGGCAAGGGAGGTGGTAAATGATTAGGGCTTAGGGGTCTTCTCTAAGTTAAAATTCAGAGATGGAACGAGAGCTATTGGATCTTTTGATCAATGGCTCCGTTTGTTTTGATAATTAGAAATTTAGAAAGGATTTAATAGGGAAAAATCGGTGGTCATTGGATCTCTGTGATCAGACGGTTGAGATTAAGTCTTAATAATATTAATGAATAAGGAGGAAATGGGGATTAAACGCTGACTGTTGATGAGATAGATCAACGGACCAAATTCATTTGTGATTTCTTTATGAGTGAGAGAGACGAACGATGTGGAACGTTATGATTGGATTAGGGTGAGGGACGTGATTTCCACAATGGATTAGGGGGTCTTTGGACTAGGTATTTTTTTTTCCGGATTAGGCTTGTCATTTGGGCCAAAATGAATTTAAAAGATGGAAACTTTTTATTTAGTTGAAAATTGCAATTGTAGTCTTTTGTCTTTTAATCCCTTTTGAAATTAGTTTAAATAACCTTAACTAATTTCCATAAAATGCAGTAAAATCATAATTATCAAATATACTACTAATTGTTTCATTATTTGCAAAATACTTTATATCCTAAATTATGATACTAAGTTTGAATTATTAACATAGTGGCCTATTTAATTAAAATTGAGAAAAGACTCATTAAATTAATTATAAAACCTATATGGTGCATTTTATTTTAATGCTCTAAGCAATGATAAGTACATTTATAACTACATAATACTGATGCCAGGTGATTATTTTTAAAATGGATAATTAATTATTTGTAGAAATAGGTATTTATTACTAGAAAATACTTTCAAAATATTTATTGTAAGTTATTAAGTATAAGTAAATTAATTTCAAAAGGGAGGGTCAAAATTGGCCGTCAACAGCTGCCCGTCTTTGACCGGAGACGATGAAAAAATTTTCGGGTAAAGAAATTGAATCAAAGTCAGTTTTATCCAGACATTAGGCATGCATTGCATGAGTGGCATGAAGATTATGAGCTTCAGGATTGGGAGTTAAGGAAGATTCTGGGAAGATTTGGGAAGAATTTTGGAGAGATTGGGGCCGAATTATGGCTTTGAATTACTTACATACCTCGGGATTAACGAGGACCGAGCCTCATGTAGCTCTGGAATGAAGACGTTTGAGGAAGCGATGCTCGCAGGAATTGCCCCAGCATCGTATTATGACGATACAACAAGGCGGAGGATTGGACACTCATGATATCTTGAATTTTGTGGCTTGATTTGATGGATTTGAAAATTTTGAATTTCACTGGTCGTTTGTGATTGAACTTGAATCCTTGGCCCACTTATGAGTTTGTTGTCCCTCATAGTTTTGTAGCTTGGTTTTCTGCTTAGAAAGAGTTTGACGTTGCGATGTTTGTTCCTGCAAAAATGAAATACACACATACCCATATATTGCAATGCATAATATGATAAGATGTGATGTAAATTTGCAATAATGATGATGCCTAGCTATCGGCGAGCCGTTATTTGGGATCGGGATGACGGGATACTTGATCTTGACTCGATTTGTTAGCCGGGTTATGTACCATTCCGCGTCTGTCAAATCATTTAAAAATTGTCTCCGCTTGTTGGGAGAGCTTAAATTTTATAGTTCTTCTCCACTTCTTGGAAGAATTTAATTTACAGAGTGCGTCTCCGCTTGTTTGGAGAGCTTCGCACTGAAATGTAAAGTAATCTCCATGTGGGAGTGATTAATTGGAACCGTAATCATGCCTGAAGTTGCATGAGCAAAATGTCAAAATATTCAAAGTAATAGCACAGGAAATAAGAGCATGCCCAAGAGATACTCTTGACTACGAAGCTAAGTTGCGGCCATCGATTGGAAGAACGTTGGTGACGAGGTTTGCGACTGTCTATGCGGATTGATTTTGTTGTCAAATTTTGCAATTAGCTATATACAAGGCTCCGATTGGCGAAGCCGACGTTCAATTTGTACAAGGCGCTCCGATCGATTGAGCTGATGGTTTGTTATATATAGGACTTCAATTGGTAAATACGACGGCTCGTTTGTACCGAGTTCTCCGATTAGTTGAGCAGGCGGTTTGCTATATACAGAACTTCAACTGGTGAAATCGACGGCTCGTTTGTGCAAGGTGCTCCAATTAGTTAAGAGCGCGGTTGCTATTTACATGTTTTCCTGTATTAGCGGTCTGACTCCGAGGTACCTACAAATGATTCAAAGATTAGCCTTAGTTGTACTAGAAAAAATCAAGTAAAGGAGAAAGAGAGGTAATCTCAGGAATGTGGCGGGTCTATCGTTTGCCCTAGTGTGGTCTTAGTGCTTCCTGCTCTCTGTTGATCCCGCACTCAAAGAAAAATTCTTAGTGGGGGACGGGAAAGTTAGTTTTTGTCGACCACTATGTTGGTTTGCCCCATCCTTTGGTATGATTGCTCCGTGAAGTTGGGTAGGTGGAACAAATTATTGTATTTGTTAGAAAACATTTTGAAAATACTTTGTTTTTAAGGAAAATGTTGTAGTTTCATATTATGACATGTTACAAAAGGTTCTCCATACGCGAATGTTTCTTATTGAAACTTTATCCTGTTGATGTTGATCTTTCGTGATGCTTCTATTAACGCGGCTGCTTACCATTGCGACTGCGCCCAAATTCGAACTAATGCATTACAAAGGTTTTCCTAAGGTTATGACCTAACCCTTTTAGGTTGCCTACCTATCCAAAATGGAATCAGGTTTGAACGTAGTTCGTGGATTATAATAAAATATAATGAAAATGATCGAGCCCGACTCATGCAGCCTACATATCCAAATGGAATCAAGTCAAGACATAGTTCGATTATAATATATGCAAAATGATGAGTTTTAGAATGAAAATGTCCGAGTCTGACTCAGACTGCCTATGTATCCAACTGGAATCAGGCCAAACGTAGTTCGATTACAAAAGATGACTGAATCTGATAAGGATTGCCTACGTATTCCTTTCTAAGAAAATCAAGCCAGCGTAGTTCCTGAGCAACATACAAAAGTGATATTTGGTTTTTTGTTACAAAAAAGAAGGAGGGGAGAGAAAGCAAACCCTACATGGGTTGCCTAATTATCCCTCTATGGGAAGTCAGGCTGAGCCTAGTTCTGTTACATCAAAACCTAACTCTATCTGTCTTCAAACATAGTATCTCTTTATTGCGTCTGAGTTGATGGGCTTCGTGTTGATTCTTTCATCCATTTCTTCCAAGATTAGAGCTCCACCCAATATTTCTCGGTGAAATAGTAAGGACCTTGCCAGTTTGGTGCGAACTTTCCTTTGGCTTCCTTTTGGTTGGGAATGATTTTCTTCAAGAGCAACTACCCCAGCGCGAACTGGCAAGTTTCACTCTCTTGTTAAATGCACTGGCCATCCTTTTCTGATATAGCTAACCATGGAATACTGCATCCATTCTTTTCTCTTCAGTGAGCATGAGTTTCTCTTGTCTGACCCGTATCCACTCTGGATCGTCGAATTTTGCCTCTTGAATGACCCTTAATGATTGTATCTCGACCTCTGCGGGTATCACAGCTTCAGTGCCTTATACCAACATGTACGGCGTTGCCCCAGTGGATGTTCTCGTAGTGGTTCCGTAACCCAGTAAGGCAAAAGATAGTTTCTCGTGCCATTGTCTGTGATTGTCTACTATCTTCTGTAGAATTCTCTTGATATTCTTGTTGGCTGCCTCGACTGCCCCATTCATTTGTGGTCTGTAGGCTGTGGAATTGCAGTGGACAATTCTAAACTTCTTGCACAGTTCTCTCATGAGGTCGCTGTTGAGGTTAGCGGCATTGTCAGTGATGATGGACTCCGGTACTCCAAATCTGCAGGCGATGTTATTCCAAATGAAATCCACCACTACCTTCTTTGTGAAGGACTTGTAAATATATTCTTTGACCCATTTAGTGAAATAATCAATAGATAGCAAAATGAAGCGATGCCCTTTTGATGTGGCATGCTCTATAGGTCTGATCACATCCATGCCCCAAGCGGCGAACGACTTGGGTAAACTATAACGATCCGACAGGTCGTTGTGAGTGTACTAGACCCCATACCCTATTTATTACTTCCTCTATTTCATTTTATAGTTATGTGACTTGCCGGGGTATTTCATTTTTGTTTGGGTGGGTTTAGAGGGAAATAGGACACATAGTCCCTAAAATGGAAGATTTAGGTCGTAAGAGTTGACCGTAGTTTGACTTGTGTAAAGACAACTCTAAGATAGAGTTTTGATGGTTCCAATAGCACCGCATGGTGATTTTGGTCTTAGGAGCATGTCCGGATATTGATTTGGAGGTCTGTAAGTCGTTTCAGCGTGTTTTGGCAAAAGTTGGAAATTATAAGAATTTGGGAAGTTTGACTAGGAGTTGACTTCATTTATATCGGGGTCGGATCCCGATTACAGAAGTTGGAATAGGTCTGTAATGTCAATTATGAATTGTGTGCAAATTTGTGGTCAATCGGAGTTGGTTTGGTATGAATCGGCATTAGTTTTGGAAATTCGGGAGTTCATAAGTTCTTAGGCTTGAATCGATGCGCAATTTGTGATCTTAGTGTTGTTATATGTGATTTGATGCTTCGAGCATGTTCGTATGGTGTTTTAGGACTTGTTGGTATGCTTTGAGGTCCCGGGGGGCCTCGGAGGTAATTCAGACCTTGTTTGGCGCATTTCGGATCATTGAGGAATTGCAAAAATTTTGGTTCTCTTCGGTTCTGGTTTCCTCTTACGCGATTGTGAATAAGGGGTCGCGATCGCGAAGCTTTGTGACTGGCATGCGTCGTTTTGTTCTATGCGATCGCGTGAAAGCATACACGATCGCAAAGCTTGAGGACCAGTAATCTGCGAATGCATGGCAATTGCCACGTTCGCAGTGAAGGAAAGGAGGGCCTGGGTAGGTGGTGCTTTGCTCAATACGGTCACGAAGGTGCGCACACGATCGCGTGGCTTTGGAATAGTTCTCACCACATTCGCAACCAATTTTCCGTGTTCGCGTGTAAGGTTTTTGAGCTGTTGGTAATTTTTTTCTTCGCGATCGCGATGTGAAAATAACTGGGCAGCAGAACTTAAATTTCAAAATCGAGGGTTTATTTCATAATTATTAATTTGGACTTAGAGAGCTCGATTTGAGGCAAAATTTCGAGGAATTTTCAGAGTGATTGTTGAGGTAAGAGTTCATAACTCGTTTTTGGTTAAATTCCACTAATCTATCTTTGATTTCATCATTTAATTAGGGATTTAGGTTGAAAATTTGTGGAAAAAATGTAGGAAACTTCTTAGGCCAATTTTTTGGAATTTGAGCAAGATTTTTGTATCGGATTTGTGTATTTCTTGTATGGTTGGACTTGATATCGAATGGGTGTTCGAATTTTATAATTTTGGTTGGATTGCGGGAAGCGGGCCCGGGTGTACTTTTTGGGATAATTTTTCAATTCCTTGCTAAGATCATAATTTTATTATTTAAATTAGTTTCCTATAGTTATATTTATAGTATATAATTATTTTTGCTTGATTCGAGCCGTTCGGAGTTGGAAAATTGAGGGAAAGACCTTCTAATTGATTAATTTAGCTTTGTTTGAGGTAAGTGACTTGTCTAACCTTGTGTGGGGGAAATTCCCCTTAGGATTTGGTATTGTTGCGATAATTTGTGATATGTGAAGGTCGTGAACGCAAGGTGACGAGTGTGTACACGGGCTAAATGTTGAAATTCTGATTTTTAGCTACGTGGTTTCCTTTCATGCTTTAAATGAGTTACTTTAGCGTGTTGTAGTCATCATGATTAGTCTAATTTCACATCTACCTTTCTTATCTCTTATTTGCAACATGTACTACATGTTTAGTGAATTACTTGCTTTCCTAATTCTACATTCATTATTTAACTGTCAGATTCTCTACTTGAAATTTGCTATTGTTGAATGTATCTTGCTGTTGAGTTGTAAATGTCGTGATTTCCTTATTGTAGTATTTCCTTTATCATTATCAGTATATCATCTTATCATTAGTCTCGTTTCTTATTATTTCCAGTAGGGCCCAGCCTGAACTCGTCACTACTCTATCGAGGTTAGGCTTGGCACTTACAGGGTACCGTTGTGGTGTACTCATACTACGCTTCTGCACATATTTTTGTGCAGATCCAGGTACATCTTATCAGTCCCTGTATTAGCGCACTAAGCTTGCTTTTGGAGACTTCTAGGTACACCTGCCCGCTTTCGCAGCCCTTGAAGTCTCCTTTTACCCCGTTCTTCCTTATTTCTTTACGCTTTTGATAGACAGTGATGTATAGGATTGTTTAGCATTGTATCTAGAGCTTGTAACTTATATCTCACCAGGTTTTGGGTAACTGTACGTATCGAGCTTATAGTTTCTATTTATGAAATTGTTGAAGTTTTGAAATTCTAAGTTTTATTTAGTGTTTCCGCATGTTGGTAGGCTTACCTAGTCTTATAGACTAGGTGCCATCACGACATTCTATGGAGGGGATTTAGGGCCGTGACATAAACTTATTATGCTTAACTCATTTTGCGGAGCCCGAATGGAATCCCCGTGAATCTAGCATTGGTGACACTTCTGTACGTAGCGGATACTATCTCTTTCCATGGTCATCCAAAAGTTTCTAGCTCTCAAGATCTTCTTGGTAATGTGAACCCATTCATGTGGGGATCGCACGCTCCTGCATGTATTTTCTCCAATAGTCTGGTTTCCTCGGTAGCGTCTACATCTCAACAAACCTAAATCTAGGGTCCTCCTGTACAGGACTTCCCCGTTGACGAAAAAGTGGTTTGCCAGCCTCTTGAGGGCTTACTTTTGACCATTAGTAGCATTCTCCAAGTATTCTTTGGTTGCAAGAAATTTCTTGATGTCGTGATACCATGGTTTACCATTTGGTTCTTCATCTACATGGAAGCAATAGGCATGTTTATCCCTGATCTCTACCTCGATATGGTCGATGTAGTTCTTATCTGGATGTTGATTCATAGATGCAAACTCTTTGTGAATCCTGGGGACATGCTTGAACTCAATCTTCGTGAACTTCTCGCATAGCTCTTTCATGTAGTGCATGTATGGAAGTATCTTGACATTTTTAGTGGACCATTCCCCTTGGACTTGGTGTATCAATAGGTCGGAATCCCTATGACCAAAAGTTCATTGACGTTCATGTCGACTGCCATTCTGATCCTAAGGATGCACGCTTAGAATTCAGCCATATTATTGGTACAAGGTAATCTTATCTTTGCCGATGCTAGATAGCATTTTCCAGATACCGAAATCAAGATTGCCCCAATTCTGACTCCTTTGAAGTTTGCTTCTTGATAGAAAACATTCTCCATCTAGGGTATGATTCTGCAATATCTTCTCTAGCGAATAATACTTCTTCATCGAGAGAATACGTAGTAAGTGGCTCATAATCCCCATCCACCGGATTGTCTATTAGGTGGTCGGCTAGAGCTTGTCCTTTGATAGCCTTCTGAGTTATGTGCACAATATCAAATTCGCTGAGGAGAATTTTCCATTTAGCTAGCTTTCCGGTAGGCATCGGCTTCTGGAAGATGTACTTGAGAGGGTCGAGCCGAGATGTCAGATGGGTAGTGTATGCTGACATATACTTGAGAGGGTCGAGCCGAGATGCTAGATGGGTAGTGTATGCTGACATATAATGCCTTAGTTTTTAGGCATTCCAAGTCAGAGCACAACAAATTCGTTCTATCAAAGTATATTTTTCCTCGCATGCTGTGAACTTCTTACTTAAGTAGTAGATGGCCTGCTCATTTCTCCCAGTTTCATCATGTTGTCCCAATACACAGTCGAAGGCGTTATCCAAGACTAATAAATATAGTAATAGTGGCTTCTCGAGTTCTGAGGGAACCAACACTGGTGGATTTGAAAAATATTCTTTGATTCTGTCGAAGGTTTTTTGGCATTCTCCTGTCCATTTTCTGGCAACATCCTTTTTTAGCAACTTGAAAATGGGCTCACAGATTACCGTGGGCTGGGCTATGAAGCGACTGATGTAATGTAATCTACACGGGGAACTCATTACATCTTTCTTGCTCTTTGGTGGTGGAAATTCCTTAATGGCCTTGATTTTTGATGGGTCCAATTCTATCCTCTTCCTGCTTACAGTGAAGCCCAATAGTTTTCCAGCAGGGTCTCCGAACGCGCACTTTGCCGTTCAATTTCAAATTGTACCTTCGCAGGTGCTCGAAGAATTTCCTCTAATCGTCCAAGTGCTCTGAAATCTTTCTAGACTTTATGATGATGTCATCCACATACACTTTAATCTCCTTATGAATCATGTCATGAAAATGGGTCTTCATAGACTTTATGTAGGTGGCGTCGGTATTCTTAAGACCGAACGACATGACTCTATAGCAGTAAAATCCCCAACGTGTGGTGAAGGCCGTCTTCTCTGAATCTTCCTCGTGCATCAAGATTTGGTTGTACCTAGCGAAATAATCCACAAATGACTGCAACAGATTCTTCGCGCAATTGTCGATGAGGATGTCGATATTTGGAAGAGGGAAATTGTCCTTTGGACTAGCTTTGTTGAGATCTCGGTAATCTACTCTGATCTTTGCGTCTTTCTTGGGTACTGGGATGATATTTGCCAGCCAGCTGGGATAATTGGTGACTCTTACCACATTCGCCTCTATCTGCTTGGTCACTTCCTTCTCAGACTTAAATCAGGTTTGAATTTCTTTGGTTTCTTCTTGACCAGCGGTCTGGTAGGATTGGTGGGTAGTCGATGTGAGACAATGTCAGTGCTTAATCCCGACATATCATCAAATGACCATGCGAACACATCGATATACTGCCGGAGGAGATCAACCAGTTTTTTCTTCTGCTCGGCTTCTAGGTGAATGCTGATTCTAGTTTCTTTTACGTCTTCTTCACTTCCAAGATTGACCACTTCTGTTTCTTTGAAGTTGGGATTTTTTTTTGTAACTCTCCAATTGCTCGATCTCCTGCGGGAGATTATCTGACATTATACTCTCGTCATACTCCTCATAATCTGGGTCATTGTGCTCCATGGTTTCGTTATATGTCATAATCGCGGAACACACATTTTTAGCATTTTGATTACTGAAAGGAAAAGCTAAGTGTAAATGAAGTGGTAAAAAAAGTTGCAATATTTGAGAAAATAGTATTCTTATTTCATCAAAGGGGAACGTCTTAAGCGTTCAAAAGAGGCAAACGACAAAAAGATATAAGCGCAGTGCAAGCCTCAATTGACCGTGCGCTTTTTTAAAAGAAAACTTTTACAGTTCCATACTACAAAGACTCCCGGCGAACCAAAGACGGACTGGCGGTCTAACTCTGTAGCTCTTCCCCTGGTTCGACATCCTTGATAGTCAGTGTATTGATGTCAATCCCTTCACAACATGCTTCAATCATATTCACGAATAGCTTTCCCATCCCATCTATGATATCATTTTCTGGTACTAAACCCTGACCCGGTCTTGAAACATGACTTGGCACCAAAATCTTTTTCCCGGATCTACCGGTATGAGCATTCCCCTCCATAGGCTGATATCCTATGTTGGCCCTTTCTTTCTTCCCAGTAGGTTCGACTGGCTCTGTGATTTCGTCCGACCTAGCTCCCAGCCATGTTCCTGGCATGTAACCATATTTCATCATTTCCCTCATAGCCATCTAGGATCTATTTGGCGACTGCATTCCCAAGTTTTGTTCAGTCTCTTCCATTTCGGTAGTCTGCATGATTTCCACTGCATGGAAAGCAACTCCGTCTAGCCTTCAATGAATGGAACAACATGCTCCAGATAAGCAGATTGACCCTACTCGCCATGAACAACGATCTCCTGACATACCCACTCAAATTTCATGTATTAGTGTAAAGTAGATGGGACAAGCCCTGCCATATATATATATATATCCAGGGCCTTCCCAGTAGCAAGTTGTAGGAAGAAGATATATCCTTTACTTGAAACAATATGGGAATCTCAACTGGCCCGATCTGCAAGGCCAAATAAATTTCTCTGATCGCATCCTTCTGCGAACTATCAAAGGCCCTCACCCTCATGTGGCTTTCCTTATCTTTCCTCAAATGAATTCCTAACTCTCGTAGGGTGGAGAGCGGGCAAATGTTGATTCCTAACCCTCTATTGACTAACACCCGGGACACACTTTGTCCCCGCACTTGGTAGTGATATGAAGAGCTTTGTTATGACTTGTGCTTTCGATAGGAAGTTCGTCTCTTCTGAAAGTGATCATATTTGCTTCGACCATTTTCCCAATTGTCGTGGCCAGCGCCTCACCGGTGGTGTTACTTGGTACACTTACCCCAATTAGTACTTTCAGTAGGGTGCCCTTATGACTTTCGAAGCTCATCAACAAATCTATGATTGATATCGGTGCTGGAGTTTTCTTCAGCTGCTCCTCCATAACATACTCTTTGGTCGACATTCTTTTTCAGAACTCGACGGCTTCTGGGTCTATTATGTTCCTTCTTTGAATTTTCTCTCTTCCCAAGTTCCCTGGATTGATATTCAAGAGCATAGTATCTCTCAAACCTAGTCATACCATGGGCTACTGTAGAGTCTGTCATTTTGGCCTTCCCCTTTTGCTGGTACGTCCATGGGACAATTTTGTATTCTCGACTTTCTTTGTCTCCTATAGCAATGGCAAGTTTGAATTGTTATTGTAGGTCTCACTTGTATTCTAATCATTGGAGTCCTTACGGTAGGGATCCTGATGGCTTCTGCATTTACTATGGTGACAATCATTCCCTTTAGGTCATATCTTTGTCTAATGTGATCATGTTGACTCCCTGGTTTCGGTGATTTGACAGCGAATTACGAATTACATTGGGCGGCACCAGAGTGTATTGAATGATTCCGCTCTTGATCAATGTTTCAATCTCATTTTTATGCTTAAAATAATTTTCAGTATCATGACCAGGTACATTGGAATGGTCCACACACCTTTTTGTTGCATTAAAATACTTGGAGGGGTACTCAAGAACCCTTCCTTTAACTGGATGTATCAATCCTGCTCTTCTCAATCTCTCGAATAATTGGGTCAGAGGCTCAGCAATCAGGGTATAATTTCTAGGCCCCCTCTCTTCAAAGTTGGGACGAGGGCATGAGGCATAAACGAGTCGGTTTAGGTGAGTAATGGTTTGGACATGAGCATATGGTCGTTGTGGGTTTGGTTTTTGTTGGCTCGAGGAGGGTTGTATTATGGTTGAGGATGATAATACAGCTGAGTGTTATAGACTGGAGCATAAGTGGGTAGTGGTGAATGATTGTTTGGGGAATAGGAAGTGTTTCCATGATGTGGGTTGGGTTGATAATAAAGGACGACTACTGAGACCTTATCTTTCTTCTTCTTTTTGCTACCGCTTGACCCTAATTGGATGGCCATGCTGGCCGCTTATAGTGCTGCCATGGATTGTACTTTACCGTATGTTATGCCCTATTCTAAAAAATCTCCCATCTTGATCAGCTCGGGGAATTTCTGTCCCATCATTCCCATCATCTTTTCAATGTATATCCCTTCGTGGGCTATGATGAAGTACTTGGTTAATTCACTGTCGTCCAGCAGATGTTGTGCCCCGCCAGCCTCCAACCTCCACCGACATGCTTATTCTTGGAATGAATTGGATGTTTTTTTTTCTACAGATTCACTAGTGCGAATCGATCGGGATTGATCTCTGTGTGTAAGAGAAAATGATTCATGAAGTCCTCCGCCATATCTTATCAAGTTCTCCAATTTCGCTGATCCTATTGAGTATACCAGGTGAGTGCTTCTCCTGCCAGGCTCCTTATAAATAACTTCATCCTTAGCTTCTCATTCTTCCCCACTCTGACTAACTTGTCATATTATTCCCTCAAATCTGCGTGGGGATCACCCGTCCCATCCAAGATATCAAACTTTGGAGATTTATATCCTATTGGAATCTCCACATCCTGATGAATACAAAATCCTCGTAGTCCAAACTTTCACTTTCTCGGGAAACTTGGAGGTTCTTCATTTGCTTTCTCATGATTTTGAACTGCTCAAATACTGACTCATCTTCCTTATGTTTGGCTTCTCTTTCCATCTTGGCATATTGGTTAATCTCATAAGGAACCCTGGCTGTGACAGGCATTATAAAGACAGGTTCCGAAATGGCTTATATAGAGGAAACATATCGCTCATGAGCAGTGGTATATGTAACAAGTATGTGCTGGTTAGTGGTAAAAGTGACCCCATCACGAGGTGGGGTGTGAATTCCATTGGTGCTGAAAGGTGGGTTTTGTGGTGTCTGAAAATACAGTGGTACATATGGAGTATGGATATGGGATTTGGTGGGTTTGCGGGGGTCACTAGAGGTATGACTTGAGTGGTGGGAACTGAAGTTGGGTGTTGTTGTTTTGGCGTGATGTGGAAGGAAAGTGGTCAGAAATTGAATCCAAAGAAGGAAAACGAGGAGGTTGAAGCGTTGTCACGGCCAGATGCGCTAGTTCCCTTATATGATGTGCTTCCTCCCTTATTGACTCCATTTCCTGGACCATCCTGTCCACGTGTTCATCATTCCTGGCATTGTCCTTTCCCCTGATTGCCACAGACTGTAAGCTATGACCAGAACATGTTTAGTCGGGTTTTCCATAGCTGACATCTTTCCCTTTGATCTTATATTGTACAGTGGTTCCGCCAGTTTCGGTCGACAAGAAACCAACTTTCTTTTCTTTTTGGGGTAATAATAAAGCAAACGAAAAAATAAGAAGAGGAAAAAGAAACAAGAGTAGTTTCTTTGCTTATACAAGCAGGAAATCACACAGAGCAATTCATTAATGAATTAAGGCTAATGCGTTTTCTCGAATTCGTGGTGGCCTCTCATAGTCGGAAGTAGGCCTAAATCACAGATATTTGACGGACATTTAGACTTGACACTTTTAAATGCGAAGCAAGTTTGTTTTTATTGATAATTTGGACTGATATAAGTGGGAACAAAGATTACAACACTGTTTCAAAGAACTGCATAGGCTTTAGACAACTTGCCCTTCTGGAAAGTAAATATAAATTAGGAATAAATTTACAAAGTCGGAAAGAGGGGGAAATCAACCAACTCTAATAACTATTCCCTGAGTCATTTTCCATCTCCTCTTCTTCTTCTGGCTCTTCTTCCGGATCCTCATCCGGGTCTTCTTCAAACTCCTCCTCATCATCATTGAACTCATACCCCTCATCCAGATCTTCTTCTGGATCTGTGCTGGACTCTATTTGGATGCACTCCACTACCCGGTCGTCGTCTTCATCAGGTGGCAACATATAAACGATAGATCCTGGGACCACTTGACGGTGCATTGAGCAGTCACAAGGTAATGTGGCAGGATCTCATGGTAAATTAATAAAGCATCCACTACATTCTCTAACCAGGCTATACCCTCTCTGCTTGGCCGGGCTAGCTCGTCTTCCTCGTTGGTCGAGACAAAATACTTAGGAGTGCACCACGAGTTTTGACCCATTGGCATCGTGACCAGGTCATTCCACTTTGGAGCCTTCTTACCCTGGGGATTGGAATATGTCTGTTATACTCATCCTCATATAGCGGTGTCCTTGTCCACAGAGGCACATCTTGGATCATCCTGAACTGTCTGAGAACCCGCAGGGGTGAGTATGGTTGAATACCCTCAGGTCCGATCAACTCAATGAAGTATTTCTGAGAAGTCCTTAAGATTGCTCTTCCAGCTAACCATGATAGCTTCCAGTTGATCCATTCCCCACTCAGATTGGTCAGCATTTCTCTCCGCTCTTCTTGCCAGGGTGGGGTATCCAATGTCTCATCCTCTCATTATGGTTGTGGATCATGTTGCTGACACCCACTAAGTAGTCGATGGTGGCCTCTCGTTGGAAGAAATGTTCAGTAGCCCAGATCTGAAGCAACAAGTTGGAACCCTTAAAGAAATCATACCCTCGTGCATATGTGGACAAAACCCTCAGTATCTAAGCTAGAACCATTGGCACCAAAGTAGCTTGAAGGTCGGCAGAACCACAGGTAATAAGTTGATGTTGATCCGACCCCTTCTCTGCGGGAAGACCAATTATCCCAGTAGTGCCATTGAGAAAGTAATAGGCGTGAGACTCTCCCACGTCGCTTGGTCACATTGAAACTCTCCCAAATACCACTGGTAGCTTTTATGGTGCCCAAATCTATCGAACAACTGTCGAGGCTCACCCATCCGTCCTCGATATTTCTAAGACACCTACTGTTGGCTAGGCCCAAAGCATCCATGAATTGGTAACTGGGCATAGTAACTGGCAATATCGGCTTCCTTCCGTTGAACGGAAGCTCCGTGAAACTAGTGACTTCCTCCAATGTTGGTACTAATTCACAGTCGGCAAACTTGAACACCACCTTAGCTGGATCACAAAACTATATCAACGGGCGAGTGAGCACCCTTTCTGCTCGGATGTCCAGCAAAGTGGCCAATGCCCTCAGGTGTGCCCGAGCCTCGTCTCCATGTTCTCGGCGAATATTTTTCCACCACCACTTCAATTTGTGTGGTGCCCCCATCACCATGTTAATCTCAAGGATGTTTGGGTTGATTTACTTTTTCTGAGGTGGGTAAAAAAAAGGTGTTTGGTAAGTGTTTGCTTCGGATCTTTATATGTCTTGTCAGGTTTGTTTGTCTTTCCACAGAAGTCATGTCATTGGTTCATGACCCGTTGACATTAGGGTGGCTTTCCTATTTGTGTGTCGATGGCGAGGACCAACTCACCTAATATTTATACAGTAAGCACTATTTTTGCCAAAGTAGAGTGTTTCCTACTTTTGAGTTGGACTGAAGGCTGCGAGAAGTTATATCAGTTGACCTAACAAAGCCATTCTCTGAAACTAGAGAGTTTTGAAAAGAAGGTTAAGATGGGTGTAAAAGAAAAACCTCGCGTGCCATTGTGTGTGATAGTGTACGGCCAAGAATAGGAAGAAATGTGTTGACAATGTATATAAAGCAGTAACAGATAAGGGTGTAGCAACAATAAGCATGATAATAAGCAAAGAGCAAATAAGGCAGGTAAGCACGTAATTCCAATATTATCTTCAATGATGGCAATGCACAAGTAAATCTAAATGCCAAATTTAGTCTAAGTCTACTAAGGTTTCCCCAACAGAGTCACCATGTTGTTGCACCCTATTTTGCACTAGTCAAAAAAATATTCAACTTAAGGTTTCTCTATTGTTGATAAAAGAGAGTCGCCATCAAATATTTAAAGGTATACTAGGGTACATATTTAATTACTAAGTCGTATTCTTTTTTAGTTTGTTAACTGGTGAGATTATGGGTAAGGTTTCTTGTTCTTCTAAGGGGAAGGTGTTAGACTAGATTTGGAATCAATTATTCATAGTATGCCTTAACTAGTGTTCTAAAAATTTGGCTTACCTCATATTAGGACATAATTCTTACAAAGGGTGGGTGTAACTTAAAAGGGTATGAATTAATAGATAAAAATAACGTTAGTGTATATATACTCGAAAAGAGCTTTTGAAAGGAGATATAGGATGTTTGCATTTAAGAAAGTATGTGGAAAAAGAGAACTAGATTAAAACACTTGTTACTAAAGCATGGAGGTGTACATTGTTCTAATGAGATGAGAGTAAGCATAAGATATACCTTGATTTGAAGACTTGGAGGAAAACCATTTCTTAAAAATCCTTTTTGGGCGACAACATTTCATATTTTTAAAATATTTGATTCTCTTTTTGAAGATAAAGCTTGTGTTTCTAATCTGATTTTCCTTTTTTTCTTTTAAAAAGTGTGGCTGCCATTTTTTTAAAGCTTTGGGCTTCAAAATCTTTAAGACAATAAGGTGAGCGGAAACATAGTAATGGAAAAAACAATTATAGTTAGCGAATGGAAGGTTCACTACCTAATTCTTTTTTAATCGTATGTTATTTGGGGCCTGCCTATGTTTTAAATGACTTAAGGTATAAAATAGAGCATGCAATCCAATATATAAGTGTTGTATACATGTGAGATAGAATAACAACAACAAAGTGCAAGAAAGTGTAACAAGACAGTAGACTAAGGTAAAAAACAGTAAATGATAAATGAGTTTAGAGGGAGTGGATTGGACTCTGGTATTTGAGCCTCAAAGAGGCAGACCCAACAGTAAAAGATGCGGCTACAGCTGACTTCAGACTTCCAGAAAATGTGGCAATGCTGGACATAGGCCTGAGTTCCTCAGAAACTCAGTAGGCCCAAACAAATGTACATGTTCAAAAAGGAAAGAGAAGGTTATTAGACACATATTCTATATGTTTAGTCATGCATCAATCATATAAATAAATGACTGAAGGAAAATATATAAAACTATCTATGCCCACATACCATGAGAACTTATACTAATGTGGTGGTTATACATGGTAAGCAATTCACTTTGAAAACCTTTCTTTGTCATTAAGCACTAAACCCAAAGAGAACAATAAATGTCAAGGGATTAACGGATAAGGAGAGAGTTCTACTCAAGGTCGATGCCCTCTTTGAATACCCCAATACTTCAAAGTTCCCAAGGGTCTCAAGGCCCAGGGTAATGCTCGTGCCGGGGAGAGCAGCCCAACCTAGAGATAAACTCCACACCCAAATACCCCTAACAACTAATGACTCATTTTTCCTTATAGGTTTCAATGCCAATGAGGCTATTTCAATGTAAACCAACTACCACAATGCAACCTACCACAGAAGTATACTTCTCCCTTGACAGAATAACATAAGGACACAAGAACAGTTCCATTTTTATAACTTCATTCCTCATACAAAATGAATGATGTGCATATTAAAAAAAATCTGAAAGTCAGATTTCAAACACCTATGGGGGGGGGGGCAGAAACACTATAGCATTAATGTTAAAGATCTACACACTTGGGATCACCCTCAAATGATAGGTAAAAAGCAGATAGTTCAGATATGCACCAACCCAGAAATATGGATACCTCTGCCTTGGCAGACTAATTGCAGATTGATTGGCTTAAGTCTTACCACTAGCACATGTATAAACTGACAACACTACTTGGAACTCTTAAAAGCACCAACAAGGATTCAGACAAAATAGTTAAACCAAGCAGTCTTTACATTGTTCCGAAGCCGTCTTCATATTGTTCCGACTACGGTCTAAATTCTAAGACTTAGGCTCTCATTTAGGGACTATGTGTCCCAAAACACTCCGAAACTCAAAATGAACCATCCCGGAAAATCACAATAGCAGAAAAAGACATGGGGAAAGTAGTTAATAAGGGATCGGGGCGTTAATTCTCAAAATGACAGGCCGGGTTGTTACATCCTCCCCATCTTAAAACATTCATTCGTCCTCGAACGAGCGTAGAGACATACCTAAACTGGTGAAAAGATAAGGTTAACGGCTGCGCATATCCTACTCGGTCTCCCAAGTCGCCTCCTCGACCGGTTGACCCCGCCACTGAACCTTTACTGATGCAATGCCCTTCGACCTCAGCTTTTGAACCTGCCTGTCCAATATAGCCACTGGCTCCTCAACATAAGATAGATACTTGTGCAGCTGGACTAAACTGAAATCCAACACGTACGACGGATCACCGTGATCTCCGGAGCATCGAAACATGAAATACCGGATGAACTCCTGCCAAGCTGTAAGGTAAGGCAAGCTCATAGGCAACCTCCCCGACACGCTGCAACACCTCAAAGGGTCCAATAAACCTTGGGCTCAACTTTCCCCTCTTTCCAAATCTCATAACGCCCCTTATAGGCAAAACCCGAAGCAAGACCCGCTCTCCCACCATAAACGAAACATCACGAACCTTCTGGTCCGCATAACTCTTCTGTCTGGACTGGGCTGTGCGAAGTCTATCTTTAATCACCTTAACCTTCTCCAAAGTGTCCTCAACCAAGTCTGTGCCTAATAGCCTAGCCTTGCCTGGCTCGAACCAACCGACCGGGGACCTAGACCGCCTATCATACAGAGCCTCATACGGTTCCATCTGAATGTTGGACTAATAACAGTTGTTGTAGGCAAACTCCGCAAGTGGCAAGAACTGATCCCAAGAACCTCCAAACTCCATCACACACGCACAAAGCATATACTCAAGAATCTGAATAGTGCGCTCGAATTGTCAGTCCGTCTGGGGGTGAAATGCTGTGCTCAGCTCCCCCCGAGTACCCAAATCATAATGTACAGCTCTTCAGAACCGTGATGTAAACTGAGTACCTCTATCTTAAATGATGGAAACTAGAATACCATGCAGGCCAACAGTCTCTCGGATATAAATCTCAGCCAACCGATCTGAAGAATAGGTAGTACACACAAGAATGAAGTGCGTGGACTTGGTCAATTGATCCACAATCACCCAAATAGCATCGAACTTCCTCAAAGTCTGTAGGAGTCCAACTACGAAATCCATGGTGATCCACTCCCACTTTTACTCCGGAATCTCTATCTAGTGAAGCAAGCCACCCGGTCTCTGATGCTCATATTTCACCTACTGACAATTGAGGCACCGAGCTACAAACCCAACTATATCTTTCTTCATCCTCCTCCACCAATAGTGCTGCTTCAAATCCTGGTACTTCTTTGCGGCACCCGAATGGATGGAATACTGCGAACTGTGGGCATCCTCTAGAATCAACTCCCGAAGCCCATCATCATTGGGCATACATATCCGACCCTGCATCCTCAATACCCCATCATCACCAATGTTCACATATATGGCATCATCATGCAGAACCTTGTCCTTGAGGACAAGCAAATGAGGGTCATCATACTCTGATATGATCAAACAAGGAAGACCAAGAAACCACACAAGCTAGGACCCGACTGGGCTCCGAAATATCCAATCTCACAAACTAGCTGGCTAAGGCCTGAACATCCATCGCCATGGGTCTCTCCGCTGCTGGTAGATAAGCCAAACTCCCCAAACTCTCTGCCCGGCGACTCAAAGCATCGGCCACCACATTGGCCTTCCCCGGATGGTACAAATTTGTGATATCATAATCCTTAAGCAGCTCTAACCACCTCCTTTGTAGCAAATTAAGGTCCTTATGCTTGAACAGATGCTGCAAACTCCGGTGATTAGTATAGATCTCCCGAGGAACACCGTACAAATAATGCAGCCAGATCTTCAAGGCGTGGAGAATAGCTGCTAACTCGAGATCATGGACAGGATAGCTCTTCTCATGCACCTTCAGCTGCCTAGACACGTAGGCAATCACCCCACCGTCCTGCATCAACACCGCTCCAAGGCCAATCCTCGAGGCATCACAATAGACAGTGTAAAACCCCAAACCTATAGGCAATATAAATACTGGGGTTGTATTCAAAGCTGTCTTGAGATTCTGAAAGATCTCCTCACACTCTTCCGTCCACCTGAATGGAGCACCCTTCTGGGTCAGCCTGGTCATAAGTGCTGCAATAGATGAGAATCCCTCGATAAATCGACGGTAATAACCCGCCAACCCAAGAAAACTACGAATCTCTGTAGCTGAGGATGGTCTGGGCCAACTCTACACTGCTTCCTCTTTCTTTGGATCCACCTTGATCCCTTCACTCGGTACTACGTGACCCAAGAATCCCACGGAATCCAACCAGAACTCACATTTTGAGAACTTCGCATATAATTTCTTTTCTGTCAAGGTCTGAAGCATTGTCCTCAGGTGGTGCTCATGATATTCCCGACTCCAGGAGTACACCAGAATGTCATCATAAAGACAATGACGAATGAGTCAAGATATGGCCGGAATACACTGTGCATCAAATGCATAAATGCTGCAGGGCATTAGTCAGCCTAAAAGACATAACAAGGAACTCGTAATGACCATACCGAGTCCTGAAAGTAGTCTTCGGGATATCTGGCTCCCAAATCTTCAACTGATGATAACCTGAACGCAAATCAATCTTAGAAAACACTCGAGCACCCTACAACTAATCAAACAGGTCATCAATACGAGGCAAAGGATACCGGTTCTTCATTGTGACTTTGTTCAACTAGCGATAATCAATGTACATACGCATAGAACCATCATTTTTCTTCACAAATAAGATAGCAGCATCCCAAGGTGACACACTGGGCCGAATAAAGCCCTTATCAAGCAATTCCTGTAACTGTTCCTTCAACTCCTTCAACTCAGGAAGAGCCATCCGATAAAGAGGAATAGAGATGAGCTGAGTACCCAGCATCAAATCAATACCAAAATAAATATCTCTGTCAGGTGGCGTGCCCGAAGATCAGCCGGAAACACATCAGGGAAATCCCGCACTACTGGGACTGAATCAACTGTAGGGGTATCAATACTGACATCTCTCACATAAGCTAGATACACGTCACACCCCTCCTAAACCATTCGCTGAGCTTTAAGAAATAAGATAACTCTACTGGGAGTGTAATCTAAAGTACCCCTCCACTCTAATCGCGGTAAACCTGGCATAGCCAGCGTCATGGTCTTGGCATGACAATCAAAAATAGCATAATAGGGCGACAACCAGTCCATGACAAAGATAATATCAAAATCTACCATGCTGAGCAATAATAAATCGATTGTGGTCTCAAAACCACTAACAATCAAACAAGACCGATAAATACGGTCCACAACAAGAGAATCTCCGACATGTGTAGAAACATAAATAGGGGAACTCAAAGAATCTCGAGATACGCCCAAATGTGGGGCAAAATAAGAAGACACATAGGAATATGTGGAGCCTGGATCGAATAGAACCGATGCATCCCTAGGACAGACCGGAACAATACCTGTAATCACAGAATCGGAGGCAATAGCCTTAGTACAGGCAGGAAGGGCATAGTATCTGGACTAGCCTCCCCCCTAGGGTGACCTCTACCTCCCCGACCTCCACCTCTAGCTGGCTGAGAAGGTGGGGTAGCAACTAGTGTTGTGATCATAGCCTGGAAACCCTGTGGAGCACGTTGTGGCGGAGAAGTCTGTGGAGGTGCACCCCTCATAAGTCTAGGGAAATCCCTCACCATAAGGCGTGTGTCGCCATACTCAAAACAAGCTCTGGTAGGGCGTGGTGCTTGTGACTGGCTTGGGCCAGGTCTACTGGACTGACCACTGAAAGCACCCCGTGCAGGAGGCGCACTAGATACTGGAGGTGTATAATAAGGCTCTTGAAGTCTAGGAGGAGCTGGAATACCACTGGCTGCTGGAAGAGCTGAATAAATGGGGCGACTCACATAACCCCTACCATGACGAATTGCAACTGGGGCAGGGGCGCCAGAATAATGGCCCGACTCTCGAGACCTCTCTCTCCTCCCTGTCCCGAGCAAGCATGCCATCTACCGTCCTAGCAATACTCACTACCTGTTGATAGGCGATATCCATCTCTAGCTCCCGGTCCATGCTAGACCTGATGCTGGGAATGAGCCCCTCAATAAACCAGCGAACTCTCTCACGAACTGTAGAACCCAAGGCCGGTGCAGGTCTAGCCAAATCACTAAACCTGATAGCATACTCCGAAACAGTCATAGTACCCTGGCACAAATGCTCAAACTCCGCGCGCCATGCTTCCCTGAGGCTCTTAGGGACATACTCCTTCAAAAATATATCCGAGAAATGGTTCCATGTAAGGGAAGCTGCCTCACCCCGACTGTCCAACTCAAAAGTACGCCACCACTGATAGGCTGCTCTTTCGAAGCTGGAAGGCAGTGAACGAAACCCCACTCGACTATGTTATACCCATAGTGCGGAGGATACATTGGCACTCCTCCAAAAATCCCTAAGCATCCTCTGATACTAGTCCACTGAAAGTAGGAGGATTTTACATCTTGTACCTCTCAAGTCTCCACTGCTCCTCCTCTAAAGCAGCTGCCCTACCCTCGGGCTGACCTGGGGCTACAAGCGGTACCGATATAACTTTTGGGATCTGATCAACCTGAACCCGCTGCTTTGGAGTGCAGGCGGCGGGAGTCTGTGCTCCTCCCCCGGCCTGAGATATGGCTGCAACAAGGGGAATCAACCCTGCTTGAGCTAAAGTGTAGTACATGCTCATGAACTGTGCAAGGGTCTCTTGGAGAGCTCGAGTTGTTGTAGTAGGCGTACCAGGCGCCTGGGCTCCGATTGGAGCTGCTGGTGGCTCCTCTGTAGTAGCTCGTGCGGGTGCTCTGGCTGCACCAAGTGCGCATCCTCAGCCTCTACCCCGGCCTCGGCCTTTGGCGGCTCTAGCAGGGGACAGGGGTGCCTGGTCATCTCCGGTAGCACGTGTTCTCACCATCTGTGAGAGAATAGAAGATAAGAGTTTAGAATTTTCGAAGTTAATAATCTCACACGACAAGGAAACAAATGAAGTGGAATTTTCCTAACAGTTCCATATCCTCTCGAAGATAACTACAGACGTCTCCGTACCGATCCACGAGACTCCAATAAGCCAGCTTGTGACTCACGACTCTTAGGAACCTAGAGCTCTGATACCAACTTTTCACGAACCAATTCCTCCCTCCACGAACTGTCGTGATGGCACCTAGTCTCTATGACTAGGTAAGCCTAACAGATTGCGGAAATAAAAACAAAAGCATGAATATTATCTAATGGTAATACAACTATCCATTAAGCAACTAAATGCCACTCAGCATATACAGTTAACACTCCAAAAAAAGTACCAAACAACACCCAAAACCCGGAAACTCGCAAGTCACAAGCTACTAAGATGTTCTAATTGTTCTATACATCATCTCTAAAGAAAGAAAAAGAAATAAACATAAGGGGATAGAGGGGGACTCCGAGGATCTGCGGGCGCGGGCAAATGTACCTTGAAGTCTCCAACAGGCAACAACGACTGCAACTAGTGATGAGGCTGGTACGATGTGATGACCCAAAAGGTCATCACTTGTTTTAAAATTAAATTCCGTATTTCAAGGCCTTAAAAACCTCTTTTAGAATCGCCTCAAAATGCGTGCGCAATCCGGACGCGTAGCCGGAAAGTCTATATGTGAAAATTTGTGAAAAATGATAAATTTTGGCTATAAAATGAATTAATTTGACTTCGGTCAACATTTTGGGTAAACGGACCCAGACCCGTGATTTGATGATCCCGGAGGGTCCGTAGGAAAATATGGAACTTGGGCGTATGCCCGGAATCAAATTCCGAGGTCCCAAGCCCGAGAAATGAATTTTTGAAAGAAATTGTTTTCTGAAAAATATAAAGGTTTTTGAAAGTGAAATGTTATGTGAAACCTGAGGTATCGGGCCCGTATTATGGTTCCGGAGCCCGGTATAGGTTCATGTGTTGCCGGTAAAGTTTGGTAAGAAACGGGATCCATTTGACGTGATTCGGACCTTAAGTGCAAAATTTGATGTTTAAAGAAGTTTTGAGAAATTTCATTGATTTTGAGGTTTAATTTGTTATTTAAGAGGTTATTTTGGCAATTTGATCGCATGGATAAGTTCAAATGATGTTTTTGAGTTAGTACGTATGTTTGGTTTGGAGCCCCGAGGGCTCGGGTGAGTTTCGGATAGGCATCGGAGTGTTTTTGGACATAGAAATCTGGTAGTTTTGTTGTTGCTGGTGTCTGAGTTTTTAACTCTATGCGATCGCGTGGTAACCCTCGCAGAGCACAAATTGGGAGGAGGGCAGGTTTGCAATATGCGAACTCTTAGACCTGGGTGCGAACGCGGAGCTTTGGAAATTTACTCTACGCGAACGCATCGGGTCAGTCGCGAACGCACCGGGTCAGTCGCGAACGCACCGGGTCAGTCGCGAACGCATAGAGTAGGAAGGGGCCTGGGGTCTTGGTAGTTTTAACCCTATGCGAACGTGGCCCCTAGCTTGCAAACATGTAGGTTTGGAAAGTCAAACCTCTGCGATCGCATAGGCCTGTTCGCGATCGCGTAGTGTATTTTTGCCCAGTCACTTAAAACAGTAGCAGAAACGGGAGTCTTCATAATTTTCATAACTTTTTCTTCCATACTCCAAATTGGGCGATTTTTGAAGGGGAACTTTACCACAAATTCATAGGTATGTAATCTGAGACTCATTTTCTTCAATTTCCATTAACACCCATTAGATTTCTAGGCTTAAATCATGTCCTTAAGGGTAGAAAATTAGGGATTTGGGTAGAGTTAGGGCTTTTTGTATATTTGGGATTTAGACCTCGTTTTGGGGTCAAATTTTGGAGCTAATTATATATTCGGGCTCATGGATGAATGGGTGATCGGGTTTTGGTCCGAACCTCGTGTTTTGACCAAGCGGGCCCGGGGTCAATTTTGACTTTTTGGGAAGAATGATGGGAAAGCTATAATCAAGCATTGGAATTGAATTTTTTAGCGTTTATTGATGTTATTAAGTCAATTATGTATAGATACAATCGATTTGGAGTTGAATTCATAAGGAAAAGCGGTGTTTGAGGTTTGAGTTGGTCGTGGAAGTTCGAGGTAAGTGCTTGGTCTAACCTTAGCTTGAGTGATTAGGAGTCGTGTCTTATTTGCTACGTGTTAATTGTGGAGTACGACGTATAGGCATGGTGACGAGTACCTATACGTCGGTGTCAAGCATGCCCGTGAGTCTTGTATTATAATTGTTATGACTCCGTTGTGGTTTATTGTGCCTCACAAGTTACTATCATCATTGTTCCCTTGCCGGGATGTTTGTTTTGATATTATTATTCCCTTGTCGGGATGTTGTTGAAATATTATTGTTCCCTCGCCGGGATGTTGTTATATTGCTCTTGTTCCCTTGCCGGGATGTTGTTATATTGCTCTTTTTCCCTTGCCGGGATTCTTTGTGGTTGTTGTTGATTTGTAACTGGGATCGGGTGGCACGCCTGCCACGAGATAAATGAAATGGGAGCGGGTGGCACGCCTGCCACGAGATAAATGAAATGGGAGTGGGTGGCACGCCGGCCACGAGATAAATAAAATGGGAGTGGGTGGCATGCCTGCCACGAGATAAATGAAATGGGAGCGGGTGGCACGCCTGCCACGAGATAAATAAAATGGGAGCGGGTGGCATGGCTGCCATGAGATAAATGAAATTGGAGCGGGTGGCACGCCTGCCACGAGCTAAATGAAATGGGAGCGGGTGGAACGCCTGCCACGAGATATATGAAATGGGATTGGGTTGCACGCCTGCAACGAGATACGTGAAATTGGAACGGGTTGCATGCCTACAACAAGGTGAGAAATGAAAGTGAATTCTATCTTTGTTTTCCTTATCCTTGTTAGTAGTTGGATTTTGGTTCCTTTATAATTCTCTTGATATTCTATTTTACCTGCTATTCCTCGAAGCATGCTTTCCCCCTCCCATCTTTACTTGTTTATTTCTGTTTTTCTTTCCGCTGTATATTATATTACTGTACAAGTTTATTTGGTAGTCCGGTCCTAGCCTTGTCACTACTTCGCCGAGGTTAGGCTAGGCACTTACCAGCACATGGGGTCGGTTGTGCTGATACTACACTCTGCACTCTATTGTGCAGATCCCAGTGCTGTAGACTTCAAACAGTAGATCGGGTGGCTATCTTCAGTCCACGTGGAGATCCAAGGTAGCCCTGCAGACGTCCGCAGGCCCTGGCGTCTCCCTCTATCCCTTATTCCCTGTTTCATTTTCCTTAATTCAGAAACAGTGTAGTGTTATTTTCTTCAGACTTTGTATGTAGTAAATCTTAGACCGTCTGTGACACTGTGACACCAGGTTTTGGGTGATTAAGGTTTAAGTAGTTGTAATAGGTACAGATTTCAGAGATTGTATTGTTTTCTTCCGTTTAATTTAAATTTCCGCTATTTATACGTTATCGCTTTATGTTTGTTAAAAGAAATAATTGGATGATGAATAATTAGTCATAAAGGATTGGCTTGCCTAGATCACATTAATAGGTGCCATCTCGACTCCCGAGGGTGGGAAATTCGGGTCGTGACAAGTTGGTATCAGAGCTCTGGGTTACATGGACCTCACAGTTCACAGACAAGCTTAGTAGAGTCTGAGGGATCAGTACGGAGATGTTTGTATTTATCCCCCAGAGGCTACAGAGTTAGGAAAATTTCACATCTTTTCTTTCCTGTCGTGCAGTTTGGTTTCTCAATGCTGATTGAATTTCTATTCTGTTCTCTCGCATATGCCGAGAACACGCGCTTCCTCATCCGCTGACCAGCTGCCCGAGCCCCGAGCAGCAGCTTCCATGAGGGGCAGAGGGCGAGGTCCAGGCCGTGCTAGAGGCCGAGGTAGGGGCAGAGCTCAGCCCAGAGCACCAGCACCAGCAGCGGAACGGGTTCACTTTGATGATGAGGTTCCGGCCCCAGTAGCTCTGGTGGGCCCAGCTCAGGTCCCAGAGGGGTTTATTGCTACCCCAGTACTCCAGGATGCTCTGATCCGTTTAGTGGGCCTTATGGAGAGTGTCAGCCGGGCAGGTTTGCTTCCTGTGGCACCAGCCGTCTCTCAGGCTGGAGGAGGAGCCCAGACTCCTACTACTCGCACTCCGGAGCAGGTAGCTCCCGAGTTTCACACTCCAGCAGTTCCGCCAGTTGGAGCAGTTCAGCCGGGTTTGGTAGCCCAGACCGGTGATGGAGCAGCTATGTCTGCCGATGCTTTGTGGAGATTGGACAGGTTCACTAAGCTTTTCACTACTACTTCCAGCGGTGCATCTTCTGAGGATCTCCAGGATTATCTAGACAGCTGTCATGAGGTTCTCAGGAACATGGGAATAGTGGAGACCAATGGGGTCGATTTTGCTACTTTTTGCTTGTCTGGATCCGCCAAGACTTGGTGGAGAGATTATTGTTTGGCTAGACCAGCCAGATCACCAGCTTTGACTTGGGAGCAGTTTACTTAGCTATTTCTGGAGAAGTTTCTCCCTATCACTCAGAGAGAGGCCTATCGGGGGCAGTTTGAGCGTCTCCAGCAGGGTTCTATGACCGTTACTCAGTATGAGACCAGATTCATTGACTTGGTTCGTCAAACTCTTGTCATACTTCTTACCGAGAGGGAAAGGGTGAGGAGGTTCATTGAGGGACTTATCCAGCCTATTCGGCTTCAGATGGCTAGGGAGACAGGGAGTGAGATCTCTTTTCAGGAGGCGGCCAATGTGGCCAGGAGAGTTGAGATGGTTCTATCGCAGGGAGGTGGTCATGGGTCGGACAAGATGCCCAGTCATTCAGGCCGATTCAGTGGTACCTCGTCTAGAGGTAGGGATTCGTATGGTAGAGGCCATCCTCCTAGGCCTTTTCAGTCGGCACTTCAGGTTTCTCACGGTGCTTCAGGTGGCCGTGGTCCTCAGATGCAACATTCTGATCAGTAGTCTTACAGTGCAACACCAGCTCCTATCAGTGCACTGCCACTTTAGAGTTTTCAGGGTCATCAGCCCCAGCAGCCGAGGGCTTGTTTTACTTGTGGCGACACAAGGCACATTGCTAGGTATTGCCCTCAAGCACCGAGTAGCTCTCAACATCAGGGTTCCCGTGCTAGGGTACAGGCACCGAGTGTTCCACCGCCCGCCCAGCCAGCTTGGGGTGGAGGTAGATGTGCTAGAGGTGGAAGTAGAGGTCCTAGAGGTGAGATCAGGCCGATATAGGTGTAGGCCAGCCAGCAGCAGGCCGTCCCAGAGATGTAATTCAGGGTGGTGGGGCCCAGCCCCGATGTTATGCTCTTCCAGCCAGGCCCAAGGCTGAGGCTTCTAATGCAGTTATTACAGGTACTGTTCTGGTTTGTGATAGAGATGCTTCAGTGTTATTTGATCCAGGGTCTACATACTCGTATGTGTCATCTTATTTTGCACCGTACCTGGTCATGCCTAGTGATTCTTTGAGTGTTCCTGTTTATGTGTCTACACCAGTGGGTGATTCCATTGTTGTAGATTGAGTCCATCGTTCATGTATAGTTGTGATTGGAGCTCTTGAGACTCGTGTAGATTTGCTTCTTCTGGACATGGTTGATTTTGATGTTATATTGGAGATGGACTAGTTATCACCTTATCACGCTATCTTGGACTATCATGCCAAGACTGTGACCTTAACCTTACCGGGTTTACCTCGTTTGGAGTGGAGAGGGACTCCTGGTCATTCTACCTGCAGTGTTATCTCTTATATGAAGGCTCGGCGTATGGTCGAGAATGGGTGTCTGGCCTATTTGGCCTATGTTCGTGATTCTAGTGCTAAGGTTCCTCCTATTGAGTTTGTGCCCGTTGTTCGTGAGTTTCCGGAGGTATTCCCTTCAGACCTGCCGGGTATGCCACCCGACAGGGATATTGACTTTTGCATTGATTTGGCTCCGGGCACTCAGCCCATTTTTATCCCGCCGTATCGTATGGCCCCGCCTGAGTGGAAAGAGTTGAAGGAGCAGTTGCAAGACTTGCTCGAGAAGGGTTTCATTAGACCCAGTATTTTGCCTTGGGGTGCGCCGGTGTTGTTTGTTAAGAAGAAGGATGGATCGATGAGGATGTGTATTGATTACCGGCAATTGAATAAGGTTACAATCAAGAATAAGTATCCGCTACCGAGGATTGATGATTTGTTTGATCAACTTCAGGGTGCCAAGGTATTTTCAAAGATTGACTTGAGATCTGGCTACCATCAGTTGAGGATTAGGGCATCCGATGTCCCTGAGACAGCTTTCCGCACTCGGTACGGGCATTATGAGTTCTTGGTGATGTCATTCGGGTTGACAAATGCCCCATCAGCTTTTATGGATTTGATGAACCGAGTGTTCAGGCCTTACTTTGATTCGTTCGTGATAGTCTTCATTGATGATATTTTGATATATTCCCGCAGCCGGGAGGAGCACAAGCAGCATCTTAGAGTGGTTCTTCAGACTCTGAGGGACAGTCAGTTGTACGCCAAGTTTTCGAAGTGTGAGTTCTGGTTGAGTTCAGTTGCATTCCCAGGTCATGTTGTGTCAGCAGAGGGTATTCAGGTTGATTCGAAGAAGATTGAGGTAGTCAAGAACTAGCCTAGACCAGCATCAGCCACAGAGATCCGGAGTTTCTTGGGTTTCGCAGGCTACTATCGTTGGTTTGTAGAGGGGTTTTCATCTATCGCAGCCCCGATGACCAGGTTGACCCAGAAGGGTGCCCAGTTCAGATGGTCAGATGAGTGTGAGGCGAGCTTTTGGAAGCTCAAGACAGCTTTGACTACGGCACCGGTGTTGGTTTTGCCCACAGGTTCAGGGCCATATACAATTTATTGTGATGCATCTCGTATTGGACTTGGTGTGGTGTTGATGCAGGATGGCAAGGTCATTGCCTATGCTTCGCGGTAGTTGAATATTCATGAGAAGAACTATCCGGTTCATGACTTGGAGTTAGCAGCCATTGTCACGCGTTAAAGATTTGGAGGCATTATCTGTATGGCGTGGCATGTGAGGTGCTCACGGATCACAAGCGTCTATAGTATTTGTTCAAGCAAAAGGAGTTGAATTTGAGGCAGAGGAGGTGGTTGGAGCTGTTGAAAGACTATGATATCACCATCTTATATCATCCGGGAAAGGCCAATGTGGTGGCCAATGCTTTGAGTAGGAAGTCAGCCAGTATGGGCAGTCTAACTTATATTCCGGTCGGTGAGAGACCGCTTGCCTTGGATGTTCAGGCTTTGGCCAATCAGTTCGTGAGGTTGGATGTTTCTGAGCCCAGCCGCGTGTTAGCTTGCACAGTCGCTCGTTATTCATTATTGGAGCGTATCCGAGATCGGCAGTATGATGATCCCCATTTGTGTGTCCTTAGAGACACGGTGCAGCACGGAGGTGCCAAGCAGGTTACCTTAGGTGATGATGGAGTTTTGAGATTGCAGGGTCGAGTTTGTGTGCCTAATGTAGATGGTCTTCGAGAGTTGATTTTAGAGGAGGCCCATAGCTCCCGGTACTCTATTCATCCTGGCGCCGCGAAGATGTATCAGGATTTGTGGCAGCATTATTGGTGGAGGAGAATGAAGAAGGATATCGTTGCATATGTGTCTCGGTGTTTGAATTGTCAGCAGGTTAAATACGAGCATCAGAGACCTGGTGGTTTGTTACAGAAGATTGAGATCCCTAAGTGGAAGTGGGAGCGTATTACTATGGACTTCGTTACTGGACTCCCACGGACTCAGAAGAAGTTCGATGCAGTGTGCGTCATTGTTGATAGGCTGACCAAGTCAGCACATTTCATTCCCGTGGAAGTTTCCTATTCTTCCGAGAGATTAGCTGAGATCTATATCCGGGAGATTGTTCGCCTTCATGGTGTGCCCGTTTCTATCATTTCGGATCGAGGTACGCAGTTTACCTTATATTTTTGGAGAGCAATTCAGCGAGAGTTGGGCATGCGGGTTGAGTTGAGCACGGCGTTTCATCCTCAGACGGACGGGCAGTCTGAGCGGACTATTCAGATTTTGGAGGACATGCTCCGAGCTTATGTCATTGACTTTGGAGGCTCGTGGGGTCAGTTTTTGCCTTTGGTAGAGTTTGCCTACAACAACAGCTACCAGTCGAGTATCCAGATGGCTCCTTATGAGGCTTTTTATGGTAGGCGGTGTCGGTCGCCGGTTGGATGGTTTGAGCCGGGAGAGGCTCGGTTGTTGGGTACGGATCTGGTTCAGGATGCCTTGGACAAGGTCAGGATTATTCAGGATAGGCTTCGTACCGCTCAGTCTAGGAAAAAGAGCTATACCGACCGCAAGGTTCGTGATTTGGCATTCATGGTCGGTGATCAGGTATCGCTTCGAGTGTCGCCTATGAAGGGCGTGATGAGATTCGGGAAGAAGGGAAAGCTTAGCCCTAGGTTCATTGGCCCGTTTGAGATTCTTGATCGAGTGGGAGAGGTGGCTTATAGACTTGCGTTGCCACCGAGCTTATCAGCCGTGCATCCAGTGTTTCATGTGTCCATGCTTCGGAAGTATCACGGCGATCCATCCCACGTGTTAGATTTCAGCACTGTCCAGTTGGACAAGGACTTGTCTTATGAGGAGGAGCCGGTAGCTATTCTAGACCGGCAGGTTCGTCAGTTGAGATCGAAGAGTTTTCCTTCTGTTCGTGTTCAGTGGAGAGGTCAGCCTGCTGAGGCATCGACCTGGGAGTCCGATTTCGATATGCGGAGCTGTTATCCCCATCTTTTCCCCGACTCAGGTACTTCCTTCTTCTCTCCGTTCGAGGACGAACGGTTGTTTTAGAGGTGGAGGATGTGATGACCAAAAAGGTCATCACTCGTTTTTAAATTAAATTCCGCATTTCGAGACCTTAAAAACCTCTTGCAGCATCACCTCGAATTGTGTGCGTAGTCCGGGCGCGTAGCCGGAAAGTCTATAAGTGAAAATCTGTGAAAAATGATATGTTTTGGCTATAAAATGAATTAATTTGACTTCGGTCAATATTTTGGGTAAACGGACCCGGACCCGTGATTTGACGGTCCCGAAGGGTCCGTAGGAAAATATGGGACTTGGGCGTCCCAAGACCGAGAAATGAATTTTTGAAAGAAATTATTTTCTGAAAAATATAAAGGTTTTTGAAAGTGAGATATTATGTGAAACCTGAGGTATCGGGCCCGTATTATGGTTCCGGAGCCCGGTACAGGTTCAATATGATTTATATGTGTTGTCGGTGAAGTTTGGTAAGAAACGGGATCCATTTATAACGACCCGGCCGGTCGTTTTGAGAATTTAAGCTCCTTCGACGGCGCACGATCTTGAACAGCTTCATAATACGAGTATCGACTTGCGTGCATGGTTGAATTCAGTTAATGGATGATTCAGAGTCAAATTGGAAGAATGAATCCTGTTTTGGAAGTTTGAACGGTGAGAATTTGACCGGAATTGGACTTGTGAGTAAACGGCCCCGGAATGGGTTTTGGGTGATATCAACAGCTTCGTATAGTGATTTTGCACGTAGGCGTGCGTTCGGATTGTGTTTTGGAGGTCCGTAGCTATTTAGGCTTGAAATACCAAAAGTTGAATTTTTGAAGTTTTCGGTTCGATAGTGAGATTTTGATCCGAGGGTCGGAATGGAATTCTGGAAGTTGGAGTAGCTCTGTAGTGTTGAATGTGACGTGTGTGCAAAATTTGAGGCCATTCGGACGAGGTTTGATAGACTTTTTGATCGAAAGCGTAAATTTAGAGTTTTTGCAGTTCTTAGGCTTGAATTCTATGTTAAATTTGTGTTTTGATGTTGTTTTGATCATTACGAAGGTTGGAACAAGTTTGAACGATGTCATGGGATGTGTTGGTACAATTTGTTTGAAGTCCCGGGGACTCGGGTGAGTTCCGGGTAGGTTCCGTGATGTTTTAGGCCGAAAATCATAGCTGTTGCAGGTCCAGAAGAGTTGCAGGCCTCGGAACCCACCAGTGCGGTCCGCACAAAATCCAGTGCGTCCACGGTGGGGGTTGTGCGGCCGCACAAAATGCAGTGCGGTCCGCGGTGAGGAAAATTTCACTGTTCCTACTTCGGAAGCTCATATCTATTGATCTACAAGGAATTTTGGGATGATTCAAAACCAAAGTTATAGCCCTTCGTGTCGAGTTTCCAGAAAGGTAAAGAAATCACAATTTGGACATCTGTAGATAAAGTTATGGCCAAAATACTAAAGCCTGTCACTGCAGTCAAAACATGTGCGGACAACACTCGTTTTTTTGCGGACCGCACTGGTTTTGTGCGGACATCACTCGTTTTTGTGCGGCCCGGAGTGGTGGAAATCCGGGGTGCTCTATAAATACGAGGTTTTGGATTTTATTTCATATTTTGACCTAGAGATCTCGGATTTTGGCGATTTTTCGAAGGTTTTTCAAGAAATTCATCGGGATTTGGGTCATTTGGAGTCAGATACTCGTGGCAAAAGCGTGGTTTCGGGTTGACTTGCGCTTGTTCGAGGTAAGTATCTTGCCTAACCTTGTGTGGGGGACTTCCCCTTAGGATTTGAGTCTGCTATGTTGATTGTAGTTCGTGTACGCGAGGTGACGAGTGCGTGCTCGGACTTATTTGTGGAAAAATTGGCCTTTTAGGGGTCTTAGGTCCTTATATTCACTGCGTATGAGTGTGTACTTGATATGCCTGAGTATTCTACTTACTAGTTTCACCTCTACATGCTCTAATTGGAATTAATTGCTCATGATTCATGCTTAATACCTATTTGACTCTTATTTTGCTTAACTGAAGATTTTTACCTCTTCTATTGTCATGCTATCTTTCATAACTGCTCGTCTTTATTGGAAATCATTATTATCTCCCCGGTAATTGTTTAGTGTTGGTTGAAGTGATAACTATCTTCCCGCTGCTTATCCTTAATCGAAATCATTGTATATTCTTCGTAAATTGCCCAACCTTAAAAGAAGTTTAGATAATCTATATTTAGTGACATTTCCTTATTTGGAATTATTTGATTCGTGTTGGCTTCCTTGTTGTTGAATTACGTATTGTCTGATCGTTGCTTCATATTATTTTCTCTCTTGTTGAGCTGTTCTTATCACGCTTAGTATTCTTTATTGTGGTTATTCCTTGTGAGCTAGTTTTACCGTCTCCTTGCGATCGAAAGTTCTTGAGTTGATTTACTTGTCGTGTTCTTGTATATATTGTCATTGTTGCTGTGGGTTGTTGATATTGTGATGCACGAGGTTTCTGCCGTACGGTTGTTGATATTGTGATGCATGAGGTTTCTGCCGTGCGGTTGTTGATATTGTGATGCACGAGGTTTCTGCCGTGCGGATGTTGGTATGGGGTTGCACGAGGTTCCTGTCGTGTTATTGCTACTGTTGATATATTGCACATGCGGCATGATAAGGCGGGGTATGTATATATATGCTTATATGTGGGTTGCGCATGTGGCGAGACAAGGTGGTAACATTATGATGCACGTGTGGCGAAACAAGGCGAGCACTTATTATGTTATTATTTGCACACATGGCGAGACAAAGTGGGCTATGTCGAGGATTGATTGTGAGAATTTGTGATAGCATGGGGGCATTCTTGTTGTTTAGTATTGTGTTGTGGTACGCCTACCTATATGAGCTTTATCTCGTGGAAATTGTTGGATAAGACCTGATGTGAACACTATCGTAGGATTCTGAGTTATTGCTTACCTTTTCTGTATTGTGGCGCTAGGATTGGGTTTGTGTTTTTGCTCGCTCTTCTATGTCTTATTCTTAGTATTTTCGTTGTTACTTGCTGTTTTCTTCCCTTATTGTGATTGTAGTATTGCTAGTTATTTCGTGTAGTCTCTATATATACATCATGTTCCTATATTTGTATAGTTTATTGGACCCGTAGGTGTCTTGACTGTTTCTCGTCACTACTCCATCGAGGTCAGTCTTGATACTTACTGGGCACCGCTGTGGTGTGCTCATGCTACTCTTCTGCACATTTTTGTTGTGCAGATCCAGGTACTTCCACTCAGTCTTATCATCCTTGAGGCGAGGCCCTTCTGTAGACTCTTTGAGGTATATCTGCCGGGTGCTCAGACCGAGGAGTCCCTTTCTGTCTTTCTGTATTAAGTATAGCCCTTCAGTAGTTTCCTTTTGTTAGACATTTCCGGGGTTAGAGCTTCTTATGTATCTCTTAGCTTGTGATTCATAGGGTTCCGGATTTTGGGAGTGTTAGGTTGGGATTTTGTACTATTATGTGTCAGGCGGCATCTTAAACACTGTTTTATTTTCACTATTTCGGTTTTTAATTATTTCTTTCCCAATTATTGTTTGTATTCCGCATTGTTAGGCTTACCTAGTCGTAGAGACTAGGTGCCGTCACGATGGTTCACGGAGGGAGAACCGGGGTCGTGACACCATTTGACATGATTCGGACCTTAAATGCAAAATTTGATGTTTAAAGAAGTTTTGAGAAATTTCATTGATTTTGAGGTTTAATTCGTTATTTAAGAGGTTATATTGGCAATTTGATCGCACGGATAAGTTCGTATGATGGTTTTGAGTTAGTACGTATGTTTGGTTTGGAGCCCCGAGGGCTCGGGTGAGTTTCGGATAGGCGTCGGAGTGTTTTTGGACTTAGAAATCTGGTATTTCTGCTGTTGCTAGTGTCTCAGTTTTTAACTCTATGCGATCGCGTGGTAACCCTCGCGAACGCAGAACACAAATTGGGAGGAGGGCAGGTTTGCAATATGCGAACGCGTAGACCTAGGTGCGAACGCGGAGCTTTGGAAATTTACTCTACGCAAACGCACCGGGTCTGTCGCGAACGCATAGAGTAGGAAAGGGCCTGGGGGCTTGGTAGTTTTAACCCTATGCGAACGCGACCCCTAGCTCGCGAACGCGTAGGTCAGGAATGTCAAACCTCTGCGATCGCATAGGCCTGTTCGCGATCGCGTAGTTTATTTTTGCCCAGTCACTTAAAACAGTAGCAGAAACGGGAGTCTTTCATAAGTTTTCATTAACGTTTTTCTTCCAAAACTCCAAATTGGGCGAGTTTTTTGTAAGGGGAACTTCACCACAAATTCATAGGTATGTAATCTTAGACTCATTTTCTTCAATTTCCATTAACACCCATTAGATTTCTAGGCTTAAATCATGTCCTTAAGGGTAGAAAATTAGGGATTTGGGTAGAGTTAGGGCTTTTTGTATATTTGGGATTTAAACCTCGTTTTGGGGTTGAATTTTGGAGCTAATTATATATTCGGGCTCGTGGATGAAGGGGTGATCGGGTTTTGGTCCGAACCTCGTGTTTTTACCAAGCGGGCCCGGGGTCAATTTTTGATTTTTTGGGAAGAATGATGAGAAAGCTATAATCAACCATTGGAATTGAATTGTTTAGCGTTTATTGATGTTATTAAGTCAATTATGTCTAGATACAATCGATTTGGAGCCGAATTCAAAAGGAAAAGCGATGTTTGAGGTTTGAGTTGGCCGTGGAAGTTCGAGGTAAGTGCTTGGTCTAACCCTAGCTTGAGGGATTAGGAGTCGTGTCTTATTTGCTACGTGTTAATTGTGGAGTACGACGTATAGGCATGGTGACGAGTATCTATACGTCGGTGTCAAGCATGCCCGTGAGTCTTGTATTATAATTGTTATGACTCTGTTGTGGTTTATTGTGCCTCACATGTTACTATCATCATTGTTCCCTTGCTGGGATGTTTGTTTTGATATTATTGTTCCCTTGTCGGGATGTTGTTGAAATATTATTGTTCCCTTTCCGGGATGTTGTTATATTGCTCTTGCTCCCTTGCCGGGATTCTTTGTGGTTGTTGTTGATTTGTAACTGGGATCGGGTGGCACGCCTACCACGAGATAAATGAAATGGGAGCAGGTGGCACGCCCTCCACGAGATAAATGAAATGGGAGCGGGTGGCACGCCTGCCACGAGATAAATGAAATGGGAGCGGGTGGCACGCCTGCCATGAGATAAATGAAATGGGAGCGGGTGGCACGCCTGCCACGAGCTAAATGAAATGGGAGCAGGTGGCACGCCTGCCACGAGATATATGAAATGGGATCGGGTTGCATGCCTGCAACGAGATACGTGAAATGGGAACGGGTTGCACGCTTGCAACAAGATGAGAAATGATAGTGAATTTTGTCTTTGTTTTCCTTATCCTTGTTAGTAGTTGGATTTTGGTTCCTTTATAATTCTCTTGATATTTTGTTTTACATGCTATTCCCCGAAGCATGCTTTCCCCCTCCCATCTTTACTTGTTAATTTCTGTTTTACTTTCCGCTGTATATTATATAACTGTACAGGTTTATTTGGTAGTCTGGTCCTAGCCTCGTCACTACTTCGCCGAAGTTAGGCTAGGCACTTACCAACACATGGGGTTGGTTGTGCCGATACTACACTCTGCACTCTTTTGTGCAGATCCCAGTGCTGTAGACTTCGGACAGTAGATCGGGTGGCTATCTTCAGTCACGCGGAGATCCAAGGTAGACCTGCAGACGTCCGCAGGCCCTGGCGTCTCCCTCTATCCCTTATTCCCTGTTTCATTTTCCTTAATTCAGAAATAGTGTATTGTTATTTTCTTCAGACTTTGTGTGTAGTAAATCTTAGACCGTCTGTGACATTGTGACACCAGGTTTTGGGTGATTAAGGTTTAAGTAGTTGTAATAGGTACAGATTTCAGAGATTGTATTGTTTTCTTCCGTTTAATTTAAATTTCCGCTGTTTATATGTTATCGTTTTATGTTTGTTAAAAGAAATAATTGGATAATGAAGTAATTAGTCTTAAAGGATTGGCTTGCCTAGCTCACATTAGTAGGCGCCATCACGACTCCCGAGGGTGGGAAATCCGGTTCGTGACATACGATGAACCTGGATCTGCACACGAAAAAAACATGTGCAGGAAAGGGCATGAGTACACCACAGCGGTACCCAGTAAGTGTCAAGCCTAACCTCGGTCGAGCAGTGACAAGATCAGGTCAGGGCCCTACTTGTTTTTATATATATATATATATATATATATATATATATATATATATATATATATATATATATATATATATATATATAATAAAGTAAAACGGTAAGAAATATTGTAGTAAGATTAAATACTAACAGTCAACAAAATGAAATCACAGAATAACACAACAACTCAGTATACCGAGATAGCAACAGGGGATCTCCCGGGATACCGTCCCGTAGTCCCAAACGCAAATGCGCAGGGGGATCTCCTAGAATACTGTTCCGTAGTCCCAAAGTAAATATATCCAGTACAGGGGATCTCCTGGGATACCGTCCCGTAGTCCCAAATATAAATGTGCAAAGGGATCTCCCGAAATACCTTTCCGTAGTCCCAAAGTAAACATACTGCTCAATCATTATAAATAACAGTTTCAACAAGAATGCTACTGTTTAAATTAAATTCATATCAAAGAAGACAGGCAATCCTTACTCTAAGCATGATGCACAGAGTCCAGGTAGGCAGTTAAGGCAATTAAGACAGTTAAGGCACGTAAGCATGCTTCCCTAAGCTAAACAGGATGGCTACATATACTAGTATTGGTCAATTAAAGGAAAACATAGATATTTACCTAATGAAAACAGGGATCTTTTTCAACAATTAGCACGTGTATGCACTCGTCACCTCACGTACACGACACTCATATAACAACAGTACCAAATTCTAAGGGGAGTTCCCCCACCAAGGTTAGGCAAGCCACTTACCTCGGACCAAGCTCAAAATCAATCCGAAATCACGCTCTTGCCATAAGTATCTAACTCTGAGGGGGGCCCAAATCTAATCAAATCAATTATATAACGTAAATAAAGCTACAAGCAACTAATTTAACTAATGAAATCAAAGCTAGTGTAAGAAAATAGAAACACGCCCGAAAATCCTCCCCGGGTCTACGTCTCAGAATCGGGCAAAAGTCACAAATTATGAACAGCCATTCACTCACGAGTTCACTCGTACAAAAATCATCCAAATCTGACGTCTAATTACCATTCAAACCTCAGATTTTCAATTAGGGAACTTTTCCCCCATTTCCGAACCTCCACCCTCCTAAATAAGACGAGGAAAACAACAATGGATTAATGTAATATCATCAAAATAGAGTTAGAATTAATTACCCAATAGTTCTCCCTCAAAATCCCTCGAGAAATCGCCTCCCGCCGAGCTTTAAATCAAATTTTGTGTTATGAAATTTCAATCCCTCGAAATCCTCTTTCCTGCCCAGCGATTTCCGCTTATGCGCTCATGGGAGCATATCTTCGGTCCCTCCCCTGCACAAAAAACATCGCAGGTGCGAAGGCCACTTAACCGGGCTGGGGCCACATCTGCGGGCACTGGGCCGTATCTGCGAGCCCGCTTCTGCGGTCACCCAGCCCCACCTGCGGTCTCAGCTACCAAGGCTCAATCCTGCTTCTGCGGCTACTTAGCCGCTTCTGCGGCACCGCACCTGCGGTCCGAAATCCGCAAGTGCGAAAACAACAGGTGCAGCAAACTTCAGCAAAATGCCTAAGTCCCAAACCAATCCGTTAAGCATCCGAAACTCACCCGAGGCCCCCCGCGACCTCAACCAAACCTACCAACCAATCCTAAAATATCATACGAACTTAATCGAGCCCTCAAATCTCATCAAACAACGCTAAAAGCATGAATTGCCCTCCAATCCAAACTTAATGAACTTGAAATTTCAAAATTCTACAACCGATGCCGAACCCGACCAAACCATGTCTGATTGACCCCTTATTATGCACACAAATCATATTCAACATTACGGACCTACTCCAACTTTCGAAATTGGATCCCTACCCTGATATAAAAAATTCCACTGTCGACCCGAAAGTCCAAAAATTCAACTTTCGCCATTTCAAGCCTAAATAAGCTACCGACCTCAAAAACACAATCCGGACACGCCCCTAAGCCCAAAATCATCTAGCGGAGCTAACGGAATCGACGGAACTCCATTCCGGAGCCGTCTTCACATTATTCCGACTACGGTCCAAATTCTAAGACTTAGGCTCTCATTTAGGGACTATGTGTCCCAAAACACTCCGAAACTCAAAATGAACCATCTTGGCAAATCACAGTAGCAGAAAAAGACACAGGGAAAACAGTTAATAGGGGATCGGGGCGTTAATTCTCAAAATGATCGGCCGGGTCGTTATACTTAAACAGATCACAAATTATCAATCTTACTTCCTATTGGAATTGAGGACAGAATCACATATCTATAATAGTATTATCCTTACGTAAACTATTATGTCCAAACAACAACAAATAAGAAGTTCTCTTAGGGTTTACAGATTGAGCTCAGTTCATCAGTGGGAAAGAGAGGACTGAGTATAATTTCAAAATAAAGATTGGAATCATGAAGCCAAACAGGGGTACATACAACATGTAAAATCAACTACACATAAATACTCTAAAACGAAGTTATGATTTTACAAAGGCAGGGTAAACTTTACAAAGTCAGCAGTATCATAAAAGGATTAAAGACAAGGAAAGTGTTAAGCCAACAGGTTTAAACTTCGGCTATACAGACTGAGATTTACATCTAAACATGAGGCAGTTATACTCAAGATTGAAAATAGTCATGACTATGTCTTATTTTATGAAAGACACCCTGATGGTAACATATTATACATGGAGAAGGGTTATTGAGGTTCACAAGAATTTACATTAATAAGCCTTTTTCGTATAGACGCAACCAACATAACATTGTCATAATATTGACATCAGAAGTTACTCTCAGAGTTAATAGACATTTATATAGGGAAGGAGAGCACTTAAATACTTAAACTTCTCATGCTTTTGTTAAGTGGTGAAGGATTAAACTACGTACTCTCAGGTTTATCCTAGTTAGGATTATCAACAACAATCACGACTACAAAGCAACATAATACAGAAAAACAATATGTAAGTAACAGAACCTTTAACAAAAAATCTGAAGTCTAGGCTAGCATAGAAGGTCATTGAGGCATATTAAGGAAAACTTAACCATGTAGACTATTTGAATTCAGAAACAAAAGTCATAAAGTTTTCATAACAGTCGAGTTAATAACAATTAGAGATGTTCAGAAACATGACGAATGACCACAAATCAACAACACCTTATCATGAACTGGAGATAATATTTCTATACTACTGACAAACATCATAAACAAATACACTTAACAGAAGGCAACAATATGTTCATGATATTCAAACTTCAAAGTAAGACAATCAAAGAGAAAAGGGTGAAAATGTACTGACCTTTTCGAGGGCAGCAAACCAAAGAACGACTTCTTCTAATTGTCTAGGACCCAAAGTTTCAAACTTGAAGCATTGAAAGCACTCAAAAATGAAAAGAGGAAAAGAATCAGTAAGGAACCCTAGACTTTATGAAAATCTTAGAATTACTTCTAGTTTGTGTTAGCTCTTAGGTGATTGTAGGTCGTTCATGGTGTGTTAGGTAATATCATTTAAGGCTCCTATTTATAGTGGTCTTCGAAGCCTCTAGGGTTTCAACATATTCAAGTTAGATAGTAGAGAGTGACGAAAGACTGATAATGATAGCAAGACAGGTAAAATCAGATAAATACAGGGTGGAAAATCATCGGGAACTTTACCTAGGCACAAGGTTTAAGGATTCTGAGAGTCCATCAGTCAAAGCTCCACTGTCTAGAGGGCACTGCGTTTGACCTCTGGACAACGAATATTAATGATGAAACCAGTGACATTAACCATGCATGCTTTGATTTGAAAGAACGAGTGGGAAACTGAGACGAATGGAGTTTCGTCATTTAGGTTTAGGGTTTCAAATTGGGGGTTTTGAATCTAATCAACGAAAATGGAAGCTGAATCACTGGCCTCATAACCTAGGGACAAAACGGACGATTCTACAAGTAGAATTTTAAAGAACGAATATGAATTGGGTGCTTCAACTTTACTGGCCGTGTCTGGTGTCTCAGATTTGAAAAGAAAAAAGGGAAAATCAGCGGGATTTGGGGATGGAGAAGCAGGAAAGGACGATTTGGTGATGGGTTTTGCGACCTTGTACTGATTTTTGCAAGGTTCCATGACTTATGGGGTTCGAAGGGATGAGAGAAAAGAGAGAGGAAAGGAAAAGAGAGGCGGCAGGGTAGATGGTAAATGATTAGTGTTTAGGTGTCGTCTCTGAGTATAATTTCGTGATGGAACGGAGGTCTTAGGATCTTTTTGATCAACGACTCCGATTGTTTCGATAATTAGGAATTTAGAAATGATCTAATGGGGAAAAATCGATGGTCATTGGATCTCTCTGATCAGAAAGTTGAGATTAAGTCTTTATAAGATTAAAGAATAAGGACGAAATGGGGATTAAATGCAGACCATTGATGATATAGATCGACGGTTCACATTCATTTGTGCGTTTGTGAGTAAGAAAGACGAGCGACGTGGTACGTTGTGACTGACTTAGGGAGAGGGACGCAGATTGCCACAGTGGATTAGAGGGTCTTTGGACTGGGTGTTTTTTTCAGATTGGGATTGTCATTTGGGCAAAAATGAATTTAAAAGATGGCCACTTTGTATTTAGTTGAGATTGCAATTGTAGCCTTTTGTATTTTAATCCCTTTTGAAACTCATTAAATAAACTTAGATAATTTCCAATTAAATGTAGTAAAATCATAATTATCAAATATACTACTAATTTTTGCACTTATTTGTAAAATGCTTTATGTCCTAAATTATGACACTAACTTTGAATTATTAACATAATGACCTATTTAATTAAAATTGAGAAATGACTCGTTAAATTAATTATAAAACCTATACGGTGCATTTTATTTAATAATCTAAACAATGATAAGTATATTTATAACTACATAATACTGATGCCATGTTATTATTTTCAAAATTGATAAATAATTAAATTGTAGAAATAGGTATTTATTACTAGAAAATACTTTCAAAATATTTATTGTAAATTATTAAGTATAAGTAAATTAATTTTAAAAGGGAGGGTCAAAATTGGCCATCAACAGCTAGTACCACAGGAAACACACTGGCCTGAGCCATACTCTCCAACAAACTAACCATGAGAACTAAGGCGTCCTAAAGCACTAGGGTAGCAATAAACCCCTCTAGGACCAAAGCTGGTCCTACTGGCTTAGTTGGAACTGGAATCTAATCATCCTGATCTATTTGAGGCTCAACAACAGGTGTCTCTGCGCGTGCTCTAGGCTGAGCCCCGCCTCTACCTCTGGCTCTACCGCAGCCTCGGCCTCTACCCCTGGTAGTGGTTGTAATCTGGGGCTCTTGCTCCTGATCAGATGCGGAATGACGTACGTGTCTTCAACATCTGTGATAGAATAAGAGAAGAATGATTCAAACTTATGATTAAACAAAGGCACGCGATAGAGAAAGAAAAATATTGAAGTTTCATAGAGCCTTATAACCTCTAGAAGATAAGTACAGACGTTTATGTACCGATCCTCAAGACTCTACTAAGATTGCTCATGACTCGTGAGACCTATGCAACCTAGGGCTCTGATACCAACTAGTCACGATCCAAAATTCCAACCATGGGGCCGTGATGGAACCTAGTATTTACTTGTTTGGCAAGCCAACATTTGCTAAATGATTAAAACTGTTTAACAATTTCAAAAACACAATAATAAGAATTAAAGAGTGAAATCTCATGAAATGTGTAATAAATCCACAATTATCGTTGTCTAAGACTATTCCCAGAACCTGGTATCACATATGCATGAGCTACTAGAATATAACATACAAAGTCTAAAATAAAATACAAAACTGTCTAATACAAGATAAACAACAGAAAAGATAGGAAGGGAACTCCAAGGTCTACAATCGCCAAGCATCACTACCTCAAGTCTCCTAGAGAAGAAGGCCCTAGCAATCACCTCTGAACGCTGCTGGGACCAACACCGGGATCTTCACAAGAAGTGCAGAAGTATAATATAAGTACAACCGACCCCACATACTCAATAAGTATCGGCTCATCGACGAAGTAGTGAAGAGGCTATGACAAGACCTGACTATAAAATTGTACGAGTAATAAATAGAGAAACAACAACAATATAGAGAAACGGATAACTACATAACATACAGAATAAAGAAACAGTTAGCAGAGGGCCCCGGAATAACATCGCATCACCACCTCATCACACAATAAAATAATGGAACGTACAACCAAGAATAACCTACATAACATCCTTTCCGTTGCGGCGCGCAATCCCACCCACTATATCAATACCAATACTGTTGCGGCTTGCAACCCAATTCATATATAATAATACTGTTACTGCCTGCAACCCGATCCACATGTATAATAATATTGTTACGGCTGCAACCCGGTCAACATATATAATAACATTATTGCGGCGTGAAACTGATCCACTATATCAGTAACAACCAAATAAGGCGAAATCTCACAACATAACATAATAACGGAACTAAAACGTATAATCCTCTAAGGCAATTTGAGGTAACATAGTAGAGTGAAACAGGAAACAAGAAAAGGCAATATGGCAAGTAAAGGCATGAAATAGTAGAGCATCTATCTAATACATGAGAGAGCATATAACCAGTAAAGGTATAAAAGCATGAATAAATCGAAGCATGTAACAAATAAAGATATATAACAAGTGAAGGAATGTATATAACAAGAAAAGACATGTATCAAGTAAAAGCACATAAAAAAAATAAAAATATGGAATAAATAAAGACATGGTAAAACAAAGCCATGCAATAAAGTAGTACACCCCGCATGCTTGAACTCATAAATAATGCATATATATCTGACCTTGTATATATAGGAAATATTGACCAAGAACAAGAAGGAAATAAAAACAACCTATCAAAAATACTGTGTAGTGCCAAGCCACTACCTTAAAAGTGATTTTGGCTCGACTAGGTGCAAATCGTTAAGGCCGGTTGCTCCCCAAGGTTCCACAACACCTCCAGACACATTCACTCATGACTGAAAGTTTAGAATTTGCATAAAACAATTTCCCAAAAATCGATTGAAGAAGAAGAGGAGATGAAAGTATTTTCTGTGTTTGACAACTACACAAAACAACTCCTTATATAGGTAAGATGCTTTTGTTACAAGAAGGAGAATTAAATTGGGGATTATAAAAATAAAAGAGCTGTTACAGAATTCAAGTAGCGGTTACAACAATTTAAAGCATAGTAGTCACAAAAATAAATCAGACATTACATAACTGAATTCAAAGAGAATGAATTTGGACATATTCTGATAAGCATGTATTTGGACACTTTTGTGTTAAGCTAAAAATCATATTTGGATTAGGCCTCATGTATATCTCGACGCGCAGGGGGAGGGGGGCAAATTGACATGTTTTTCCTTCAGGACCAATTTCTCATCTGCGCGAGACCACTCTCTTTTACTAGTTCTTTACAAGCCTAATAAAGACCAATTCAATATAAAGAGAAGAAAAAGACTTTTCACAATCGGTGATGGATAATTTGTCTTTCACAAAAGTTAAAAAAGTAAAGAAGAAAAAGGGATCACAAAGAAATCTTTGACTTTGTATTACCAAGTATAAATAATAACAACATCAAGCAATGGATTTTCCAATTTAAGTAGTTGATACGTAAAACTTCTCTATAGCTCGTGGCGGATCTACCTTAATTGGTATGGGTGATGAAACACCATTGGCTAGCTTTGGCCAAATTGTGTAATATATTCATAGATAATAACAAAAAATTCAATATTTACACTAAAATTAGTCAAGCATCCACTACCTACAAATTCTAGATCCGCCATTATTTGCAGCATCAAAATATCTAGAATTATTTTACCTGTGGACTGGTTTTTACAATTTAGGATCTTTCAGAAATGCTTGTAACGAGAACAAGGATCAAAAGAAAGCCTGAAAATACTTCCACTTCTTCGGAATAAGTTAAACTTTAATGCAGTTAGTAACAGGTAAAAGAAGTAATAGAAGATTACTCTGGGAGCAAAGTCCGTGCGGCGTTCGGGGAAGAGCCGGACCACAAGGCTCTATTGTATGCAGTCTTACCCTATATTTTTACAAAAAGTTGTTTCCATAGATGAGAGTGCAAAATTTTGGCTAGGAGGGGACTTTAAAAATAAAAAAAATAAAAAAAAAGTGGATTAATTTTTCTCATTTTCTATGGCCATGTGGTGTTAATTTGTTTTTGGGGTTTTGACACAGTTACCCACAAAAACAAAACTATTTACCCTTATCTACCCATTTATTTTTCTACCCATAAACTAATTACATTTCCTACCCATAGTAGGTTTTGTGGGAAATTTTTTCTTTATTTTCCAATTCTTTTTTATTTCTATGCTTCTTTTCTTTTCTTTTTTCTTTTTTTTCTTTTCTCTTTTTCTTTTTTTTTCGTTTTCTTCATATTTTTTTCTTTTGTCCTATTCTAATTTCATTTATCTTCTTTTTTTGTATATTCTTTTATCTTCATAATCTAATTTTATTTACTATTTTCACTATTTTTTATTATTCTTTTTTTATATTATTACTAAAGAAAAATTAAATTGTGTACCAATTAAATGTAGCTAATATAACAAAAAAATATTAACTAACATATGATACCAATATAGTATATAGCTATACCAACAGGGTATAAAATTATACGCAAAGAGGTAAAAAAAAATTTAATTCAATTATTAAACTGAAATAATATCAGTTGTCAATAAAAATTTCAAAACATTTCTAAAAGGATCTAATTGTAAGAGTATACCGTTACATTATATAGCATACTATAATATATATATATATATATATATATATATATATATATTTGTATTTTCAATTTGCCTCTCACGCTGAGTAAAAGCTTAAAGCAAATTAAAAGGAAAAAGGCAAGTGAATTTACGGATAATAAGTATACTACTATAGTATATTGTATACTATTACAGCATATTGTTACAGTATATTGCATATTATTACAGTATACTATAACAATATATTGCATACTATAATAGTATACTGTTGCAGTATAACTATATACTCCTACAGTATATTGTATTCTGTAGCGGTATACTGTTAGGTAACTGTGTTCTTCTTCGATTATTACAATATACCGTTGCAGTATATTGTAAACTATAATAGTATACTGTTGCAGTATAGCTATATACTTCTACAACATATTGTATACCATAGTTGTATACTGTAACTGTGTTCTTCTTCGATTTTCAACTGAAAATTTCGATCCCAATCACCTCAAATCATCTCCAAACGCTATCAAATTTCAGTATGAACTTCTAGAAAGGTATTATAAGCAATATTTAATAGCACCTACTTTGAATCAAACAAGAAATCTTCAAAATAAAAATTTTAAACTCAAGAGCTTCAAGCCCAATAATGATGAATATTCAAATACACATAAAAATTTAGACGGGGAGGATCGACAGCACAAGGTAAAAAGGGAAACCTTTTATCTCTCCCATTTAATCAAAACAAAACAAAAAGAAGAAACGTCATGCCTAACGCTAACACTTTCCACCTACCTACACTCCGTCGCCTTTCTCAAGTACTACAATTGCAGCTCATATTTCTCTTTAACAACAGATACCATTTCCCAGCTGTAGAGCAAATCAACAACATTATGGATTCTTTAGTCATTACATGGTTCTATTATCTTCTCCACCGTTGGCAGAACCAATTACGGCTTCGATATCTTCTCCCTCAAATCTCCCTTTTCTTTCCTTGATTCTCCACTCCATAGTACCCAATATCCCACAGAGCACGGCCTTACCGATGGTTCCTCCGTTAATTTTAACGGCCAGTTCGTTGACGAAGATGAGACTCTTATCTTTGTTTCCGAGAGATCAGGCTTATTCTTCTTGTATTGATGAATATTTATGAAAAGTAATACTCCTGTAGTAGTACAAGAAGACGTATACAGTTGGAACTTGGAAGTTAGAAAGTGCCGGGTAAATAATTTGGGCCCCATGGGTAGGAGTAGTAAATAGTTTGGGTCTGGGCATTAAAGGATAAATAGTTTAGAATTAATGGGTATAAAGTGAGATTTTCTCCTTGTTAATTTTTCTCACCAGCCTGCTTGGGTTGACATTAGTAGATTTTGGCGACCGAGTTTATGGTGGCTATATATCAGTATGTACGCAGCATAAATACTTCATATTTCCTAATTAGTCAAAGTCTATTAAGAAAGAAAAAAGGCAGAATACATAGGCGTCCCCTAAACTTGCCCATTTTTTCCATTTGAACACCTAAACTAAGGGTAGTACCTATTGAGCACTTTAAGTTGAGATAAATTGTATCAATCAGACACTCGCTGCTGACATGGCAGTGTGTATAACACACCACTTGTGTTGAGCGCGTGAGAAGAAACAGATGCCTTTTTTCTATTTTGCTTCAATCTCCTTCTTCCTCCTTTGTGTCGCGCCATCTCCGCCACTATAACAGTTGCTTTACCACCATCATGCTTCCTCTACCCCTATGCTAATCACTCTACCTTTAAAATTCAATCCAGTGACCAGAAAATTACAGTCAACAGTAATTTTTTTCTTAAGAATACACTTTACATTCAATTAAAAAATGGTCAATTAGGAATGAAATAGGCGTTGACCGTCGCATCGCCACCACACCACCACTGCAAAGCCAAAGCCCCGACACCTGAGGATATAACGGGCATTAATAGGCCTGCGCAGGACAATTGTAAGCAGTGATGGAGGTCGTTTCGCGATTTTTGGACAAACTACTAAAACACCCATCTGGTGAGGGAATTACTGGGACAATAGTAGGTTTGATTGCTACTAGTAGGGGTAGTATATATTGGAGAATGCCTTCTCAAACATCACTATTTTCAGATTTTGAAAAAAGAAAAGAATAAATGAGCAGCAACAACAATCCATCGATGATGTAGAGAAGATGGTAGCTGAACATGTAATGGTTAATCAGAAAGAGTTGTTGAGTTATGAGCTCCCAAATCTCAGTTGTGATTCCAATAGCTCCGGTGGTGTTCGGTGGGAAAATGATGGGGGAGAAAGTAACGAGTCTTGTCCTTCAATTTTGGTTTTTTCTTTAGTGACGTGTTTTTTTCTTATTGGTCCTACTTGTCACGTTGGCAGCAAGTGAAATACACACACTTTAGTTGGCTTGGAACTTCAAAATATGTGTCTAGTTGACACAATTTGTCTTCACTTAAAGTGCTCAATAGGTACTAGCCATAGTTTAGGTGTTCAAATGAAAAAAATGGACAAGTTTAAGGGGCTGCCTAGTTGGAATCGATTAGAAAATGTCACATTAAAATTAAAAAAAAAAAAAATCATCCTCTACCCAAAAAATTAAAAAGAAAATGAAATATATAACTACCACAACCCCCACTTCCCCAAACCAATAGCTTTCCTAACACAACGTGGACCTTTCCCACTTCCTTCACATACCAATAAAGTAACACAACTTCTCTTCAATCTTCTTATACATCCATTCTCTTTCTTTCTAACTCTCATGGCTTCCTCAAGAATGTCTTTTTCAGCAAATATCAATTACTATTCCTCTCTTTTTCTTCTATTTTTGTTGATTACAACATTGATGTTCTCTTTTTTGGAAGCTCTAAATCTTGAAGATGATCAGTCCAATATTATGAAACTGCTTGGGAGCAAAGTCTGTGATGAAATTTACGTAGTTGAAGAAGGAGAAAGTCTTCAAACTATATCTCATAAGTGTAACGATCCTTTTATATTGGAAGAAAATACTCAGATTAATGATGATGATGATGTTTTCCCTGGCCTTGTTCTTAAGATTACTTCGTCAAGAAAGCTAGGACAATTATTCATAAAGTAATGTTTAATTACTTGCTTTTTGTACCTTTCTTCGTTTTATTATTTCTCCTTAGTTTCATGTTTCTATTTACCATCTCTTATGTTTTTTAATACTAGGTCTTATGTAATAGTACTACTAGTAAGTATTTTTTACGTTGTCAGTACATCTTAGTTGGTTATTAACTACAGGCTACTTAGTTGATTTCAATGTTAAGAAATTTGGTTTACGATAGACAATTATTTTGTTGTGTGTTAACTTAACCTGATGGTGTAAAAAAATTATATACCACGTAAGTTTAACAGTTTTAGCGTAAGTTTATCAGGAGTTTTAATTTCCAGAAAATACTTTAATTTATTCTTGAATTAATCTTGCTTATATTGTAATAATAATATGTCCAACAGTTAGTTCAAATATATATTTCATGCAGTATCCGCAAAGCAATGTGGTCGCTGCAAACTTTGGTTGTTTATTGGAAAAATAATAGAGAATCCCGTTAATATTGCTGCAAACCTGTGCTTATAACATCTAAAGTTTAAATTCATTTTTTTTTCTTCTCGCGTAACATACCACTAAACGAAAATCTAACCAAAAATTATACTTGTACTTATAATATCCAAGTATAAATTCAGGTTTTTGCTTGTGAAATATACTAGTAAATGAGGATCTAACAAAAACTTTTACAATGAAATAAAAGATTTTTCATGCGGTAAAAAAAATGATTGAGAATAGAATTTCTAAATTGCATGGCCTTTCATTTTTATTAGTTTTTCATTTTGCAACGATTTTTTCCAAATCATAGCAACTTGTTAAACAAAGAAATCGATAGAAGATCAAAATTACTATAATACCTTGGTATGAGTTCCTACCGTACCATTGACGAACAAAAATCGATAGTTTTTTTATTCCAAATAAATTATAACTAAATTACTTAATTTCCCTCACTCGCTTGGATTACTATACTAGGAATAACAAATACATAAGGGAAAATATATAACATTTTCCAGTTCTCTAGCTAGTATTCAAGAATTGTTGCTTTATCTTATTTTCTTAAAATATAAATACTGGAGATCAACCAGATTTTATTTGGTGTTCAAAATGAATTAGTATAAACAAATACTGTATCATCCAAAAATAATGACCAATTTCATAGGAACCTAGAAAGTAAAAGCATCATCCAAATAAAATCACTAGATGGTGAAAAAGCAGAAGAAAAAGAAGCAGAGGAATAGTCACAACTCACACACACGACAAACCCAGCAAATTATTCAGTTTCATGTGTATAAACCATATGATTCCAATCTAAAGAAAACATATTATTTCAATGCCTAAACAAAGTAGTCAATGTACTATACGCTATATATACCTTAATTTTTGTTCTTACTAATACCAGCTTGAATGTAAATGTCTAATTCTACATGGAAAATTCTTTTACTTTGATTTCTACTGCTCAAAAAGTCTTCAATTATCAGTAGGATCTGAATTATTCTCACTTTCATTTCCCTTTGCATAGTAAAAAATGGACTGTTCAAAAGCTGATCAGCAGTTGGCGTCTTTTCAGGTTCCTCAGCAGGACAATCAATCACCATACTCTCAAAAGCAAGACAATCAATCACCATACTCTCAAACTCCTCTGAAAACACTTTTTCTTTTCTTTTACTTAAATCCAAACCTTTCTTGAATTTCTTCAGTAATGACGTTTTCCGAATTATATACAGATGCTGCATTTGCTAATTTGATCTTGATTTTGTAGGGTCCCTGTTGAAATAATTAAAATAAGAAAAAAACAAGTTGCAATGACAACTTGTTCAATAACGGCAGAAACAAAAAAGTTTTAAGTTGCATTTCAAGTTGCAACAAGTCACCGAACCCAAAACAAACTTTGGGCGGTGGCAATTTCCTTTGCAAATTGCAATGAAATTGAACCTTCTGATTGGTCCAAACTTTGGCAATTCCTGCTATAAATAGGGGCTCAATTCTTCTTGTTTAGACACACCAAAAACGAGAGAGAAGCAACTGAAGTTAGAGAGAGTAATCCACAGATTGTGTCTGTGAGATAAATAGTGAGTGTGAATAATATTGTAGTGAGGTGTTTAAAATAAAGAGTGTTATTTCTTTCGAAGTTGTAGTAGTCTTTTGGCACTACTAAGTTGTAATATTAAAGTGGTAATATTGCTCCGCTCGGATATTATATTTTACCCCGTTAAAAGATTTGGTGTCTTTCTTACTCTCTCGTGTTATTATGATTTACCGTGGATATTATTCCTGGGTGAGATATTATTTTTCCCAACATCGTGGTATCAGAGCCACGGCGAATAATGGTCCGATGTCTTTTCTGTACCCCCTCATACAAAAGATAATTATGAGAAATGGTGTCTACGTATGAAAGCCATTCTTGGCTCCCAGGATGTGTGGGAAATCGTAGACAGAGGGTATGCAAAATCCGATAATGAGGAAGCTCTGCCTCAAAATGAAAAAGATGTCTTGGCAAAGACAAGGAAGAAGGATCAACAAGCCCTCACGCTCATCCACCAATGTTTGGATGATGCCATGTTTGAGAAGGTGGCAGATGCTACCACCTTAAAAGAAGCTTGGGAGATTTTACAAAATTCTCTCCAAGGAGTTGACAAGGTGAAAAAGGTAAAACTTCAAACTCTAAGGGCTGATTTTGAAGTTTTAAAAATGAAAGAATCCGAATGCATTTCGGATTATTGTTCAAAAGTGAAGGCTATTGTGAATCAACTAAGAAGATACGGGGAGGACATAGAAGATGTTCGTGTGGTAGAAAAGATCCTTCGCACTTTAACACCTAAATTTAATTTTGTGGTGTGTGTTATTGAGGAGTCTAAAGATTTAGACACTATGATGGTGGAGCAATTGGAGGGTTCTTTACAACCCCACGAAGAAAAGATCAAAAGGAGACAAGAAGTGCCACTGGAGCAACTTCTTAAAACTCAGGCATCCTTCAAGGATTATGGAGGTGAAAAGAGCTATCGAGGGAATGGACGGGGACCAGGCCGTGGCGGTCATGGACGAGGAAGAAGTAACGGTAACAACTTCAACAATGAAGCTAAAATCCACCAAACATTCAAAGGTCGTGGTCGTGGACATAGAGGGGGAAGAAGACGTGGCTACTATCAAGAAAATAATGAACAAAGGTATGACAAATCAAAAATTGAGTGCTATAATTGTCATAAATTTGGCCATTACTCTTGGGAATGTCGTAGCAATGTTGAAGAGAAAGCTAACCTTGTTGACGACAAGAAAGAAGAAGATGAGTCAACTTTATTGTTGGCACTCAAGGAAGAAGACAGGGATGATTCCAGCTCGTGGTATTTGGACAATGGAGCAAGCAATCATATGTGTGGATGTAAAAAAAAGTTTGTGAAGATCAATAAAGCGGTGAGAGGTAATGTGTCCTTTGGAGATACCTCAAAGATTCATATCGAAGGGATATGTACGATTCTGATCTCCTGTAAAGATGGTAGTCACAAGATAATTCAAGATGTTTATTATGTGCCAAAATTTAAAAGTAATATTTTGAGTTTGGGCCAACTTCTTGAAAAGGAATATGACATCCACATGAAAAATATGCATCTTTGGCTTAGAGATTCAAGTGGAATTCTAATTGCTAAAGTGCATATGGCAAAGAATAGATTATTTTCTCTGAATGTTAAAACAATTGATGCAAAGTGTTTGAAGGCTAAATGAATCATGGTGTTGGCACATGCGATTTGGGCACTTGAATTTTGAAGCGCTTAAGACAATAGGAGAAAAGAACATGGTGCATGGGATACCATCAATCAACCATCCCAATCAATTGTGTGAAGCTTGTTTTCTTGGAAAACATGCAAGGAGGAGTTTTCCAAAGGAGGCCATGTCAAGATCAACCAAGCCGCTCCAGCTTGTTCACACTGATGTGTGTGGACCAATCAATCCACCTTCTTTTGGTAAAAGTAGATACTTTCTGCTTTGCATTGATGACTTTGGTAGAAAGACTTGGGTTTATTTCTTGAACCAAAAATCTGAAGCTTTTGCTGCTTTTAAAAATTTCAAAGTACTTGTGGAGAAAGAAAGTGGCTATGAAATTAAAGCTCTAAGGTCTGATAGAGGAGGCGAATTCACTTCAAACGAATTTAATGACTTTTGTTAGTCTCATAGAATTCGTCGCCCTCTAACGGTACCTTATTCATCCCAACAAAATGGAGTTGTAGAGAGAAAGAATCGAACGATTCTTAATATGGCTCGATGTATGTTGAAAGCTAAAAGTATGCCCAAGGAATTTTGGGCCGAAGCTGTTTCTTGTGCAGTTTATTTGAACAACAGGTCTCCAACAAGAAATGTTAGAGATCAAACCCCTCAAGAAGCATGGAGTGGAAGAAAGCCAAGTGTCAAACATTTGAGAATCTTTGGGATCATAGCCTATGCTCATGTGCCACATCAAGGGAGAGCGAAGCTTGACGATCGAAGTTCAAGCATGTTTTTATTGGCTATGATACGAGTTCAAAAGGATACAAGTTATACAACCCAATCAGCGGTAAGGTGGTGGTAAGTCGAAATGTTGAATTTGATGAAGAATTGGAATGGGATTGGGAAGCTCAGGAAGAAACTTCATATGATTTTCTTCCATATTTTGGGGATGAAGAAGAACCATAGGCCGTGGAACCTGTGCAGGATACAACTCCACCTCCTTCTCCAACTAATATTGCATCTCCCTCTTCTCAAGAAAGTTCAAATGAACAACCGCAAAGGACAAGGAGTATTCAAGAGCTCTATGAGGACACAGAAGAAGTTACTAATTTTGATTTTTTATGTTGTCTCTTTGCTGATAGTGAACCAATAAACTTTGATGAAGCTGTTACAAACAAAAAGTGGAGACAAGCCATGGAGGAGGAGATTGAGTCAATAGAGAAGAACAACACTTGGGAGTTAACAACTCTTCCCAAGGGTCATCTAGCAATTGGAGTGAAATGGGTATACAAAATAAAGAAGAATGTAATACAAGGCACGACTTGTGACTAAAGGCTACAAGCAAAGGCAAGGCATTCACTATGGAGAAGTCTATGCACCTGTTGCCCGCATGGAGACGATTCGTTTGTTGATCTCTTTGGCGGCTCAAATGAAGTGGAAGATCCATCAACTAGATGTCAAGTCAGCCTTCTTGAATGGCTATCTTGAAGAAGAAGTCTATGTTGAACAACCATTGGGCTTCATGGTCAAAAACCATGAAGATAAAGTGTTGCGGTTGAAGAAAGCTTTATATGGATTAAAGCAAGCTCCACGAGCATGGAATAGTTGCATCGACAAATATTTTCAAGACAATGGGTTTACTCGTTTCTCCATGAATATGCTCTTTACCTTAAAGTTCATACTAATGGATATATCTTACTTGTTTGTCTTTATATTAATGATCTTATTTTCACGGGCAATAATTCAAGTTTGTTTGAAGCTTTTAAGAAAGATATGTCCCGTGAGTTTGAGATGACAGACGTAGGGCTCATGTCATACTACCTGGGCCTAGAAGTGAAGCAGATGGAGGATGGAATTTTTATCTCTCAAGAAAGCTATACAAAAGAGATATTGAAGAAGTTCAACATGCTCGATTGCAATCCCGTGAACACACCGATGGAGAGTGGGACAAAATTGTCCAAGTTTGATGAAGGAGAAAAGGTGGATCCCACATTTTTCAAAAGTCTTGTGGAAAGTTGTCACGACCCAATTCCCAACCCGGTCGTGATGGCGCCTCTCGTGAAGACAAGGCCAGCCAACAATACATTAACACTTCTTTAACAATTTCTTACCATAAACAGGTCTAAATCATAGTTACTGAATAATCATAAGTGCGGAAATAAAACGTAACATAACGGGGAAAAACTATCCCAAACTCAGCCCGAGGATCGGGGTGTCACAAGTCATAAGCTACTACAGAGTTTGAATGAAATACTACAAGTCTGTGTCTAAGAACATAGTCCGAAGATAAATGAAATACTGATGATAAGGAAGAAACGGAGCTGTGGACGTCGACAGCTACCTCGTCTCTCCGGGTCCGCCTGGTCTGGAAGGAATCAGCACTCAGGAACGAACTCAGCTATGCCTGTATCTGCACACATGGTGCAGGGAGTAATGTGAGTACTCCGACCCAGTGAGTAATAAAGATAAATAACGACTGAGAACACAAAAATCCCGTAAAGGCACAAGTAATGCTATCTCAAGTAGTAAAACCAGATAAAACAGTAAAACCAGTGAAATATAGCAAGAAATTCTCTTTGAAACAATTAAATCAATTATGCTCAACCGGTAAGAAATGCTCAGAACACTGCCCCTCAGGCATGATTTTTGTTCCTGGTCAGTCATTGTTACCTGACTATCAGCCATTGTTACCTGACCAAAACGCGTACTACAGTGTCATTGTTACCACTGATCAGTCATTGTTACCTGATTGGTCAGTCATTGTTACATGACCAAAACGCGCATAACAGTGTCATTGTTACCACTGTCTAAAAGTTAACCGCTCTAGATGGGTACCCGCGCTCACTGTGGGTGTGCAGACTCCGGAGGGGCTCCTACAGCCCAAGCGCTATCAACAAGGCCTGAAAGCCTGAACAATATCAATACGAGGCCTGAAAGCCTGCTCACAATACACTCGAGGCCTGAAAGCCTCCTCACATCACTCATCATGCCCTCACATAAGGCCCTCGGCCAATCAGTCCAAAAATAGTCAAAGACCCCTCGGGCATCAGTAAAACAATAATACTCAGCTCAAACAATAGTCCAAATATCAGTTAAAACTCTAAGTTTGAGTAAAATATAGCTGAGTTAATGAAACAGTGTAAATCACATGGACTGAGTTCAAATAATATTTCAAATAGTGAGGAAAACAGTGATGATAGTTCATAAGGAGTTCAAACAGTCGGCAATAAGCCCCAAATATGGCAAATAGCCCAAATCACAGTGTAAAACAACAAGTCATAGTTAATACGCGGTAAAATATCCTCCGGATTGGACCAAGTCACAATCCCCAATAGTAAATGACCCCGCACTCGCCATTGAACGCGTGTCTCATCTCAACACAGCACCAAATTGTGCAAATCCGGGGTTTCAAACCCTCAGGACGTCATTTAAAATCATTACTCACCTCTAGCCGGCCAAAAGTCTAGCTCGCCAAGCCCTTTCCCCTCGAATCGACCCCCTCGCGCGTCGAATCTGATCAAAACCATAAGGAATACATTACAATAGGCCAAAGAAACATAACCCAATTGAAAATACTCGAAAAACGTCGAAAATCATGAAGTTNCAAAGCATGAACTATAGCAGCTAACTCCAAATCATGTACAGGGTAGTTCTTCTCACGGGTCTTCAACTGACGAGAAGCATATGCAATAACTCTACACTCCTGCATCAACACACATCCGATCCCAACTCTCGAAGCCTCACAATACACAGTGTAAGAACCTGAAGCTGATGTCAATACCAACACTGGAGCCGTGGTCAAAGCTGTCTTGAGCTTCTGAAAGCTCTCCTCACACTCATCAGACCACACAAATGGTGCACCCTTCTGAGTCAACTTGGTCAAGGGTGAAGCAATAGATGAAAAACCCTGGACGAACCGGCGATAATAACCCGCCAAACCGAGGAAACTCCGAATCTCCGTGGCTGAGGACGGTCTAGGCCAACTCTATACCACCTCTATCTTCTTTGGATCAACCTGAATACCATCACTGGACACCACGTGCCCCAGGAAAGCCACAGAACCAAGCCAGAACTCACACTTGGAGAACTTTGCATAAAGCTTCACCTCCCTCAATCTCTGTAATACCACTCTCAAATGTTGTGCGTGCTCCTCCTGGCTACGCGAGTACACCAGGATGTCATCAATAAATACAATCACAAATGAATCCATATACGGCCGAAATACACTGTTCATCAAGTGCATGAATGCTGCTGGGGCATTAGTCAACCCAAAGGACATAACTAGAAACTCATAGTGCCCATATCTCGTCCGGAAAGCAGTCTTCATAATATCTGAATCCCTAATCTTCAGCTAGTGATAGCCTGAACGGAGGTCAATCTTGGAGAATACCCTTGCCCCCTGGAGCTGGTCAAACAAATCATCAATACGGGGCAGGGGATACTTGTTCTTCACTGTCACCTTGTTCAACTGCCTGTAGTCAATGCACATTCTCATTGTGCCATCCTTTTTCTTCACAAACAAGACCGGTGCACCCCACGGTGACACACTCGGATAAATGAACCCCTTATCCACGAGCTCCTGAAGCTGATCCTTTAGTTCTTTCAACTCTGCTGGTGCCATGCGATATGGAGGAATAGAAATGGGCTGAGTACCCGGCACCAGATCAATACCAAAATCAATGTCCCTGTCCGGCGGCATGCCCGGCAGGTCTGCTGGAAACACATCAGGGAAGCCCCTCACAACGGGCACAGAATCAAGACTAGGAGTCTCAGCTCCAACATCTCTCACAAACGCCAAATACGATAGACAACCCTTCCCAACCATCCGCTGGGCCTTTAGGAAAGAGATCACCCTGCTAGGAACATAGTCAGTCATACCACGCCACTCAATCCTCGGAACACCCGGTATAGCAAACGTAACTGTCTTGGCATGACGGTCCAGAATAGCATGGTACGGAGATAGCCAGTCCATACCCAGAATAACATCAAAATCTACCATGCCTAACAACAACAAGTCGACTCGGGTCTCCAGACCCCCAATAGTCACCAGACAAGATCGATATACATGATCCACAATAATAGTATCACCCACCGGGGTAGATACATGCACAGGTAAAGCAAGACACCCACGGGTCGTACCCAGGTGATGAGCAAAATATGAAGACACATAGGAATAGGTAGAACCGGGATCAAATAAGACAGAGGCATCCCTGTGGCAGACTGAGATAGTACCTGTGATAACAGCATCTGATGCAATAGCGTCTCTCCTGTCTGGGAGAGCATAGAATCGTGCCTGGCCACCGCCCGATCGGCCTCCCCCTCTGAGGGCGACCCCTAGCTGCCTGACTCTCACCCCTAGCTGGCGGGGCGGGTGCTGAAGAGGATGGGCCAGAAGACGAGGGCTGACCCCTCTGCTGAGACTGACTACCACGGCGCCGAGGACAATGCCTCCACATGTGCCCAACCTCCCCGCACTCATAACAGCTCCCGGGTGCTGGAGAATGGGACTGAAGGGAACCCCGCACATCAGAGTGACTGGCTGACGCACTCGGTCTGGAGGAACCCTGAACAGATGGAGCTCGTGATGAACCCTGAGCTAGAAGAGCGCTGAGAGATGGCTGGCTCTGCTGATAACCCTGATGACCTCGGCCGGAAGATGACCCACGATACTCAGAGCGAGCTGACTGAGGAGGCCTAAATGAACGACCTCTGCTCTGCTGGAACTGACCCCTAGACGGAGCACCACTGAAGCTACCAGAACCTCGAGGCCTCTTGGCCTCCCTCTCCTCTCTGTCCTGACGGCGAGCCATCTCAATATCACGAGCAATATCAACTGCATCCTCAAAGGAAATACCCAGAACTCTCTCTCGAGTCATCAGAACACGAAGGTGATAGTTAAGTCCATCTACAAACCTCTTGATCCTCTCTCTGTCGGTCGGAACTATCCACGAGGCATGACGGGCCAACTCAGAAAATCTCGCCTCATACTGGGTCACAGTCATGTCTCCCTGTCGAAGCCACTC
>NC_031994.1:33513630-33527428 GCF_001879085.1 Nicotiana attenuata
ATGAAGTTAGGCGAAAACCCGAACGACCCTCGGGCCCACCTTCTCAAAAAATTACAAAATTCACATCTCCGGATTCCTCGTCTCGCCACGAGTCTATACATATCAAATTTACCAAAATCGGAGCCCAAATGCCCCCTCAAATCCCAAATTTTCATTTCAAAAATCAAGCCCTAGTTCTTCCAATTTTTACCCAATTTTTCCAAGAATTAAAGGTTGATTCTTCAATAAAATGATGTTTCTAGGCCATAGGACTTACCTCCAATCGATTCCCAATCAAAACTCTCTAAAACCCCGTCAAAAGCTCTCAAACTTGCTCAACAATGGAGGAAAATACATAACCCTCGCGGATGAAAAATGATATTAAATTCCTACTGGCCTTCAGGGGTTTCCGCTTCTGCGGTCCCCACGCCCGCTTCCGCGTGACCGCTTCTGCGGTCCTTGTCCACTTAAGCGGAATCTCATTAAATCTCAGAGGCCGCTTCTGCGACTCATATTCCCGCTTCTGCGGAACTTCACCCCCAGGCCCAAACCGCTTCTGCGGTGACTTTTCCGCTCATGCGGATCCGCTTTTGCGAATACCTTTCCGCTTCTGCGGAAACTGCTCAGCCTCACCCTCTTCCGCACCTACGATGCCTTCTCTGCTTCTGCGCAGCCGCATCTGCGGTCTCCTTTCCGCAAATGCGGAAATACCTGCTGCAACCAAGAACCTGCAATTTCCAACTCCAATTTCTTTCGTTTAACCACCCGAAATCACACCGAGGCCCCCGGGACCTCAACCAAAATCACCAACACATCCTAAAACCCCATTCAAACTTGTTCCCATCCTCAGAACACATCAAACAACGCTAAAACCGTTAAATCGCATCGGATTCAAGCCTAAGTTTCTTAAAAACTTCCGAAATACGCATTCGATCAAAAACCCAACCAAAACATCTCCGAATGACCTGAAATTTTGCACACACATCCAAAATCACCTAACAGAACTCCTGCAACTCTCGAAATTCCAATCCGACCCCCGGATCAAAATCTCACCCACCAACCGGAATTCGCCAAAATACTAACTTCGCCAATTCGAGCCTAATTCCACACCGGACCTCCAAAATCACTTCCGATCACGCTCTTAAGTCACAAATCATTCCCCGAAGCTAACCGAATCACCGAAAATCACATACGAGCCCTCTAACTCAATAGTCAACTTCCGGTTGACTTTTCCAAAACAAGCTTTCCTTAAAGAGACTAAGTGTCTCATTTCCATCTAAAACCAATCCAATTCAACTCGATCGCCTCAAATACCGATAATGAAGCATAGAGAAACATAATATGGGGGAAACGGGGCGGTAACTCACGTGGCGACGGGCCGGGTCATCACATCCTCCCCAACTAAAGCAAACACTCGTCCTCGAGCGGGTCAAGAAACATACCTGGAGTCTCAAACAAGTGAGGATATCTGCTCCGCATCTCCCGCTCGATCTCCCAAGTAGCCTCCTCCACGGGCCGACCTCTCCACTGTACCTTCACTGAAGCTATATCCTTTGACCTCAACTTTCGAACCTGACGACCCAAAATAGCCACTGGCTCCATATCATATGTCAAATCATCATCCAACTGAACTGTGCTGAAGTCCAAAACATGGGACGGGTCCCCAACATACTTCCGGAGCATAGACTTATGGAATACCGGATGAACCCCCGACAAGCTGGGTGGCAAAGCAAGCATATAGGCCACCTCCCCAATCCTCCTAAGTATCTCAAAAGGCCCAATGAACCGCGGACTCAACTTCCCTTTCTTTCCAAATCTCATAACGCCCTTCATGGGCGAAACCTTCAACAAGACCTTCCCGCCCACCATATAAGATACATCCCGCACCTTCCGGTCTGCATAACTCTTCTGACGCGACTGAGCGGTACGAAGTTTCTCCTGGATCACTTTTACCTTCTCCAAGGCATCCTGGACCAACTCTGTCCCCAATAGTCTAGCCTCGCCGGGCTCAAACCAACCGACCGGAGATTTACACCGTCTCCCATATAAGGCCTCATACGGTGCCATCTGAATACTGGACTGGTAGCTGTTGTTGTAAGGAAACTCTGCAAGCGGCAAGAACTCAGCCCAAGAACCTCCAAAATCAATAACACAAGCACGCAACATGTCCTCCAATATCTGAATAGTGCGCTCGGACTGCCCGTTCGTCTGAGGATGAAATGTTGTGCTCAACTCTACCTGTGTACCCAACTCCCGCTGAAAAGTCCTCCAAAACTGGGAAGTAAACTGAGTACCTCTATCCAAGATAATAGAAACTGGGACCCCATGCAACCGAACAATCTCCCGGATGAAAATCTCTGCCAGCCGCTCTGAAGAATAGGTAGTACACACCGGAATGAAGTGCGCGGACTTGGTCAGCCGATCCACAATCACCCAAATCGAATCATACTTCCTCGAGGTCCGAGGGAGACCGCTCACAAAATCCATAGCAATCCTCTCCCACTTCCACTCTGGAACATCCATCCGCTGAAGTACACCACCCGGTCTCTGATGCTCATACTTGACCTGCTGACAGTTGAGACATCGAGCTATATAACCCACAATATCCTTCTTCATCCTCCTCCACAAATAGTGCTGTCTCAAGTCCTGGTACATCTTTGCGGCACCCGGATGGATGGAATATCGTGAACTGTGGGCCTGATCTAATATCAGCTCCCGAAGCCCATCCACATTGGGCACACAAATCCGGCCCCGCATCCTCAACACGCCATCACTATCAATAGTCACATCTCTAGCATCATCATGCTGAACCCTATCCTTAAGGACAAGCAAATGCGGATCATCATATTGGTGCTCTCTGATGCAGTCATACAAGGAAGACCGAGAAACAACACAAGCCAACACCCGACTAGGCTCCGAAATGTCTAACCTCACCATCCGATTGGCCAAAGCCTGGACATCAACTGCAAAGGGCCTCTCCCCAACTGGAGTGTATGCCAAACTACCCATACTAACCGCGTTCTGGCTCAAAGCATCGGCCACCACATTGGCCTTCCCCGGGTGATACAAAATGGTAATATCATAGTCCTTGACCAACTCAAGCCACCTCCGCTGCCTCAAATTAAGATCCTTCTATTTGAACAAATGCTGAAGGCTGCGATGATCAGTATACACCTCACAAGACACGCCATATAGGTAGTGCCTCCAAATCTTCAAAGCATGAACTATAGCAGCCAACTCCAAATCATGTACAGGGTAGTTCTTCTCATGGGGCTTCAACTGACGAGAAGCATATGCAATAACTCTACCCTCCTGCATCAACACATATCCGATCCCAACTCTCGAAGCATCATAATACACAGTGTAAGAACTTGAAGCTGATGGCAATACCAACACTGGAGCCGTGGTCAAAGCTGTCTTGAGCTTCTGAAAGCTCTCCTCGCACTCATCAGACCACACAAAGGGAGCACCCTTCTGAGTCAACTTGGTCAAGGGCGATGCAATAGAAGAAAACCCCTGAACAAACCGGCGATAGTACCCTGCCAACCCTAAGAAACTACGGATCTCTGTGGCTGAAGTCGGTCTAGGCCAACTCTGCACCGCCTCTACCTTTTTCGGATCAACCTGAATGCCATCACTGGACACCACGTGCCCCAGGAAAGCCACAGAACCAAGCCAGAACTCACACTTGAAGAATTTAGCATAAAGCTTCTCCTCCCGCAATCTCTGTAATACCAACCTCAAGTGCTGAGCGTGCTCCTCCTGGCTACGCGAGTACACCAATATATCATCACTAAAAACAATCATGAATGAATCCAGATATGGTCGAAATACACTGATCATCAAGTGCATGAACGCAGCTGGGGCATTAGTAAGCCCAAAAGACATAACCAGAAACTCATAATGCCCATATCTAGTCCTGAAGGCAGTCTTCACAATATCCGAATCCCTGATCTTCAGCTGGTGGTAGCCTGAACGAGATCAATCTTAGAGAATACCCTTGCCCCCTGGAGCTGGTCAAACAAATCATCAATGCGCGGTAGTGGATACTTGTTCTTCACTGTCACTTTGTTCAGTTGCCTGTAGTCAATGCACATTCTCATTGTGCCATCCTTCTTCTTCACAAATAGGACTGGTGCACCTCACGGTGACACACTAGGATGAATAAACCCCTTATCTAGGAGTTCCTGAAGCCGCTCCTTCAACTCCTTTAACTCTGCTGGTGCCATACGATAGGGAGGAATAGAGATGGGCTGAGTGCCCGGCACCAGATCAATATCGAAATCAATGTCCCTGTCCGACGGCATGCCCTGCAGGTCTGCTGGAAACACATCTGGAAAATCCCTCACAACGGGGACAGAATCAAGACTAGGAGTCTCAGCTCCAACATCTCTCGCAAAAGCCAAATACGATAGACAACCCTTCCCAACCATCCGTTGTGCCTTTAGGAAGGAAATCACCCTGCTGGGAACATAGTCAGTCATACCACGCCACTCAATCCTCGGAACACCCGGAATAGCCAACGTAACTGTCTTGGCATGACAGTCCAGAATAGCATGGTACGAAGATAGCCAGTCCATACCCAGAATAACATCACAATCTACCATTCCTAACAACAACAAGTCGACTCGGGTCTCCAGACCCCCAATAGTCACCAGACTAGATCGATATACATGATCCACAATAATAGTATCACCCACCGAGGTAGATACGTGAACAGGCAAAGCAAGACACCCTCGGGTAGTTCCCAGGTGATGAGCAAAATATGAAGATACATAGGAATAGGTAGATCCGGGATCAAACAAAATAGAGGCATCCCTGTGGCAGACTGAGATAATACATGTGATAACAGCATTCGAAGCAATAGCATCTGACCGGACCTGAAGAGCATAGAAGCGAGCCTGACCACCCGATCGGCCTCCCCCTCTGAGCGGCCCCTAGCTGCCTGAACCTTACCCCTAGCTGGCGGGGCGAGTACTGAAGAAGATGGGCCAGAAGACGAGGGCTGACCCCTCTGCTTAGACTGACTACCACGGCGCCGAGGACAATGCCTCCACATGTGCCCAACCTCCCCGCACTCATAACAGCTCCCGGGTGCTGGAGAATGGGACTGAAGGGAATCCCGCACATCAGAGTGACTGGCTGACGCACTTGGTCTGGAGGAACCCTGAACAGATGGAGCTCGTGATGAACCCTGAGCTGGAAGAGCGCTGAGAGATGGCTGGCTCTACTGATAACCCTGATGACCCCGGCCGGAAGATGACCCACGATACTCAGAGCGAGCTGATTGAGGAGGCCTGAAATCCTGCTCACATCAATCATCATGCCCTCACATAAGGCCCTCGGCCTCAATCAGTCTCTGATACCAACTTGTCACGACCCAATTCCCAACCCGGTCGTGATGGCGCCCCTCGTGAAGAATAGGCCAGCCAACAGAACATTAACACTTCTTTTAACAATTTCTTGGCATAAACAGGTCTAAATCGTAGTTACTGAATAATCATAAGTGCGCGTAACATAACGGGGAAAAACCATCCCAAACTCAGCCCGATGATCGGGGTGTCACAAGTCATGAGCTACTACAGAGTTTAAATGAAATCCTACAAGTCTGTGTCTAAGAACATAGTCCGAAGATAAATGAAATACTGATAATAAGGAAGAAGCGGAGCTGTGGACGTCGACAGCTACCTCGTCTCTCCGGGTCCGCCTGGTCTGGAAGGAATCAGCACTCAAGAACGAACTCAGCTATGCCTGTATCTGCACACATGGTGCAGGGAGTAATGTGAGTACTCCGACCCAGTGAGTAATATAAATAAATAACTACTGAGAACATAAAATCCCGAAAAGGCACAGGTAATGCTATCTCAAGCAGTAAAACCAGAAAAAAACAGTAAAACCGGTGAAATATAGCAAGAAATTTTCTTTGAAAACAATTAAATCAATTATGCTCAACCAGTAAGAAATGCTCAGAACACTGCCCCTCGGGCATGATTTTTGTTCCTGGTCTGTCATTGTTACCTGACCGGTCAGCCATTGTTACCTGACCAAAATGCGTATTACAGTGCCATTGTTACCACTAATCAGTCATTGTTACCTGATTGGTCAGTCATTGTTACCTGACCAAAACGCGCATAACAAAGTCATTGTTACCACTGTCTAAAAGTTAACCGCTCTAGACGGGTACCCGCGCTCACTGTGGGTGTGCAGACTCCGGAGGGGCTCCTACAGCCCAAGCGCTATCAACAAGGCCTGAAAGCCTGAACCATATCAATACGAGGCCTGAAAGCCTGCTCACATCACTCATCATGCCCTCACATAAGGCCCCCGGCCTCAATCAGTCCAAAAATAGTCAAAAAACCCCTCGGGCATCAGTAAAACAATAATACTCAGCTCAAACAATAGTCCAAATATCAGTTAAAACTCTAAGTTTGAGTAAATATAGCTGAGTTAATGAAATAGTGTAAATCACATGGACTGAGTTCAAATAATACTTTGAATAGTGTGGAAAGCAGTGATGATAGTTCATAAGGAGTTCAAACAGTCGGCAATAAGCCCCAAATATGGCAAATAGCCCAAATCACAGTGTAAAACAACAAGTCATAGTTAATACACGGTAAAATATCCTCCGGATTGGACCAAGTCACAATCCCCAATAGTAAATGACCCCGCGCTCGCCATTGAACGTGTGTCTCATCTCAACACAGCACCAGGTTGTGCAAATCCGGGGTTTCAAACCCTCAGGACGTCATTTAAAATCATTACTCACCTCTAGCCGGCCAAAAGTCTAGCTCGCCAAGCCCTTTCCCCTCGAATCGACCTCCTCGCGCGTCGAATCTGATCAAAACCATAAGGAATACATTACAATAGGCCAAAGAAACATAACCCAATCGAAAATACTCGAAAAACGTCGAAAATCATGAAGTTGGCAAAACCCGAGCCCTGGGCCCACTTCTCGAAAAATTACAAAATCCATATCTACGGATTCCTCGTCTCGCCACAAGTCTATACATATCAAATTTACCAAAATCGGAGCCCAAATGCCCCCTCAAATCCCAAATTTTCATTTCAAAAACCAAGCCCTAGTTCTTCCAATTTTTACCCAATTTTTCCAGGAATTAAAGGTTGATTCTTCAATAAAATGATGTTTCTAGACCATAGTACTTACCTCCAATCGATTCCCAATCAAAACTCTTTAAAACCCCGTCAAAAGCTCTCAAGCTTGCTCAACAATGGTGGAAAATACATAACCCTCGCGGATGAAAAATGATATTAAACTCCTACTGGCCTTCAGGGTTTTCCGCTTCTGCGGTCCCCACTCCCGCTTCCGCGTGACCGCTTCTGCGGTCCTTGTCCTCTTAAGCGGAATCTCCTTTAAAATCAGAGGCTTCTTGAGCGACTCATATCCCCGTTTCTGCGGAACTTCACCCCCAGGCCCAAACCGCTTCTGCGGTGACTTTTCCGCTCATGCGGATCCGCTTTTGCGAATACCTTTCCGCTTCTGCGGAAACTGCTCAGCCTCACCCTCTTCCGCACCTGCGATGCCTTCTCCGCTTCCGCGCAGCCGTATCCACGGTCTCCTTTCCGCAGATGCGGAAATACCTGCTGCAACCAAGAACCTGCAATTTCCAACTTCAATTTCTTCCGTTTAACCACCCGAAATCACCCCGAGGCCCCCGGGACCTCAACCAAAAATACCAACACATCCTAAAACCCCTTTCAATCTTGTTCCCATCCTCAGAACACATCAAACAACGCTAAAACCATTAAATCGCATCGGATTCAAGCCTAAGTTTCTTAAAAGCTTCCGAAATACGCATTCGATCAATAACCCAACCAAAACATCTCCGAATGACCTTAAATTTTGCGCACACATCCAAAATCACCTAACGGAACTACTGCAACTCTCAAAATTCCATTCCGACCCCCGGATCTAAATCTCGCCTACCAACCGGAATTCGCCAAAATACTAAATTCGCCAATTCTAGCCTAATTCGACACTGGACCTCCAAAATCACTTCCGATCACGCTCTTAAGTCACAAATCATCCCCCGAAGCTAACCGAATCACCAAAAATCACATCCGATCCCTCTAACTCAATAGTCAACTTCCGGTTGACTTTTCCAAAACAAGCTTTCCTTAAAGAGACTAAGTGTCTCATTTCCATCTAAAACCAATCCAATTCAACTCGATCACCTCAAATACCGATAATGAAGCATAGAGAAACATAACATGGGGGAAACGGGGCGGTAACTCACGTGACGACGGGCCGGGTCGTCACAAATTTCATATGAACACTTTGAGGTATATGTTTCTACACTCAATATACAACCTTACCAATTTCCAACTTGACACCAACACCCCCAACTTAGGCTTTTAGCCGTATTCTCAATATTCAAGGAGGGACGGGCTCAAAAGAGGGAATTATTTCACAAAAGGGTAAAGGTTTGTATTGAGGTGGCCAAAGAAAAGGTTAAAGGCTCAAATGGGGTAAACTAGTGATTATATTTATGCAATGGTAGGCATGAAAGGCTAAAGAGGCTTTTTCAAAGATCACAAAGAATGCCTAAGGTCATCCCTCCAACCAAACATAATTAACATTAGCATTGAAAGACCAACTGGGCAAGTTCGAGATGATAGAAGTAAACACAAGAATTATATATAACAAAAACTAACACATGGCACGTGAACTAATCAAGATGCATCAATTTCACTTCTTAATAATAGCATCTAGAGCAATATCATGCCAACTAGTAGGAAAAGAGTCAACAAAAGAGCCAAAAAGTTATCACATAAATTATTCTTCCACATGCAACTTAATTTTTCAATTTAAAACCAAAATTCGGAGGGGTATTCTTAATTCACACTTCACATACACGAGACTAATTTGTTAGTACCAAATAATCCAAAAGTCTCCATATAACAAAACAAGACTAATTCCCTTAAAAAAATCGTCACGTCATCCATCATAGGAAAAAGTAACCGGTTCAACACAAAAATGTTCCTCGGGAAAGAACCGTAGCATAAAGAAAATCCAAGGAAATACTACTAAATAAATAAAAATAAAATAATGTAAACTACTAAAGAAAATAAATAACAAAAGAAACTAATACTAAAGGAGCTAAATTAACATAAACTAAAAACTACTAAAGAATAAAGAAAGAAAGAAAAATAAAATAGAATAATAAAAGTGACTAATCATGAAAATGTACAACCAATCACAACTATGCCCGGCAAGAGCACATGATAAGCACTACTAAAACAAGCCCGTCAAGGGAACACAATATCCATACCACAACATAAACCCGGCAAGGGAACATATATAGCATCAATGTATGAATAAAGTATACTCCCTAAAGCCACCCCCAACTAAAAACACTGCAGTATCCTCACTGCACAATATCAAAATAAAAATATAAGTAGTTTGAGGGTTTCCCTGAGGTCCGCATCAGACTAGCAGACTGCGGGAAGAAGGCTAATCACTATCGTGAAGAACTAGCAGCCTCATCAGCATCATCACCAGCAGCATTTGACATGAAAGAATACTCTTCACTATCATCGTCGACCTCAACTGGTATCTTCCTGTTTGGCTGCCTCCATTTGAAGATAGCCTTGATGCCTCTCCACATCTTTATCATAAACTTTCTCTTTATCTTATTTCTCCCTTTCTCCTTTTTGAAGTCCGCTTGAAGCTCTACATGTGCCATGGCCATGTTGCCATAGGCTACCTCGAGCCTGCCAACAGAAGCTGCCAAATTCTCGTGCGACTCTACTTGCTTCTTCTGGTTGTCCAGGTAGGTCCATATTTCTTCCCTAGTAAAGTACTCGGGCATAGGCTGGGAGTGTGAGGGTCCGCTAGGGAGCTCTGACACTAAGTCATGAATGGAAGCAAGCTGGGTATTTAGCATCCCAAATGGTCCCCCAGCCTGAGCAGTTTGTGAGGAGGACCCATTACCTACAGTAATCTCCACTTTCCTCTTCTTTCTCTTAAGCACACTACCTGATCCTGTCACTCTCAATGGGTGAACTGGCTTGCCTGCCGATATCAAATGATCTTCATCCCATGTGCACGCCGGCATAACTCTGTAATCAATTATGGAAATATCAATGGCGTGCCTGTAACGACCCGGCTAGTCGTTTCAAGAATTACCGCTCCGTTTCCCCCATTTATGCTTCTTTATGTGTTGTTCAGTTGTATTACATGGTATCGGGTTGGTTGGTTCCGGTTCGGAGTGATTTTGTAGAGAAATGAGACACTTAGTCTCTTTTGAGTAAGCTTAAGTTTAAAAAGTCAACTAGAAGTTGACTTGTGAGTAAATGATCTCGGAATTTGGTTTTTATGGTTTGGATAGCTTCATTAGGTGATTTGGGACTTAGGAGCAAGATCCGAATGTATTTTGGAGGTCCGTGGTAGATTTAGGCTTGAATTGGCTAAATTGGAATTTTAGCGTTTTCCGGTCAGCATCGGAAATTTTGATATCGGGGTCGGAATGGACTTTCGGAAATTGGAGTAGGTCTTTTGTGTGAATTGTGACTTCTGTGCGAAATTTTAGGTCATTCGGGTGAGGTTTGATAGACTTTTTGATCGTTTGCGGAATTCGGAAGTTTTAGAATCCTTAGGCTTGAATCCGAGGGTGAATTGGTATTTTGATGTTGTTTTGAGTGTTCCGAAGGTTGGAACAAGTTTGAATGATGTTATGGGATGTTTTGGCATGTTTGGTTGAGGTCCCAGGGCCTCGCGTGAGTTCCGGATGGTTAACAGATTATTTTGGACTTTGGAAAGATAGCAGATTTTCTGGTATTTTTGTTGTAGAGATTTGTTCTTCGCGTTCGCGTAGGGATGTTGAGTGAGGCAAGTGAGTTTCTCTTTGCGTTCGCGAAGTTGGTCACGCATTCGCAAAGGTTGAGGCAGAGTGTGCATCGCGAATGCGTGGCAGAGCTCGCGTTCGCGTAGAAGGGTGAAGTAGGCTTGGGCATCAGGCCCTAAGGCATCGTGTTTGCGGCCAGTAGAACGTGTTCACGTAGGCCATGCTAGGAAAGGCATCGCATTCGCGAGGTGGGGTTTGCGTTCATGAAAGAGGAAAAGATTGAGCAGTGATTTTTGTGCTTCGCGAACGCGGGGCTTTGACCGCGTTCGCGAAGAGGGGAGCATCTGGGCAGAATGTTTATAAAGCCATCTTCGCAATTTTTATATAGATCAGGGGACATATTCATTTTCCCATCCTTCCAAGTATAGAAGTCTTGGATCCTTTGAGGCCATTTTGAAACCTTGACGTCATCTAAGGTGAAAGTGTGGAAACCAGTTCCAACTGGTTTTGACGCCATGGGCTCATATCGTTTTTCTGGGATTGGTTCATCTGTCATGCCTTCTTGTTCCTCATCTACTTCAGATATTTCTGGGTCTCTTGGTTGGTTTACAAATATTGAGGGATCGTCTTCTTCGGCAGAGTTCGCTGTGGATTCATTGCTTGATTGAGAGCTATCTTCCATTGTTTCATCTTCTGATGAATTTAGAGATTCTGACCATGGAGTATCTTCCTATGATGTGTGTCTTGGCTGAGAGACATAGAGGCCTGGAGCCTTCTGGTTAGATATCATCAGATTTTCGGGATTAGATCCTTTTGAACTTTCTCCTTGGTCTCGCCTTTTCTTTGTTTGTTTCTGTGCTGCAAGGGCGTCTTTCCTTTCCCAAACCATTTTTGCGATATCAAAATCATGTTCTTCTTTTGCTGGTTGGGTGAAAGAGATTGGATTTTGTGAGGTAGATGGAAATGTAGAAAAGGTATAGTCCAACTTAGGCGGGGAATATGCTTGTGGGGACATAGGGAAGAAGGTAGGCTTTGAATGGAAAACTGGGGGTTTTTGTTGCTCAAAGTGTTCATTTTTCAAAAGTTGGATTTGTTCCTTGATGGAAATCGTCTCTTTTTGTTGTTGTTGGAAAAATTTGAAAACTGAAGTTCCTGGCGAACAAATCTCATATTGTAAATTTGCCAACCTTAGTTCCAAAGCTTTGATTAGTCCGGCATGGTGAGACGATGTCTGCTCCATCTTCTTCTCAATTGTTTCCACTTTGCTCATCATTTTGTTCTGTGTATGGGCCACGTTCTTTATGGTGTTTCCAATGTTGTTCAGGACTTTGTTTTGGCAAATGGAGTTTTCTGATTGCCAATTTATTGTTGCTTCAATGTCACTCGTTGGGGGTTTTTCTGCAGAAGGTAGTACTATGTTTTGTTGGGAATTTTTTGGGCATGACTGATACCCTCTTTTTCGAAAGATTGAAGTGGAGGAAAATCTTGGGAGCGGCTGGAACTTGAAGGGCTCATCATGAATATTTGCGGATGTGTACACTTTTGGGTTGATGGAGTTTTAGGTTCAGGTTGCTTTTTGGATTCTGGGTTACGAGCTGATGGTGGTTTGTGTTTTGGGGTGGTTTCACTATCATCCCAACTTGGAGTGAATTTTTCTGGTAATTTTGGCCATTCCTGGAGTTCATAACTGACAAGAAATTCATATTTACCTGGACGGCTTAATGAGCCAATTGAAGGATCTTTATTTTCATATTTGGCTCAAAATTGTTTTTCAGTAGCTTTCTCCTTTTTCTTGGATTTTGGTTTGCGCAGGTGATGTTCATCATATTCTCCAATTGGATCTTCTAAACAGTCTTGGCAGGTGCAATCAAGATCCCATGGGCAGTGACCAGTGAAGGGGCATTTGGACCACCACATTCTTTTTCCTTCTTTGTCAAAATATTGGCACCAGTCATGTTCTTCCATGATGCTTTGTATATTCCAGAAAAACTCTCCATCAGGTTCTGGGTGTATCTGTGGTATCTTGGGTTGAATCATTTGGCAAGAGAAGATGGTTTTATTGGGTTTTTTGAGATGGGAATGGTCAAAGCTTATACAAACGGTTTTGTCACTTCTTTTGGTAAAAGTTGGTTCACCAGATTGTAGAGATTCTTTAGGTTCCCTTAGCTTTTCGTAATTTGTGATCCAAGAGTCAGGAAGAATTTTGACTAGCTCATCTCTGGAAGTCTGTCTGGGTATTTGGGTGCACATGGTGTTCCCTTTGGTAGCATCAATATTTAAGAGTAAAGCATTTTCTCCTCCGGGAAGACGGAGATCAATGGCATGATTTTGGACTCGCCATGCTATTTGGTGGTGAAGAGTAGCTTGGATGGAATCTTTTGCTTGTGGGGCTCCTTGGATTTGGACTTGGATTTTTAGAGCTTCGGTTAGGAATGGGTCATAAAGGGACATGTTGAAATTTGGAAAGATAGTTATAAAGACAGTCCCGGCATTTACGGTAACTTTTGCAGTACCCAAATTTGCATGTTGGTACTCCAAATATCTTGTATCTAGAAGAGAAAGTCGAGCTACGACAGGTTGACCTTTTCTTCCGTGGTATGTTAAAGCGATTCAGATAGCACCAAAATGAATATGGGTAAAACCATGATCTTTCCATTGTCTGGGAAAATCATCTGGTATGTGAAGAGTGATAAATTGTTCCTCTCGAGTGGCAAGAATAGGATGCTTGTCAAGTTTTGAGGCAGCAACATATTCTTTAACTCCTTTTGGTCTGTGTTGGACTAAGGAACGAATTTGGGTCTAGGGTGCAAAGGATTTTTTTGGCAAAAGCTAAGTAAGGGTTTATGAGGGGTAGTTCAGTGGAGGATACTTTTTGTTCATCAGGTAGTATATCTACTTCATAGAGGTAATCATATTTTTTGGACAAGGTTTTATGTAGAGTAGGGGACATATTCATTTTTGTAAGGGAATAGGATGATGGAAATGACTCAGACATATTTAGTAAACTGTTCCTC
>NC_031994.1:33527528-33555918 GCF_001879085.1 Nicotiana attenuata
ATCTTCTAAACACAAATATCATCCCAGGAACTCTTAATGCATGTTACAAGAAATTTACTTGGAGGAGTTGGGTAGCAAAATAAGTTGAATTTCTGATTATTCTTTTCTAAACAGTTTGAACCTCCATGGGTTACTTTATACTGGTCTCTTTATACTCTTTAACTTTAGGATTATAGAAAACTGAACATGCAACTCAAGGACGTGCTCCAAACTGAAATTATTATTATTTTTGTGAGAAAAGGGTAAGTAACTTATTTTAAATAATTTTGTTTCAGCAAAACACTATAATTAGGCCTATTAGTGTCTTAGATAAGCCTGATGACTACATATGTATAATGGACTGTTATAGTTAACAGTAGGAACAATTCCAAAATGACTTGAGTTCTAAACACATATCTACTTCCAGAGGCTCGACTTGAACGTGAGTAGCGTTCCTTCCGTCCTCCCCGTGCTCGTTCCTCCCGTCCTCCCTATGATCGTTCTTCCCGTCCTCGACAAGTAGACCCTTATCTATACCGTCTTGTTGATGAAAATTCATCAGACGGGATGATAATGTGTTGTACAAAACACTCCTTGACTTTTATGTACTTTGAACTAGATAAATAGAATCGGTTTTGAACTAGTTATAATAAGTGTTAACTTAGTTTTGTTAGTTTAATTTGTTAGTTCTATATTGAACTTTAATTTGTTGCTTTTAATGTGTTTATTGAATTGTGTTGTTGTTGTTGTTGTTGTTGTTGTTGTTGTTGTTGTATTGTTGTTGTTGTGTTGTTGCTGTTGGGTTGTTGTGGAGATTTTGGTATTGAAATTGTAGTTTATGAATTGAATTATATTGTTATTTAGGGATTTTGGTATACTGGCAGGTGGTGTAGCTGCCAAAACAGGCATTTTATGCCAAAATTATTACCCAGAAAAGCGACCAAAGTTGGTCGCTAACCTATTAAAAAAAATCTGGCAATTAACGACCAAGGTTGGTCGCTTATATCTAAAAAAATATTAAAAAATTAAAAATTGGCGACCAAGGTTGGTCGCTAATGAACCCAGATTTTATTAAAAAAACCTGAAAATTAGCGACCAAGGTTGGTCGCTTATATATAAAAAAAATTTAAAATTTAAAAATAAGCGACCAAAGTTGGTCGTTTATGAACCCAGATTGTAAAATATATATTTTTTAAAATAATATATATTTTAATTTACAGACCAACGTTGGTCGCTAATTGTTGAATTATAATAATTAAAAAAATATCGTAATTTAAATATACAGACCAACGTTGGTCGCTAAATTTATATTATTAAAATATTCTACCGACCAAAGTTGGTCGGTATTTTGTTTACACTGAACATTTGGTCATTTTACCTTAGCGACCAAAGTTGGGCACTAATTAGCGACCAACTTTGGGCGCTAAGGTAAAGGGACCACCAATATAGCGGCCAAGCCTATTTGGACGCGTTTTGGTCGCTATATTGAGATAAGCGACCAACGTTGGTCGCTATATATGGTCGCTTTTTACCGAATTTCTAGTAGTGTATCCTCATGTCATGAATGATATTCTAACAAAACACACACGTAACTATTTTTATGATTTTCAATTTTCTGAAATGGAATTTTAGTTAAAAAAAGATCAGCAAGCCCTAAACCCTATTTGGATGGTTATTTCCCGTGGTTCATTATTGTATACTGATACCATATTTATTTCCATTGTCTTAAAAATATATTGTCTAGTGTTATAAATCCGTTGTAACTCCATTATTATATAACCATGAAAAAAGTCAATTTTTGTAACCACGGATATGGTGGTTTTTGCATGGTTACTTATTTTATTTTATCCATTAAAAATGTTATTAAACCATAATAAATGATACAGCCTATCTAAACATTATATATTAATACAGTACAATACAACACGATATCCAAAACAGAGTGTAATAGCTTGTTTGGATAGTAGTTATGTATCATTTCACAATGTATCATATGATATTGTATTATATTGTATAGTTTTGATAAATACAATGTTTGGATAGAAAATCGTGTGCCGTTGTTTCATGATATCATGCACCAACACTATGAAGAATAAACTTGCAACATTACTAAAAAAATAGGATACGGAGTAGAATTATTACATTAAAAAGTAAGGTAAATGATAAAATATGATTATTTAATAATAAAGAATGGCAAGACGAGAGAAAAACAAGGTAACGACGCCACCACACACCAAATTTGTTATTCCATAAAGTGTTACTTTTCGTCGTTACGTAATAACGGATTTAACGATACTCCCACAAACAAGATTTTGTTATAAGAAGATGCTAAATGCTGATTTGTGGTTAGGTGGTGAAAAAGTAGGAAAGGTTATTTCTTTGTTGTGGCGATATGATGCGAATACAATTATCGGTGCACTCTCCGACAGTGGAGAATTAGGAGAAGCTATGGAACTGGTGAAGGTGATGGAGGATAGTGGTTTGAAACCTAATGAGTACACTTACAGTGAGGGGTTATGCTGAGAAGGGTCAAATGGTGGAGGCTTCTAAGATTTTGGATGAAGCAGCTACAAACAAGTTTTCCAGTTATCACACAATTAATTGGGGTTATTGCAAGCTTGAACAGTGTGATATTAAGGCTCTGGCTAGCATACGATTGAGACAAATGAATGGAATTCAGCCTGAAGCTGATGAATATAACAAACTTATGCAATCTGTCTGCCCTACGGCTTTCGATTGGACAACAACAGAGAAGGTGGTGGAGTTGATGAAGGAGAATGGGCTGCATCTAAGTGATATTATAACAGCAGTTAACAAGTTAGAAACTGGAAGAAGTAGGAACAAATGGGGGAATCTATTGTGAAATGCCAAAAGAAGAAGAGATAAAACTGTTGATAAATAATGTAAGTTGTCCAATGTTTCCAAACTAGTCCAGCTATTACTCTTATTAAGTACACTTATTATTGTACTTGGCATTAACAGTACTTTTTTCCATAGATGTAGCTACTGTTCGTTACTTTATTTTCACCGTTTCTTGAGCCGAATGTCTATCGGAAACAATCTCTTTGCCTTCTCAAGGTAGGGGTAAACTCTGCGCACACATTACCCTCCGCGCAGACCCCACCTGTGGGATTACACTTGAGTTTGTTATGTTGTCCATTACAACAAGTTAAAATACATTAACAGCTAATTCTACGTTCAAACAAAGAAAACAAAGCCAATTTCCTTGCTCCAGAGGAGATTGGTATTGGTAGAGTCGCATTCAACCCCGTCTTTTTGCCCTTTGGCTGGTAATCACATCGGCCATAAGGTGGTCTTCATTGAATACCTTGTGAATTCAGTAGTTAAAGCAGTCACTAGGCCTATCCAACAATTTTTAAAACAAATGAATACAGATTACACACATAGCCACTGCTGTTACATTTGTTTAAAGATAAATAAAAGTGAGTGCAAGTAAAATTTTAGATCCTTCAACAGTCTGAAGATACTGTGCATGCCAGACACGATTAATTTTGTTATTGATTGCATTTTAGAACAGGATTCCAACACTGTACCTACACATTTTCTACCAAAAATATTGAGCCCAATATCATTTCTAGCTGAAACAGAACTCTATATAATGCATTAATTGTTGAAGTACAACAATCCTCGCTGTTCATTACTGAATCAACACTTTCCTCCACAAGAAATATAATCACTAATAATAAACTTGGAACATTTCCAACTAGTTTCAACAGATTAGCATTAAGAGTATTTTGCCTCACAATTGCAAATAGTATTAGAAACATTTGCCAATTACAGCGACATTACAAGCTCTCTAAAGGGATAACCTTTCTCCAATTATGACCGATGCGGAGAAATAAAGATTTTACAGTTCAGGTATATCTCCATGTGATATACTTTGAAAGAATACAAAAACTTGCCTACTCCCCAAGATCCTCAAGGGTGCAAACTCACTAAATTGCCAAAAATCAGTGAGCTTCTCTACCCTGATTATTTCAACAAATACAGCTTTTAATTGTGTATATGAACTAGCGATAACCTATAACTAGCAATCAAGTTTTACCAATATCCTCCTATCACCTCTTCTTGTTCTTCTTTCTTTCTTTCACTTCTTTCTCTAAACTTCTGATCCTTTGACTAAGGACTGACGATGATGGTACTCGTTTACTTGTGGGTTTTGATTCTTCCAAAGGAGGCGATGATACAGCCGGATGCTGGTTTTCTGCGCGCTGCTTCGCTGCTACGTACTGTTGTGCTGCCGCGTATTTCTTAAGTGCTTCGAAAAATGGGACTCCCGGTTTTTGTTCTTTTGGAGGACTGAAAGGTATTATAGGAATACCTAGTTTCTTTTTGACCGCGTGATTTTTTATCACTGACACACAAGATGAAAAGAGAGACATGTTATAGAGAGATTGCATTTACTTCACCATAGCAAATTCCAAATTTCACTTTTGAAAAGCAAAGATTGCAATGAGCACATGAATATTTCACCATGAATGAAAGGAGCATACTAACCCAAACCATAGGAGAGTGAAAAGAGATTTGAAGTTATCCAGTAACAGAATATTGCCTGCAATTATTCAAATGTCATGAATGTTAATAGTCCCGCTTCAAAAACAAATCATTATGAATAATGAAACAAATACCATACATGAAACAGCATGTATAAGGATTATGTTGCACATATGACATGCACATACACACATGCACAAGAAAAGCAACATCCATGAAATACAACATGCATGTAACAGATGTAAACAATTGACAAGATTCTCGATTTGCCCAACCTTTTTGTGGCAAAAGATGGACGATTCATTCTTGATAAAACTATGCCTATTAACAATCTCAAGAAAATCCAGCGAGGCATTAGTAGCAACACCCACATATGGCCAATCACAATGACAATGTCTTTGACGAACGTGTTCCAGCAATATTAGAAGAACATCTCTCTCTCTACCACATGTTGTAGGCATGTGGAAAAGGTGTTTTACTGTTTTTGACATGCTGATTGCATGCTCAAAGACTAAAACTGGAATTACATAATCATGAGGACTTGAATATGCCCGAGCAATTTATCAAACATAAAAGTCCATGTGAGATTAAAATTTAAGTAAAGATGGAATGTTTAAATGAAAAAATGGATAAAAAAAAAGTGGAAAAAACACTTGGTATGTGTCAAATCCGCAAATGGATAAACATACAGCTGGCAGGCCATCAAAGAAACTAAAAAAAATTAAAGAGGAGCCAATTTAATTATTCATCTTGAATTCCTTCACGAAACAGCCAATTCATCTTCAGCAAAAGATCTATATTGCCAGCAAATATGAACATCAAAATTCAAGTTTGACAGGCAGAGCTTGTATCCTTCATTTTCCCAACAAAGAGAAAAGAAAGAAAGGAACACTGCTCGTCTCAATATTCTAATCAATAACTAAATATGCCACCACGCACCATCCACCATACCTTTCATACAAGTGGTAGATAAAAAAACAAACTTGTGCATCAAAGGGAAGTAAGGGTATGCATGTTCCCACCAATTCAACCAAAAAAAATTACTATTAGAGACTACCAGGAAAAAGAATAGGAAAAAACAAAGAGAAAAGGAAGTTGGCTACAAATACACATCATAAACTTCTGGGGTAAACAGATTTTGCAGATCAGTCATCATGTGAAAAAAGGACAAATAAACTATGAACCATTATACACAAGTTGGTTGGATATCCCACCTTAGGAAAACCAGCAGTGAATGGGATAGTAAGCGCAGCGAATGCCCGTGAAACATTTTTTATGGTTTTACCGGCAGGGTTTCCCTCCAATCCTTCTTGAGCATTGCACTGCGAAAGAACAACTCTAGTCAACAAAATTGACCAGAATAACATGCTCCAAAGAACTGTTAAGAAAGACAGATACAGCTGTTAATGATGGCTAGATATGAACTTGAGATCAACTAAAACTGACGTCAGATCTATATAAAGTTTCAACATTAACTTGATAATGACATATTTACAGGCGCCTAAAAGAAAACCATATTTACAGGCGCAGATTCTGTTATCCTTTCCAACTTCCTTTCTTCCTTTATTTCTTTTTTGGGCAGATTCCTTTGCCGCACGGTGCAATCTAAACAAATATCTTTAATGATTCTCCAAGATAACAATGGATCTCTGATACAAAAAATTTAAAATTTCACGATTTTTTCAGGACTACTTTCCCTACTGTCTTCTTTCTTTAACAGTATTAGATTAGATATTTTCTCTCATTTGATTCCAACACAACATCAAACGATGACCAGTCATACGAATAATAATCCATTGGACCATTAGAAAAAAGAACAATGAATCCAAAAAAAAAATGAAAAGAAATAGACTGAGATAACAGATAACTTTACCTCCACCGTTATCCAGAATGTCAAAGCCGTCAAAACTGGAAGGATATACATACTATCTGGAGTAGTTAGATCAGTAAACCAAAATGCTCCTCCCTGTTTGAGAGAAGGAACATGGTCCGCCATGTTCCTAATCTGCATTTTCGAGAGATGGCATGAAGGTCTAATAATGGAAGAGACAGAGAGTGATAGAGAGAAGAACAAAACAGATAGCAGAACAGGATAATCTTACAGCAACAAAGAAACTGACAAAGATCGGGCCTTGTATCAGTATTCCCTTTAAGGGAGTGAACATTGAAACTCCATGTCTGCAAGAATGACATTGATTTTATAAACACAGTAACCATATCAAAATCTTTTTATAGATGGATTCACCATATCAAATATTTTACCGGAAGTGCTATCAAAGGAATTTTTTTGGAAGTATGTGACTGCAGCTACTTATGTTTTAAATCTACATCTGTACATCGGTTAATCAAAACATCCCATCGACTTCTTTCCAAACCACACATAATTAGCGTAATGTTTTGCTAATATGTGACTGTATGTTTTGAAAAAGCAAAAAAAACAGCAAAGCTGAAGGCTGGATAGTTTAGTTTCTCCACAAGCAATCAGATTGAGTGATAATAAGATGCAGGAACCTGTTTAATCATCATTTGTCGGCAAGTACCAATACCATAATGACAACATGGAGAAAGTGTTGGAGAGGAGCTAAAGTAGCAAAGCAAAAAATAACTGAAGCGAAACTAGGAAAAAGTCAACTGGAAAAGTATTGAAGCTAAGAGAAACAATAACATCATTGAACTGCTATAAGGCAGCAAATATTTACTTATGTAAAGGTGACCAAGCTCAACAAAAATTGGAATAAGTATCTTCCAAAGAGTGCATGTTATCATGGTTAATTTACAACATATATATTTACAAGTCTCATCAGAATGCCCATTCAGCTTTATCAGTTGCTTAAAGTACTGGAGGTATCATTTCGATCCTTCTGAAAGAAATTTGCATTATCTACAGATGAATAATACTGGCACAACATGCAACACTTAATAAAACTACTATTCTGAAGTTTACCAGAACTACTGCAGATGAATAATCCGAGAACAAGAAGAGATCTCAGAATTATAGTTGTGAAGGAAACCAGATGCATGTAACGGAAAGTTCAATACTTAAGTAAGGGAATAGCAATGGGGTGGATATGCAACTCAAAGTAGCTCTAAAATCGACTCAAGAGAAAAAAAAAACATAAAAGAGCACTAGAAGAAAAAGAAATAACTGGTGGATTATGAGAAGCTATAGTTAACTTTTCTAAAAATGGTGGTGACAAGGCCGGCTCGCTGGAACCTACCTCTATCCTCCAACCAATTGAGGTACCTGGTAGCTATATTCACCAATGCTTTCACATGAGAAGCTAGTTAAGTTTTTCAACAATTTTTGGTCCAAAACAGCACATATAGTAGTTCATTAGAGTCAACAAGGAAAAGTTGCTTACTCTTTCATTAATTCATTCATTCTTTGTTGACCTTCAGCAACTGCTGCTGGCGCCATACCCTGTTAAGAAGTAAAAAGATAAACCAACGAAGAACTTTTGGCAGGTACAAATATAAACCACATAATTCTTGCCTCCAAAGGGAAGGAAACACATGAGCTGTTTATAATTTAAGGACAAATTCTTTGACAGTAAAGAAGACAAGCGAGTATGGCCTAACTGTGCACGGATCAATTACTTAGAGATGATAATAGACAGGTCTTAGAGTCTAAGACACATGTAAAAGTTTAACCATCAACAAAGTTTAAAGCAGTATTGAACACTCAGTAACTGGATCACGTAGAATAATTTTTATTTTTTTATTTTATAACCATCAATTCCTTGAGCCGAGGGTCTATCAGAAACAGCCTGTCCACCTTCAAGGTGGGGGTAAGGTCTACTTATACACTACCCTCACCAGACCCCACTTGTGAGACTATACCGGGTTTGTCAGTTGATAACCATCACAAAAAATAATATTTTTCATATGTCATTACTAGGAGGTACATGACATGGTCGGAAATTCATTCAAGTGATTAACTAACTCAATCAAAAAGGAAAGATAATGAGAGGAGACTCGTATCAACCTACCTTACTTTGCATCTCTTCTTTAATCTCTTCCATCTTTGGCCTCAGAAGCTGCATAAGACATGCAAGTTTAGAAATGGACAATCACTGAATGAAGTGAAAATCTGGACAAAGATGAAGCAAGTAGACTAAAGAAGGAAAAATTGCCAGTCTTTTCATGTATATTCTATTTTAGTACTGCGTATGAGAAATCTAGACCAAGTATTAGAACGCAACGGATTCTAATAAACGTAAAGCTGGTTTTTCAACGCAACGGATTCTAATAAACGTAAAGCTGGTTTTTCAACATTTTCACCAACTACACAGTAATTCACAGAAGCTTGCTTTGGTAAAGGTAAACATATCATAGCAGATTTTAACAATCTCCGCAAATGAAATGAATAGAGAAGTCAACAAAGAATGAATAAATAAGAATCAACCATCAAGCATAACTTTTGAAAGAAAGAAAAGAATAAAGAGCAACCTGGAGCCATAAAGATGAACTAAACCTTCCTTTGAGTAATACAAGTTTAAAGTTTTCTCTTTAAAACAAAGAATCTCTATAGAAAATCACTTGATGGCATCACAATGGAACAGATATTAATGCTGCATCCACTGCGCACTAAATGTTCGGACATCCCTTTCCTACTTCTTGAAGTTTGAAAAGAAATTTATTTTTGGCACAGAAAATTTAGCCTAAACTTCCTCAATTTCAGTGAAATCAGCTAGTCAAAGGCGAAAAGCATCGAGGATCGCCAGATCTGGGGGCTTTAAGCACAAAACAGATTTAAAGCAAGCATTTTTAAAAATAGGCACAGATGAAGAAAAAAATAAAAGATAAATGCAGTAAAAAACTATAACTATAAAAACGAACAACAATTATATGGACAAAGGGATTGAAAAAACTTAATTAAAAATATACAAAATAAAAGTCATGTCAAACAAGTTCAAAAGACTAATTTAAATGTTTGATTCAGATATCAAAATACAGCTTTTACAATTTTATTCAGATTTAGTGACTGATATATTTCTATTTTCATTTTTTGATGAAGTAAGATGATTCATTGATGGCATCCAGAAGATGCAGAAATACAAAATAGGCCATTGTTAGCTCCATTACAATGTGTTCCCGCCAAAGAGCTAACAAAAAAACAAAAGAAAAGTATGGCCTAAGTCAAAGTAAGTGAACTGATAAAATCTAAATAGGAGGCAACATTATTTACAGGGGTTAGGTTGCTCCAATTAAAAGCGTACACTAGACCTTTAGCTTTCAAAAAAAGAGGAGTTGAAACTCCATCAAAACATCTGCGATTCCTCTCTGTCCAAAAAACCCAAAAGATGCAAGGAGATCATCTTCCAGAAATATTTCAATTTACATATTCTGAATCAATAACATATACATGCATAACATTATATGGCACTTTGTCAGCTATACTATTGTTGCTCTCTTCAGAACCCATGGACACTAATGTGCACGTGTTAGTGCTTTGGTGCCAACATTGAACTGCCACCTAAGCGTGGAGAAGTGTCCAGCGTACGCTGTACCTAACTTCAGGTACCTAACAACACAGAGTTGTGGCCTCTAATCAACGAGATGTTGAGCCAATGAAATGATATGAGTTGCTACTTTTTTTTTGTGAGAATAAATGAGTCATTAAAAATTTTGCTTCACCTGGTATGATTGCTTGGTGTAATTTTAGAATCAGTAAAGCACAACTATAACCACCAACCTTATATTGCGCACAAGACTAAACACCACAGAAGCACATATTTAGAAAAAAGGAGAGACCAGATGGGGTCTGTTACATGAAGTGTCAAGAGCTAAGATCACAAGACTTGATTATAGCAAGTAGCAAATCCTTCTCAGCTGGTTCTCAAACCCCACAACAAGAGCCAAAGTACTGACCAATATCTTCTGAGAAATGTTTGTTTGTCACATAGAAAGGTTTCATCCTGATATTCTCGAAACTACTGTAGCTTTATCACTTAGCACTTATAATAGCTTTATTATCAATGAAGTGGGAGAACCATGAGATCCCAGGTTCTATCCCAATGGAGACAAAAATACACTAGGTGATTTCTTCTCATTTGCCAAAGCCTTCATAGGCAGAGTTACCCAATACTTGTGTTGGTGACAGGTAAGGGGTAACCGATGAAATAGTGGAGGTGTGTGCAAGTAGGCCCGATACCACCATTACAAAAAAAAAAAAAAAAAAAAAAAAGCGAACAGTTTAAACAAGAAGCTCGACATCACATTCCATTTACTTTAAGGTAACAAAATTTAGGAGTAGAAAATACCTAAGTGAGCCAAAACAAGCACATCCAGCATAGTAGTAGGAATATCAACAATCTTGGTGCTTATAAGTAAAGTAATAAACTTTGTTGACTTATTAAAAAAGGGGTAGAAAACTAGAAATGTCAATGCACGTAAATCATTTTTTATTTTATTTCCCTTTTCACTTTATCAGGTAAAGAAGTGAACAAACTAAGATCCAAAAGAAGGAAATAAGGCCATCATTAGTTAAGGCCATGCACCGTTAAAGAAGATAAGTGTAAAACCGCAGTATAAAGATAAAACAAAAATGTAGCTTTTGAGGTCTACTAACCTAGAAGGCAGTATACCTCGCCTAACTTCCTAGTCTTTGAAAGGACATACTTTCATTTTGTATAACGCGAACATTGAACAGATCCAGTTGGCCTCAAATTAAATACTTTTGTGTCACTTGAACAAGAATGAATTACAAGGTAAAAAGTGATCATGTTGAGCATGAGTGTCGTTTTTTTATAACCGTGATGTCCGGGCTAGCTTGCGGCACACCTACTACCTCCCACCAGCAACAGGTACCAGGTAACTCTGTCGGCTTAGACAGATGGAAAGAAATCTGAGATTTGAACCGGAGACCTCAAGGTTCTCAACCCACTTCATTGGCCACTAGGCCAGAACCTTGGGCATGATGTTGTTACATGAGATCATTAAGCTCTAAAATGATAAAATCTATTTCAAGTCAAGCTTGAGCAATGAGCAAGTAGGCATAACGAAAAATTCACATACAGTGCACTTCTCACTTGTATCAGGAGAAGGCATCGCTGTGTTGCTTTAACGATGCAAAGCGAGGGGTTATAAGTGGTCAATTCTCATGCGTGAGGACTTGGATTAATATCAATCTTATTGTGTAATGGATACTGAAATTAGTTAGTATTGTTACTGCATTTTGATTGTTATAGTACTAAATTGATTGTGTTTGTTTTAAAATTTTCGAAAATTGTTCGCTTCATTTCAGAGAAGTCAGCACTCCACTTCATGCTTTTCTCTTCAGCCTCCATGGGCCTTGCCGTTTCTTTGCGCTTTTTGCTTCTAAAAACATTGTGATGTTGACATTCAAATGGTCCGCAGAGACAAAATAAACTGCTAATACTTGATGTCACAGGTTTTCATACTGATCTACGACTGCAAAGGACTTCTTCCAGAACAAAGAAATGGCCTTAACATGATTAACTAATTAATGTTACTACACTATTGCCAGTTTTTTTGTTTTTCAGGTTTCAAGTGAAATAGGATATTTCCAATCCAATGCTACAATTATACATGACACTCAGGGTTCATTCTAGAATTTACTTAAATGTATGAGCCAGGTGCTTTATTTTAACTGCTTCTGGTCTAATTTTAGGAGTGGAAGAGACCAAGAAATTACTGAAGAGTGAAAACAGGCTGCAAGATAACGCTAGCTAACAAATGAAATTGGCGTGAGGTTAGGATTTTATAAGTTCCTTTAGCCCAATAAAGATAAGCAAGAAAACAGTTGGACAAACTTTTGTTGCTCAACGATATTTGTAACTCATATACCTTGACATACTTGAACTTGAATTTCTTCTCACTTTCCTTCATTAACTTTTGTGCATAAAAAGGAGGTCCTATGTCGACATGAGATCCTATGGAGTCTTTTTTCTTTTAAGGAAAGGGTAAGATCATTTTTTTTATGATGAGGGTAAGATCATATGTAGTCTAGTGAAGTTATTTCACCAACTGCCTTAAGATGTTATTAAAATAAACAGACTGGGACATGTAGCAAGGTTAAGAAGCACTACAGAAGCTTACCGTTAGTTGTGAAGTAGACTTCAGCTGATTAATCATAACTGGAAGAGTTAACAACCGAATAATAATACTTGTAGCAACTATGGATGCCCACCTGAACAACATCAAAAATTTCAAGATGAAGTCAAGGCCCTAAGAGTTGTCATTTAATAACTAGACATAGCAAAACGACTAGATTTTACAAGAGAGAGAGAGAGAGAGAGAGAGAGAGAGAGAGAGAGAGAGAGAGAGTAACTTTTAAGGACCTAAGATTCCAAAGCATTTCAGCTAAAATCTCAAACTTCCAAACATATCTCTCAATCAAGAGCTACTACTACCAGTCTGCCACTACTAATATTAAATCCCAAGCAAGTTCAAGTATTTTCAATGAAATAAATCTGCAGTTATGGAGTCCCGCTAAATATCTGTGGACATTAAAAGAACAAACTCTGCAAGCCAAATCGAATACATGTGAGATGCTTCAACTGCAATCATAATCTCAACTTAAAATTCTATATTTAGGACTCTATGAATAAGTTAAAAAGATGTATATATTTTTAATAAAAGACTTTAGGAATAACAAAGAGTTCATTTAACTCTTCCAGCCCCAACTTGGGAGTGCATTGAGTTGTTTATATCTAGTTATCACTCTCTCTCGCCTAAAAATTATCAAGAGAAGAACAAAGAAACCATATGTTTTTTCTTTTCTTTTTTTTTTTTGGGTTTGGGGGAGGGGGGTGATACGTAACTCTACCTTCCATTTCTCTCTCCTATTAAATCACCCAAACACACTGTAAAAAGACACAGCAAGCACATGTTCGCGAGAAAATTAAAAAAATAGAGGCAACATCATTTACTCTTACCATTCAAGGCCAGTAAACATATGAATGTAATCCATCAAATACATCAATGCCTTAACCGGCAAATAACAATCTGCAGCGGCAATTGCTATCTCGTTCACAGCTGGAGCTTGAGAAACTACAGCCTCTACAGCCTTATCAGCCAGTACTTCAGCAACATCAGTCATGTAGTCTATTTTATCCGCTTCACCACCAATATTAGTTGACATATTCCTGGTCAATAAGGACCCATAACTCATCGGAATCATAAGGCCTGAAGCACAAAATCTCCTGTCTTGAAATGGGTTTCTTGAGCCACTGAAGCTGTTAATCCCACCTGCACTTCCCATGTAACGGGACTGGGAAAAACTAGGAACTCTTGAACTATCAAAACTGGGTTCAGGGTTGTTACGATCATCATCATGATGAAAGTAAGAAAATGCAGGGGTAACTCTTTGTTGCTGATAAAGAAGCTTCGCTCGTGTCGTTATGTTGCGCCTATAAGCCATTCTTTTAAATTGCTTCCTTCAATAAATAGATTTAGCAGCAAATATTAGCATCCCACATCAAAGTTAGGCAACCATTGCAGTATATACACAACATATGCACAGGCTAAAATGCGTCATAAAGATGAAACCTTTACAGTGACTTACACAACACAATACACAGAAAGAGTACATCATAAAGATGAAAACTTCATATTCATTCGCACATACAATTCACAGAAACAATGCATCCTGCAGATGATACCTTTATAGACAATCATACAACATAAAACAGAGAAACAATACATCCTAAAGACAGTGGCGGATCCATATGAGGTCTGGGTTCGACTGAACCCATAAAGTTTGGCCCAGCCTAAAAAAGGTCAATATGGCTAATTTGAGCCCATATCTCAAGAGGTGCAATGGATTCAACGCCGACGGGCTTTAAGCATAGGTTTTTCATGCGTAGATACAAAGTTCGATTCTCTGCTGCATCTTTCTATTTATTTAGTTTGTCCCTACTGTAAAACTTCACTATTCTTCCAATGATATTGTTTCTCTTCCTTTGCTTCACAAAGCTTAGCACTATACTTTCTTTTTGCCTTCAAGCTTACAACAACAACAACCCAGTGAAATCCCACAAGTGGGACCTGTGGGGAGGGTAGTGTGTACGCAGACCTTACCCCTACTCCGGAGGAGTAGAGAGGCTATTTCCAATAGACCCTCGGCACAAGAAGATGGAACGAGACAGAGTAGCAGTAACAGCAACGGAATCCAGAAAGATAACACCAGCAACATAATAACCAGAAAATAGAGAGAAAAGCAATAACAATGGCACAATACTACAAACCAGGGTTATTAAAAGCGAGCGCTTCTCGCTTAAAGCGCTGAAGCGAGGCGAGGCGCAAGGTCTGCGCTTTTCTGACCTAAAGCGAGGCATTTGAAAAAAAGCGAGCGCTTCAGGCAAAAAAGCGACAAGCGAGGCGAGTAAAAAAAGCGAGAAAAGCTAGCTTAAGCGAGGTCCAGCGGCTGCCTAGGGTTTTTTCTAAAAAAATTTGCAAATACACTTATGCACCTTTCTTCCAAAACATTTCTCGCTACTGCTGAAAGCCAAAACATCCTGCGACATCTCTTCTTCAGTTCTTCTCTTATTCTCTCAAGGTAAGTTTCTCTTCTCTGCTTCTCTTTCTTCTCTTCTTCTCTTTCTTCTCTTCTGCTTTTTTCTGGTTTACCTGCTTCCTCTCGACTCCTCTCCTCTTTTCTCGTCTTCTCTTTCTCTTCTTCTTTTCTATTTTTTTTCAGTTCTTCTTTTCTCTGTTCTGCCCTGTTTTCTATGTTATGCTACTGCCCTGTTTTTTTTAAAACTGTTGTTCCCAGGTTCTGCCCTGGTTTAGCAGTTCTGTTTTTCTTTTGGTTGGTGATTGTAGTAAAATTCTATCTTATTATTCAATGGCATCAAGCTAAGAAAAGATACAGCTTGGGCGTATGGAGTTGCAATTAGCAGTAGTACAAAAGTCCAATGTTATTTTAAGAATTGAAACATTTGCTTAATATGTTATTTTTATTGAGTTCTTGGTCATTTATCTATGCCTATTTAATATTTTTTATTTATTTATTAAATTGCGCTTCACATGAAAAAAGCGCGCGCTTCGCTTCACGCGCCTCCTCGCTTTTTTCCGCTTCTCGCTCTCCAAAACACTGCTACAGACACAATGGAATAATATGGACACAACAAGAGCCACTAACATCCTAAGACAAAACACTACCAGACTAGCTACAACCTAACCTACAACCTGGAAAGACAAAGACATGATTTCAACATAAAAAGCGGTTGATGAGCGGTAATGGCTGGGGAAGGGGGCAAGTACATCCTTTTGTTCTCAGCTCGTGGGAATTGCTTCCATTACTATCGATCACTCATAGACGGAGCTAGACTATTACTTACAGGTTCGGGCAACCCAGTAGCTTTTGCTTAGACTCTGTATTTGTATCAGGAAATTTATTTTATATGTATAAATATTTATTTGCGAACCCAGTAACTAAAAGGAGTTTATGGGTTCAGTGACAAGTTCAAAACTCAAATCCTTCAAATCCTGACTCCGCCTTCCCGACCTCTCAAATAAATGTAAAACAAGTACTAGTAAGTTTCTATCTAATGGTTATATGCATTTATAATGTTCTGCTGAAAATGTTTTCTTACAGCTAATGAAATTGTTTATTATGTAATGATAACATAACGTCACCGTCCTTGAACCTCGAATACTGAACTCATAAATTATAAATCCAGAATTCGCCATGCCTAGAGATGAAACCTTTACGGTCATTCTCACAATATAATACATAGAAACAGTGAATCCCAAAGATCAAAATTTTACGGTCATTCACACATCATATTGCACACAACAACGAAATATTTAGAATGAATCAGAGTTCAGATCCAAATTACTGTGATTGGTGATACGAAGAATATATGAAAACAAAAGTTTAAAAATTGAAGACTTACAGTGATATGTGATTGTGAGCTCGAAGAAAGAAGGGAAATGAGGAAAGGGTTTACGGGGTTTTATTATTATGAAGTAAAAAACAGAGGAGTGAAATCTTTGGATTTTTTATTTTCTTTTTCAGACAATGTTTTTCCCTTTTTTTTTTTGGATTTTGACCCGTTCGGGTTTCGGGCTCCGATGAGCTTGTTAACATATTTGGGGTGTTTTAGACATTTCATGACAGTTTTGGGGTGCTGTATGCTGCGTTTTTAGCATATTCTCGTCTTATCAGACATTTGTTGGGCCGGTTGGAAGTTGGAAATTGGGGAGAAATTCAAAAATAGCCAGATTTACCACTGGTCGTTGAAAAATAGCCAAGTTTTAAAAGTCATCGAAATTTAGCCACTTTAAATCTGAGAGAAAACACTGTTCAAAATCCGAAAAAATACGCCCACAAATTTTACGGGAGTTCCAGCATAAGTATGCTTGAACTCCCGTAAATTTTACGGGAGTTCAAGCATAATTATGCTGGAACTCCCGCAAATTTTACGAGAGTTCCAGCAAGTATGATTGTCCAGTATAATATACTGGAGTTTGGAGCACTGGTGCTCCAGTCTCCCGCAAATTTTACAGGAGTTAACAAAGTATACCGGTCCAGCATAATATGCTGGAATTCGTACACAAATGCACCAGAACTCCCGTATATTATACTGGACCGGTCCTTGTTGCAGCAAAATAGTGGCTATTTTTCATTGACTTGATAAACGCTGGCTATTTTTCATTGACCAGTGTGAAAACTGGCTATACCGGCCCAATTTCCTGAAAACACGGGAGAAATTCAAAAATCAGATTTATAAATGGTCATTCAAAAATAGCCATAATTTTAAAAGTAATCGAAATTTAGCCACTTTTCATGTAGATAAATTTGAACGAAAATACTGTTCAAAATTCGGAAAACACTGTTCAAAATTCGGAAAATACCGTTCAAAATCCGAAAAATACTCCAGCATAATATACTTAAATTCAAGTATAATATACTGGAACTTCAGTATACTAGAGTTCCAGTATAATACCGCTCCAGCATAATATGTTGGAAGTTCATACACAGGTGCTCCAATCTCCATTATATTATGCTGGAATTTTCTGCGTGTTGGAGTTCCACCATAATATGTTGGAAGTTCATACACATGTGCACCGATCTCCACTATATTATGTTGGAACTTTTCGTGTTGCAGCAAAATAGTGGCTATTTTTTAATGACTTTACAAACACTGGCTATTTTGAATGACCAGTCCGGAAATTGGCTAGATCGTGCTATTTTTACTGAAAACACGTGGGATAATGGGGGGGGGGGGGGGGAGCAGAAATAGCCTGATTAATTGGTAATTGAAAAATAGCCAAAGTTTCAAAAGTAATTAAAATTTAGTCACTTTTTCATGTAAAGATAAAATTTGAACAAAAATATCCTTAAAATATCAAAAAAATTCCAGCATAATATGTTGGAGTTCGTACTTTTTACATATGAGATTCCAGCATAATGCATTGGATTTCCAACATAATATGCTGGAATTATACGCATGAGCTCCATAATCTAGCATATTATGCTGCAATTTTCCTTGTTTCAGTTAAAATAGTGGTCATTTTTCAATGATTTTGCAAACGCTGGCTATTTTTTTATTACCAAACAGAAAACTGGCTAGCCCATGCTATTTTCACGAAATAATGGTATGTCCCACATTACATTAAAATGCCTATGTTAAATTAACTACTATTAAGTAGTGTATAACTTTTTTGCACTTCATAAATGACAAAAGTCAAAATACTTTCATATAGTTTCAGCATATTGACATGCGAAATTCCATAATAATACGAATTAATCTAAGTAGATTTATTTTCAAAATAAGTAATCTAACTCCGATATAACTGCAAAAATCGGTTATGTCGTCCTTCATTAAGGAAACTAGTTTTATCAATTTCAAATCGATTGGTTAAGAAACTTCAAGTCTAAATACTTTAAAATTTTAGTGGGTAATGCTAATTAGGAACTGATTTTATAGTTATTGACTTATTGATATAGAATACAATGTACCTTCGGTTGTAATTACTAGTTACTAGTAGTAGTAAATAAGTCAATAGGCAGGTGTAATTAAGGATTAAAAAACTTGTAATTACTACTCAGCAAATACTACGATTTAAGAACAAGGAGAAAAAAAGGAGCAACAAGTGGACTTTTTACTGTAAACAACTTAGAAGAATTATTAGAAGAATTAACTCAAATAGCTGCTCAACCAATCGCTTAAACTAACAATAACTGATGGAGGTATAATATACACATAACCTATGTACTATATGAGTATAATTACGTATAATCTATGTATATGACTAAAAAAATTAATGAATATAACCGACTAATTGTGTAAATATCCCAAGAACATAATCATCAATTTCTATATCGAGTTTCAACCCTATAATTCAGGAGGACAAGTGATATGTATACTAAAATTTTTTTTTTGGAAAATACGTAATTGTCCCCTCTCCTTTCCCTTTCTAAAAAAAAAAGAATTCTATCCTACACACTTTATTTTTTTTCCATTTACAATACCTCGAGATCACAACTTATATACAACAAGAATTCCCTATGAAAAACATTAAAATCAGAGCAATCCGATGCATTAAGCTCCCGCTATGTGCAGGGCTCGGAAAAGGACCGGACTACAAGGATCTATAGTACGCAGCTTTACCCTGCATTTCTGACATTAAAAATCAGGGCAAAATAGAGTTTCGTGACGTCTATGGAGAAGATGAGACCAACGAAGTTGATGATGAGCAAGGATGTAAAGAACCATCTGGCGTATTTCGACACAAGGGGCAAGTAGCATTGAGCTTAAGCCATTCATCTATGCATTCAGCATGAAAATAATGGTTGCATTCTGGTATGGTTCTTAACGTTTCTTTAGGCTGATAGTCCGATAAACATATCGGACAAGTGCCATCGTTAGGGTTTGGGAGTCGCTTGCTCTCCCCGAGTACGATCTTGGGATAGGAATCAATGGTTGCCCTGTTAAGACCTGTCGTTGCGATTGCTGATTGTAGATTAATGGTGGTAGGAAGATCAGTGTTCAAATCACGGCGGAGGGCATAAACCTTGATCTTACCAAAAGCAAAGCTTATTAATCCTAATAAGCATACAAAACCTGGTACTCCAACTCCAATTATAATGCCATATTTGGCACCCCTGGGTAATCCTGCACAAAGAATACTAACGATTGTTAAACCATGAGTTTTCCCAACGGTCAAAGGACCTAATTTTCAACTAATTACCTGCACTTTAATCCAAACTAGTTACGATTAATTATATGAATCTTGTATATCTACCTCACTTTATTTGAGATGGCCTTCAAAGAAAAGGCTGAAAAATGGTGGGAGATCAGAGTTCAGATTCTGGTAAGTACAAAAGATTTAGGATCTATCTAAATTTATCCAAACTTGTGTTGGTTGGAAGTAGCAGGCAGGGCCGGCTCACCCTCTAGGCGAGTGAGGCAACGGCTTTAGGCCTTATATTTTGGGGGCCCTAATCTTATAAGTAATAGGATAGTGGATTTTTTCTTTAAATCAAAAATTCAAAATTGATTATTTGGTCTCAAAACTTCCCAAATAAGATATATTTTATTGAAATTAGTAGAGTTTAGTGAAGATTAATCAAAACTAAAATTGTGACTTATATTTGATTGCATTTGAGAAGAATATAAAACACAATGCCTTAATAAACGAGAACATGTTTAAAAAATAATTTGCCCATAATATTGACAATAAAAGGAGAAAATCTAAAAATCTTTTTGAGTTAATTATTCCTACTTCTTATACAACCATTTTTTCACTTCAATATTTTAACAAATTCAGAGAATATTAAAAAAAGAATTCTATTTTAGTGGTGAAACTTTAAGATCAGTAAATGATTAGAATCTTAAAAAACAATGCCTTAAGCGTGAAAGTTTCTTAAAAGAAAATAGTCATTATGAGAGTGTTGGCTTAGACTAATTCAAACTAAAATTATTAAGGGATAAAATAAATTAATTCTTTTTCAAATGCCTATATTATTAAGGATAATGTTAATACCTCCCGTGACAACTCTCTTTGCAAAGTTTTTAGAAATTAAAATTGATAAATCTTCAATAATGTGTCAAGTGAGATAAAATGGATTGATCATATTATAAATTCGAAAGGGAATTATGAATAAATTTACATTTCAAATAATTAGAAAATAGAATCTGTTAAATATATATATATATATATATATATATATATATATATATATCAAAATAAAAGATTAAGGCCTCTCGTCTAAGTTTCGCTTTAAGCCACAAATAATGTTGAGCCGCCCCTAGTAGTAGGAACTGAGTTTTTCCATGGAAAAACCTAATTCAGTGTTAGCTCTTTATAACGTGGCATGGTAGCTTTGAGGGGTCAATGGAGTTTCCAGATATAGCATGTTATGTGTGGTGGCATATGGATGGCTAAGACTTTTAACAACTTTGTGAAATCAGAGCCTCATGCATGACTCAATCTCAATCAATAAGCAGCCAAAAGCAAGTTACGACTTTCATTAGGTAAGCTACAATTATTTGACCCCACAACCAAAATTGTCAAATTGCTTAATATTTCCTTTCCTCAACTATAAAATAGTATAGATGATGTAACATGGCATGAACATGGACCATGCAACACTACTGATAGGGACACTAGACAAATGACATACTAACACATATGTAAGTTCAACAACCCCAACAAGAATCAATTTGAAAATTTTGGAAAGAGCTTTTGTCGAAAAAGGAAATCTAAATTAAAGCAAAATGATAAAGTATTTGCATATCTTCATAAATAATTGATTCCAACACTTCCTTTATTGAAACTCTCTGGCACCTTTTTGAACACTTTCTTGTATCTTTTCAAGGTTTATTAAAATTCATATTTAAAGGGGTTAAAAGAAAGATAGAAATTGGTCCTACATTGAAGATAAAAAATAAAAAATTTGATAACTATTCGATATGCCGCGGATTAATTTAGATTCGTTTGCGTAAGATTCACTAAAAGGGCTGTGAATTTTTCCATAACTTAATTGATGAATAACCTACACACTCACACACATTTGCATAAAGTACAAACATTATTAAAAAATTATTTTTTAAAGGGGTTAAAAGAAAGAATAAAAACGAACTTACATTAATGATGAATAACCCTTTTTTATAACTACTACTGTATTTGATATTCGATATTCACTCATTGATTAATTCAGTTTCGTGTTGTGTAGATCTATTAGAATGGAAGTGCTCCCTACAGGAGATTTCTCCCTACCTTAAATGATGAATAAATACACACACATATTTGCATAACGTGCAAACATTCTAACATAATGTACAATGCCATATTGCACAGAATGCTCCACCAAGAATATTTTTTTTTGGTTTCCCACCCACTATCCGGTGCCCGCATTGGAGTCCGACTGTATTTCCGGATTCGCGCCGCGTACGGCCCCATTCGGGTGGACGCGCTCCCTTCTAAGGATTTCTCCATACCTAGAGCTCGAACCCGAAACTTCCGGTTAAGGGAGGAACAGTCTCATCCAGATCCAGTGCCTTTGGTGGTCCACCAAGAACATACTAAAAGAGCAACAATGCAACAGAAAGATTACTTAAAAAACATACCTTTAGAAGAAGGAGGATTAGAACAAGCAATATCAGATCCAGTATCACTCTTAAACCCACAAAGTTTCCCTTGATTTTCACAAATCCTACAACTGGGTTCACTCCAAGTTAGCACAAGACCCTCCATTGGAGACCAAAAGTTATCTTCCAATTGTAAAGGCACTGAAACCTTTGACATTAACTTGCAACTTGGTGGCTTTCCTTGTGCATACATATTTGGTGGCATAGCTAAAATTGCCTGATTTCTGCTCGAAACTCCCCGGCAAAATAACGGAATCGCCACCTGATAATTTGGGTAATTTAACCAATCATCCGAAGTACACCTAACAACATAAGCGAATTCAGAATCTAAAGTACATAAATTCAAAGAAAATGCATTGATACTTATCTATATTTTTTAATGAAAAGAAAAAGGAATTCTCAACGGATGCAACTGAACTCGGTATGTTTTTACAGAATTTAAAGTAGGTAAAATAGAAGACGAGTCTTGGTGTAACTAGTAAAGTTGCTGACATGCCATGTGACCAGGAGGTCACGGATTCAAGCAGTGAAAAATACCTCTTGCAGAAGTAAGGCTGCGCCCTGGACCCCACGTATAACGGGAACTTAGTGTACCAGGATACCTTTAAAGTAAGAAAAATATAATATTTGTTTTCCGTATGAGCTTACACAAAGTTTACAGTCTAGTGGTACCAACAAAAGTCTGTCACACTAGGCTAGATGCACAATTAAAGCTAATAGAGAATCTAGTAGCTTTGATTGTATGTGTTAAAAAATCTACTAAATATGTAGATTTATTAAATTTCAGACCCAGCAACTCAAATGATCAGTGGTGTCAATAAGATTCCGAACACATAAACTTTAAATCTTGGATCTGCCTCTACTCTCGCGTGCACACACAATAGGTGTGGATCAATTCTCATTTATCCGCCTCTCCTTGCTATAGCAGAAACTTCGTTCAAACAAAAAAAGTACGAGCAGAAAGTAATGAATTCATTGAACAATTAGGAAGTTCTAGATTTGTAATTACCTGACAATTGTGTAATTTCGTTGATGAGCAGCTCTGAATTGAGAATTTGTGATATTGAAATCGATGAGTCTTCTCACAAGGCAGAAATCTGGATCATAAAGTATAATAGATTGTGTAGTATAATCAATATCTGTAACTAAGAAATCACCTGAAGAAGGAAGTGTTATAATTGTTTGGCCTCTCTCATTACATGAAAGATCAAAACCGGGGTACCCACACCGGTCCGGTTGCCGGTTTTTTAGCCGGAAAGGAAACCGGATTTCCGGTCCCATACCCATTTCTGAACATACAGTTGGGTTACAGACATCAACAGAGTAAGCTGGAAAGAGATTAAGGAAGAAAAAGAAGATTATGGTGTTAATCATTAGCTTAAGCTCTGTGGTTTCCATTTTCTTTACAAAAATGAGAAATTGGAGAGTGAGAATATGGGTACTTGAGAGGAGAATTAAACTGAGGGGATTTTGATTACTGTGGAAAATTGGAAATTTTAATGTTTAAAATATTGGGATTTTTTGAGTTTCTAGATGAATTCTGATTGTCCAAATTTGTAGTTTGAAGTCAACTGTAATGAACTGAAATTACAATAAATAAATAAATATAGAAATTGTAGCTCTAGTGGTAGGCACAAGTTAAGAAAGTAGTACTCGTACTTTCCAAATTCGTGTCGAAGTGAACAGTCTAAGCTCGTCAAAAATGCAGAGTGAATTCACAATTTTAACCATTTAACATTTCAAATGCTATAATCTTCTTGAAAAAGTGGCTCTAATTCTGTTTTTGTCCAAGTGTTTTTATTATTCCGTATTTCTAACTAGTGCATTTCTCATATGGTCACTGAATTAATAGAAATTGTCTACGAAAGTCGCTTTACTTTGTTTTGTAATTAAAAAGTCATTATACTTTGCACATTGTAACTCAAAAGTCACTCGGCACTTTTAGGGCATTATTACACATTATTTTCATATTCTTTTCAACCCAACTGTTTAACCGAAAAATGGGATTTCAGTCAAAGCTTTATTTTTAGAAGAACTCGGATTATTGATAATCGGAAATGAATAAAAGAAATAGATTTTGATAACCAATAGATAGCAGAAAACAAAGTAAACTGATAATAGGTGAATTTGACTATAATCACGCCTTAAATAATCACCTTCTTGTGTAGTTTTTAATGCTAAAAGTGATGACAAAATGCTCTTATTAGTGATTTTCATGATTTGTAGGTGATATATGTATAAAGAAGGCTAAGGAGCAGTTTTGGAGTCAAAAGTGATGAAAAAGAAGCCAACTGTGAAATTTCCCAAGTGACGTGTGCAAAAACAGGCCGAAAAATCAGAGAACTAGGTCCACCGCGGTCGCGGCAGAACCGCGGTGGGAAGCAGCTTCTGAAGATTAGAGATTCCACGAGGGTGTTTGGCCGCGGTTCTACCGCGACCGCGGCAGGCCCAGTAAACTTCAGGGACCAAAGTGTCAATTACGGGATTTTTAGACCTAAACCCTATTTAAAACATTAGACTTCGCCCAAGAGAGGCATGTATTGATTTTTAAGGTTTCTTAGCAAGGAAAATAATTGTGAGAAAGTACTCTAAACATCTTTCTTCTTTTCTTTTGATTTTATGATGAATTCAAGCTTAGTTTATTCTCCCATAGTCATGAGTAGCTAAATTCCTTGTCTAAGGCTTTGATGGAACCTGTTGGGTGATGAACTTCTTGTTTATGTGAATACAAATTGCTAGTTTAATCTTTATTTGTTCAACTTCGTGTTCGTTGTAGTTAATTGACAGGATCCTCAATTAGCTGTGCCTATTTAGTGTGCATAACTTGGAAAAGAGTGCATATTTAGGGTATTGTTGAACAACACCACTCCTAGATTATTAGAGGAATCTATAATTGCGGGTTTAAAGGCGGGATTAGGAATAACGAAGCCTTGGGTGCAATCTAAATTGAATTGTGCTAAATAAAGCAAGCTAGTGTATCTGGGGAGAGTGCAATAGTAGATTACTGTGATTACTCGGGAGAGATTTGCGGTAAGATTAGTGTTCATGATTGATAGAGAGGGTGGGTAAATTTGTATGAGCATAAACAGAAGGGATTTCATCAATAGGGGAAATCATTGCCTTAGCTTTTTCTCATAATTGTTTACAACCCTTTTAATTTAGTTATAGCCTTTTAGTTACTTGCAAGCTAGTTATTAAAGAACACTCAACTGAGAATCTGAATATTTGAGAAGCTGGTTCTGAAGACTTAGTGGGTCTGAAGGTAGCAGTTGATAGGTTAACTCTCTGTGGATTCGACCCTAAGCGTAATACTCGGGTTATATTTGCAACGTCCGCAGAGTCCTTTTTTAGAAGGCATAGTTGGGCGTGATCAAATTTTGGCGCCGTTGCCGGGGAGTTAACGGAATTATCAACTGCCATTGACAGAAATACAAAGATTCTTGTTGTAGTCAGTTTTCTCTCTACCAACTTTTTCATTGAAAATTTGACGGTTGTTGATCTGGGTGCACAGGTGCATGCCTAGAAATTCTACGAGGACTGGAGAACTGCTTGAAGGACTCTCAGACCCCGAGAAGACAGTCCGGGCATTGAATCGTGCAAACAAAAGACTTCAACAATCACAACAAATACACCAACTCGAAATTGATATGGGCGACATAAACGACCCCAACGGGAACGTCAGGAATGAGCAATTGGCACCTCCTGTGCCTGAGGGTGCACTTTATGACTGGGCACAACCCACAACTGACAATCTAGCCACTGCCATTATTGTGCCTGCAATACAAGCTGAATCGTTCCAGATCACAAATAACATGCTACACTTGTTGCAGAACAAGGGCCTTTTCTCTGGGACACAAACAGAAGACCCTCAGCAACACTTAAAGAACTTCCTGTCTATTTGCAAAACTCAAAGGCAACCGAACGTGACTCCGGAAGCAATCAGATTATTATTGTTTCCATTCTCGGTGACAGGAGCTGCTCAGGTTTGGCTAAACTCGCTTCCCATAAACTCTATAGCAATGTGGGATGAGTTGGTCAAGCAATTTCACAACAAGTTCCATCCTCCCAACAAGACCGCTCAACAAATTGATGAGATTGTGAGCTTCAAACAGAAACCAATGGAGACACTACACGAGACATGGGGCAGGTTTAAAGGAATGTTGGTTATGTGTCCCCACCATGGTGTTCCAGAGCAGATGTTGGGACAACGGTTTTACATGGGATTGTCAGACAGCTTGAAGAATATAGTTGATGCCTCGGCTGGTGGGGCATTCTTGAGCAAGACTTGGAGAGAAGGTCAGAATTTGCTCGACAAGATGGCGCAGAATTCGGGTTGGACATCTAGGAATGCACCTATCACTCCAGTGGTGCACTCAGTGCCTCTTGATCCTTCTAATACAATGGCTGAAAACATGGCGACTCTTTTGACGCAAATGAGCATCCTCACCAAAAAGGTGGAGGAATCAGGGCAGAAGCAACAGGTTCACATAGTAGACACTACCAACGGGGGCTTGTGCACATCTTGCATTAGCCAGCCAATTGGTAATCCATGGAATACAGAGCATGATCATCATCACCAGCACCCTGAAGATATGAACTATGTGGCTAACTATGGGGGTCAGAGGCAAGGTAATCAGAACTGGGGTCAGCAGACTCAGCAGCAGTACAGGCCACCGCAGCCACAGTATAACGCCGGAAATATGGGAGGCATGAGACCCCCCAACAACATGGCACCGTATCCTAGACCTCAAGGGTACAACAATTAGCAGCAAGGGTACCACCCACCTCAGCAACAGCAGGGTGGAAGACAGGAAGACGGGTTTGCAAGGCTTGAAGCAATGATGCAGCAGGTTATTGGGTCCAATGCTAAAATAAATGAAAGGGTGGATGCACATGATGCAGCTATCAAGAATATTGAGGTACAAGTGGGCCAGATTTCAATGTCACTTAACAATCGTCCTCAAGGGACATTACCTGCAGATACCCAAATCAACCCAAAAGATCAGGGCCCAAAGCAGCTGATGGCGGTGAGTCTACGGAATGGCAGGGATTTAGATGTTGAGCAAGAGAGAGCTCGAGAAAACATACAAGCTGAGACACTAATTCCAGTGCCCATTGAGCTGGATGATTCTACGGGATTGATAGAGGTAACAGTTCAGCCTGCTCCTGAAGAAAAGAATATGCAGCACGAGACTGAGACAGTAGTTGAGCCAGTAATTGAGACAGTAGCGGAGCCAATAGTTGAGACATTAGCTGAGAAGGAGAAACCTCAAGTGATTGGGAAGAAAAGACCTCCTGCACCATTTCCGCAAAGGTTGGCCAAGCATCAAAAGGAGGAGCAGTATAAAAAGTTCCTAGAGATGCTCAAACAAATCCAGATAAATATTCCACTGATTGAAGCTCTAAAGGAGATGCCAGGATATGCTAAAATGATGAAGGACTTGATGTCTCGGAAGTTTGACTTTCAAGACTTGTCGACTGTGACCCTTACTCAAACATGTAGTGCAGTGGTATCTAGACCTGTTGCTGAAAAGCTATCTGATCCAGGTAGTTTTACAATTCCATGCACCATTGGGAACTATGCCTTTGCTAAGGCACTCTGTGATTTAGGGGCAAGCATTAATCTCATGCCCCTGGTCATTTATAAGAGGTTAGGCATTGGGAGAGCTCGACCTACTTCTATGTTGTTGCAGCTGGCTGACAGGACTGTTAAGCGTCCATTTGGGATTCTTGATGATGTGCTTATTCAGGTGGGGAAATTCGTGTTCCCTGCAGATTTTGTAATCTTGGATTGCAAAGTGGATGAAGAAATTCCTATAATTTTAGGACGACCCTTCTTGGCCACGGGGAGAGCTTTGATTGATTGCGAGACTGGGGAGCTTAAGATGAGGCTCAATGATGAGGAAATTATATTCAATGTGCAGAAATCGCTGAGGCGACCAAGTGAGTTTGCAAATTGTTCTCTTATTGATGCAGTGGATGTAATTGTAGAGTCTGATGATGAGGCGTTGACGGTTGAGGATCCCCTTACAGCATGCTTGACAAATTTGGATGAAGTGAATGGTGAGGATTTGGCGGAATGGGTGTTGGCATTGGAAGGTAAAGGGTTCTGGGACAGAAATTTAGAGTTTGAGCCTCTACACTTAGAAAAGAGAGAGACCCCTCCAGCAAAACCATCCATTGAAGAACCACCTAAGCTGGAACTAAAGCCATTACCAGCCCACCTCAGGTATGAGTTTCTGGGTCCCAACTCCACACTACCTGTTATTATCTCATCTGGTTTGTTAGATGTGCAGGTTCAGCAACTTTTACAGGTACTAAGGGAGTGC
>NC_031994.1:33556101-33587668 GCF_001879085.1 Nicotiana attenuata
GGGTTAGCCCAGTTCAATGTGTGCCTAAAAAGGGTGGCATGACGGTGGTGAAGAATGACAACAAAGAACTTATATCAACAAGAACCGTCACAGGCTGGAGAATCTGCATGGATTATAGAAAGTTGAATCTAGCCACCAGAAAAGACCACTTCCGACTTCCCTTCATTGATCAAATGCTGGATAGATTGGCAGGGAGGTCACACTTTTGCTTCTTGGATGGGTACTCAGGGTACAATCAGATCTCCATTGCCCCTGAGGATAGAGAAAAGACCTCCTTCACATGCCCGTACGGAATTTATGCCTTCAGGAGGATGCCCTTTGGTCTATGCAATGCACCCGCCACATTCCAACGGTGCATGATGGTCATATTTACTGACATGGTAGAAGATATAATGGAGGTGTTCATGGATGACTTCTCAGTGGTGGGGAACTCATTTGAGGACTGCCTAGTGAATTTGACGCGTGTGCTGAAACGGTGCATCGAGACTAACTTGGTTCTGAATTGGGAAAAGTGCCATTTCATGGTACAAGAAGGCATAGTCTTGGGGCACCGGGTGTCAAGCAAAGGAATAGAGGTTGATAGAGCAAAGGTTGATGTCATAGCAAAGCTGCCGCCGCCAACTTCAGTCAAAGCTATAAGGAGCTTTCTTGGACATGCCGGATTCTACCGGAGGTTCATTAAGGACTTCTCCAAAATTGCCAACCCTCTCTGTAAGTTGTTAGAGAAAGATCACCCTTTTGAATTTTCTGATGATTGCAGGGTAGCTTTTGAGGAGTTGAAGCAAAGGCTGGTCACAACACCCATAATCGTTGCCCCTGACTGGGAGCAACCATTTGAGTTGATGTGTGATGCCAGTGACTACGCGGTGGGGGCAGTGCTGGGCCAACGGAAGGACAAACTGATGCACCCAATCTACTATGCTAGTAGGACGTTGAGTGGAGCCCAGTTGAACTACACAGTGACAGAGAAGGAGATGCTAGCTGTGGTATTTGCTTTTGACAAGTTTCGGTCCTATCTAATAGGATCCAAGGTAATCGTATACTCTGACCATGCAGCTCTTAGATACTTAATAGAAAAGAAGGACTCTAAGCCACGCCTGATTCGTTGGGTGTTGCTACTGCAAGAGTTCGATCTTGAAATTCGTGACCGTAAGGGCACTGAAAATCAAGTCGCTAATCACCTATCACGACTTGAAGGAGCTGAAAATGTAGTAGAAGTGGAGGAAATTCTGGAAACCTTTCCAGATGAGCAGCTGCTCGTTACCACTCATCAGGAAGCGCCTTGGTATGCAGACTATGCTAATTACCTGGCCAGTGGTATTGTTCCTCACGACCTGTCATCGGTCTAGAGGAAGAGATTCTTTCGCGAAAGCCAATGGTATTACTGGGATGAGCCCTACTTGTTTAGAATATGCCTTGATAACATGATCCGGAGATGCGTCCACGAGATCGAACAATCTTCTATCTTGCAGGCTTGTCACGCTTCGGCGTATGGTGGTCACTTTGGAGGCATCAGGACTGCAGCTAAGGTGCTAGAGGCCGGATTTTTCTGGCCAACGGTATTCAAGGATGCTCACTTATGGGTCAAAAGCTGTAATGAATGTCAACGCACCGGGAACATTTCCCGGCGTCACGAGATGCCCATGAACCCAGTTCAAGAAGTGGAAGTGTTTGATGTTTGGGGGATAGATTTCATGGGTCCCTTCGTCAGCTCCTATGGCAATAAATACATCATTGTTGCTGTAGATTACGTGTCCAAGTGGGTGGAAGCTGCTGCATTACCCACCAATGATGCTAAGGTGGTAGTCGGGTTTCTAAAGAAGAACATATTCACCCGCTTTGGGACACCGCGTGCAATTATTAGCGATGGAGGAACTCATTTCTGCAACCGGGCCTTCGAGAAGTTGTTGGCTAAATATGATGTGCGCCACAAGGTGGCTACTCCGTACCACCCACAGACCAGTGGACAGGTTGAGGTGTCCAACAGAGAGATCAAGAGCGTATTGACAAAAACTGTAAATGCTACAAGAACTGACTGGTCAAGAAAGCTGGATGATGCGCTATGGGCTTACAGGACAGCATTCAAGACACCAATTGGTATGTCACCATATAAGTTGGTGTTTGGGAAGGCCTGTCACCTACCTGTAGAACTGGAACATAAAGCGTGGTGGGCACTGAAACAGCTGAATTTAGACTTGGAAGCTGCGGGCACGTCGAGAGTCACGGAATTACATGAGCTAGAGGAGTTCCGGTATCTGGCTTTTGAGAGCACAAGGCTATATAAAGAGAGAATGAAAAGGCTTCACGATCAGAACATCATTGAACGAAATTTCAAACCTGGGGACAGGGTACTGCTTTACAACTCAAGACTGCGGTTATTCCCAGGTAAGCTAAAGTCAAGGTGGTCTGGACCATTTCACGTGGTTGAAGTGTTTCCTTCCGGAGCTGTGGAAGTTTCTACTGAAGATGAATCTCGTACATTTAGAGTCAATGGTCAGCGGTTGAAATTGTACGTGGGCATGAACGAGCCTAAGGAGATGACCGAGCTGCATTTGAATGAACCCCAGAGGTCGAGCGAACCTTAATTTCGCTCACATGAGTCGTGCCGCGACGTTAAATCAGGCGCTACGTGGGAGGCAACCCATGACATTGTTGTAATTGTGACCTTTGTAATCTATTTATAAAAAAAAAACAAAATGGGTGTTAGAATCAGAGAGGCCCTTCGACCGCGGTTCCACTTCACCGCGGTCAAAAGGGCTCGCGGAAACTCATTGCCGCGGTTCCACCGCGACCGCGGCAGAACCGCGGCGAATACAGACGCAGCCCAGGTAAGTTATTTTTTTTTTTTAATTTTAATTTTTCTCTTTTTTTTTTTTAACACACAAACCCCCCCCCACCCTTATCTAATCCCAAATACATCCGCCCCAACCCCCATCCCTTTCCTTTTTCTCTCTCTTTTTCTCAAATTTTCTTCTTCTTCTTCTTCCCCAAACCTCCATTCTCCACCCTCTTCCTCTCCAACCTCCATTAACACACCCCCATTTTCTCTCCCTCTACACCTCAAGTAAGTTAATCTTCTCCCTCTCTATTTCTTTCTCTTATAAGTAGTGTAATTGTTAGATTAGCAATTTTAGTTAAATCCTAGTAAGGATTAGTGTATTAATTTGCATTTTTTTTTTATTTTGTTTGCTTTCTTTTATGTTTGCCATTGTTGTAGTTGTTGTAGTTGATGTTGATGAGGTTGTTTGGTGCCAAATTAATTGGGTCTCCATTGTTAATTAATTGTGAAGTTGTTTGGTGGTTTGGAGGCCTAAATTTAGATTTTTATGGTATAGTATGGATTGGGTCATGTGTTGGCCGAAAATTGTGGCACTAAGTTGTATATTTTTTTGGGGTGTTTAAGCCAACTTAAGTTGAGATGTTGTAGTTGATGGTGGTTGTTGTGTGGTTGAGATGTTGTAGTTGATGGTGGTTGTTGTGTAGTTGAGATGTTGTTGTTGCTAGTTGTTGTTGTGTAGTTGCTTGTTGGTTTGTTGATAGTTGTTGTAGAGTAGTTTTGTTGGTATGGTGATATTTGTTGGAGAGTGTTATTTGTTATTTGGTGGTGTTGTATGTCATGGGTACCATTGAATGGAATAAGTGTGGGGTATATCATACCGGACGTGGTAAGAAAATTATGGAGCTATTATGGGGGTTTTTATGAGTGAAGTCAGGAGCTATATTTGGTGTCATTGGGTGGTGAAGTTTGAGTAACCACCTTATTGGCACTAGCTAGGGCATATGTTGATGGTTTGTTTGATTATTTGCAGGTCCAATGGCTCCCAAAAGGCACAGGCGCTCTGGAGGCACATCCCAACGACCTGCGTATGATGAGTCCAGATTCCAATCGGAACTGGCAGAGGACGATTTCAACGCCAAGGCTACCAAAACTTTTATCCCTGAAATCCCGATTGATCGGGCAGCCCTCCGAGCCGAAAAAGTGGAGATGTATGAGGAGATACGGAGGCGGGAAATGGAGTTCCTATTTGCTGACCCTGCACCAGTTAACAAGATGCTGGTTCGTGAATTTTATGCCAATTGCCCATTGAACTTGGGTAGGGAGGTGATTGTTCGGGGTATGGTGGTCAGTGCTCAAATTCAAACAATTCGCCGGGTGTTGCGGCTGCCTCCGTTCACCAGTGATGTCGATTATTACCATGACAGGCCCGGGGTGACATGGGAGGTCATGACGGATGTACTTTGCACAGGGGGGCAGCCCATATGGATACGTGACCAAATAACCCTCAACTCTAACTCCTTCACTCACCTGGCCAAGTGTTGGTTGACTGTTATCTGTAGCAGGTTCCTGCCTTCTAGCAATACCACGGACGTGAACTTCAATAGGGCACTGTTGACTTGGTGCTTTGTGACAAGGAAGGATTTTGATGTGGCACGGGTAATTGGAGATGAAATGGTCTTACGGGGCCCGCTGCTGACAAAGGGATTCTATTTCCCTTCCTTGGTGACCACATTGTGCTTGATGAGAAACACCCCTACCAACCCTGTTGATGGAGATTTGCCTCCCAAAGTAGCTTTCAAAGCTTCTAGCATCAGAGTGGGCAGGGGCACCCGCACTACAATTGAGATTGATGATGAGGAGGATGATCCGGTCCCTGTTGCACCGTCCAGGAGGTCTGTTGACAGTGCCGGGCCCTCTCGGCGCCCTCATTCTGGAGCAGACCTATCACGCTCACAGTCCTCCCGGCCTATGCTGCGCTCCTTGGAGGAAGAGGTCGCGGATCTCCGCACCTCGGTGGATGGTCTACACACACAGATGGACGCCATGTCACAGAGGCATGCTAGATCTGAGAGCCGGTTTATGGCTTGGCTACGCGCATTGGGGAGGGCCTGCCATGTAGACCCCAGCACCGTCTCCGACTCGGATTGAGTCTCAGGGAAGTCTTCTCACTCTTCTGTTCTTTACTGTATTGATATGACATGGGGACATGCCATGATTTTAAGTGTGGGGTGGGAGACTTGCTCTAAATGTGTATTGAAATGTATATAGCTGTTGTGTGTTGTAGCAGTAGATGTGGTGTACATATGTGAGTAAGTTATATTAGGAGTAGCTGACTTGGCCCAACGACGGACACTTGTTGACGGGTCTCTTGAGGGTAAAAGTCAGATATATATATAAAAAAAAAAAATTGTAGAGGACTCTCCCTAATGACGGACTATGTGGACAGTACTCTTGAGGGAAGTAGTTCATGTAGAATTTTTTTTATTTATTTTATTTTCTTCTTTTAGGTAGTGTAGTACCTCCCCCTTGGTTTTTCTTTTGACCACGGTTCTTTTCCAAGGGTTTTTCTTGAACCGGGTTAGGTAGATTTTTCTTTTATAGTTTTAGGATTAAATGGGTGAAGGTCAGAATGTAACCCCAAATGTGCACACTTGCAAAGAAAACGAACTAAGGGTGTAAGGTCTAAGCTTGTTTGTGGACTCATAATATATACCTTAATTTTGCACATCTTGTCTGGCTTGAACACTCGTATGATTGTGTTGATGAACTGATTCGGAATGAGTTACATGCTAAGTGTGTGTGAGTTGTTACTTGCATCCTATGCCTGCATATGATACCTAGAATTTGCCCTGTGTGTTTGCAAAGCGAAATAGAAGTCGTTTGGTCTTAGAGATGATTGAGGCATTCTTTGTGCAACCCTTTATACTTGAGAATCCACCTGTGCATACTACCATAGTTAACCCCTTTGAGCCTGAAGCCTGTTCTTTGATAACCCTACAATAATCTAAATCGTTGTGTTTGAATAAGCTCATTGTTTGAACCCTTACCTCCTAGAAGCACTTAATCACTAAAGAATATACAAAAGTCAAAGTGTGGGATGGGAGAAGAACTAAAAAAAAAAAAACGGAAAAGGGGAATCAAGAATGAAGGTTCTGGTTGGTGAACTGGCAGTGTACAATAAATCTGAAAAAAAAAAAAGAAGCAGCCAGTTGTACCTAACGAAAAGTGGGGGTCACAAGTGAAACAAAATGTGGAGTAATGATTGGGTTGAGCATAAAGGTAAAATAAAAAGAAGTGTGTATTAAAAGTGCTTAGGGAGGTTAGTCACTATATCCAAATATATCCTACCCGTCCCTTAGCCTACATTACAACCTATAAAGACCTCTTGATCTTTGACTGAATGGCTCGATTAGTGGAGTATTACACTAGGGGCAAGCTTATGGTGTGTCTGTGTGACATGTGAATGCTCTTTGCTGAGAGTGAGTGAATTCTTTCTATATATGGTTCCTTATTGTTGAATTTTATGTGTGTGGAACTTCTCTCAGATTTTGTTTATGTGAGGGCATGTGACTCAGGAAGAAAAAGTGAGTCTTCACTTCTGTTAGAGTAATTAGAGTGAGCACAAGTGTGTCTTGGTATGAGAGTCTGCATTTGAGATATGATTGTGCACTGCTTGGGTTGATCATTGATAATAGCAGGTGTGACATAAATTGGGGCAATGCATTGAGCAGTTAGGCCTAGAAGTGTGGTTTAGTTGCTCGAGGACGAGCAAAGATTTAAGTGTGGGGTGTTGATAATAGGTGAATTTGACTATAATCACACCTTAAATAATCACCTTCTTGTGTAGTTCTAATGCTAAAAGTGATGACAAAATGCTCTTATTAGTGCTTTTCATGATTTGTAGGTGATATATGTATAAAGACGGCTAAGGAGCAATTTTGGAGTCAAAAGTGATGAAAAAGAGGCCAACTGTGAAATTTCCTAAGTGACCCGTGCAAAAACAGGCCAAAGATTCAGAGAACTGGATCCACCGCGGTTCCACCGCGACCGCGGCAGAACCGCAGCTGCAGAAGTTCAGAGATTCCGCGAGGGTGTTTGGCCGCGGTTCTACCGCGACCGCGGCAGGCGCAGAAACTTCTGGGACCAAAGTGTCAATTACGGGATTTTTAGACCTAAACCCTATTTAAAACATTAGACTTCGCCCAAGAGAGGCATGTATTGATTTTTTAGGTTTCTTAGCAAGGAAAAAGATTGTGAGAAAATACTCTAAACATCTTTCTTCTTTTCTTTTGATTTTATGATGAATTCAAGCTTAGTTTATTTTCCCATAGCCATGAGTAGCTAAATTCCTTGTCTAAGGTTTTGATGGAACCTATTGGGTGATGAACTTCTTGTTTATGTGAATAAAAATTGCTAGTTTAATCTTTATTTGTTCAACTTCGTGTTCGTTGTAGTTAATTGACAGGATCCTCAATTAGCTGTGCCTATTTAGGGTGCATAACTTGGAAAAGAGTGCATATTTAGGGTATTGTTGAACAACACCACTCCTAGATTATTAGAGGAATCTATAATTGCGGGTTTAAAGGCGGGATTAGGAATAACAAAGCCTTGGGTGCAATCTAAATTGAATTGTGCTAAATAAAGTAAGCTAGTGTATCTCGGGAGAGTGCAATAGTAAATTACTGTGATTACTCGGGAGAGATTTACGGTAAGATTAGCGTTCATGATTGATAGAGATGTGTGGGTAAATTTGTATGAGCATAAACAGAAGGGATTCCATCAATAGGGGAAATCATTGCCTTAGCTTTTTCTCATAATTGTTTACAACCTTATTAGTTTAGTTTACAGCTATTTAGTTACTTGCAAGCTAGTTGTTAAAGAACACTCAACTGAGATTTGAATATTTGGGAAGCTGGTTCTGAAGAATTAGTGGGTCTGAAGATAGTGGTTGATAGGTTAACTCTCTGTGGATTCGACCCTGGGCGTAATACTTGGGTTATATTTGCAACGTCCGCAAAGTCCTTTTTATAAGGCATAGTTGGGCGTGATCAGGTGCGCCCGGAATTTCGTCCATTTGGGCATTTATTTTCCTCAAAAACCGCATGAGCTCGGTTTTGAAGGGATCATTCTCGTTATTGTTACCAGATCCGCTGGTGTTCCTGGCCTCGTCGAAGCCGACCTCACCCCTCGGGATCTTGTTATCGACCATTTGCACTGTTTGGTTTGCAGGAGCACTGGGAAGAACTGAACCTCTTCAATTTGCATTGTTGGAAGCACCCGATAACGCTTGCCTCAATTCTGCCATGGCCTAGTCTTGCCGTCAGAGATGACCCATAGTAGCTTTATGTTGTTCTCTCAGGATTCTTACCGTTTCTGCAACGTTCTCACCTTCAGCACCATCAGGTGTTGCCTCCCGTACGTGTCGTGGATATTGCCTGCCATGGATCGGCGTGGCTACATCCTCCTCGTTGTGGGTATCATCGATCGAATCTTCGTATTGAGGCGAATTTCTTTGTGTCTCAATGTTGTGTGCGATGTTGACATCGTTATCTGCCATCTTTTACTATTTTTGCTAAGAAACAAGAAATCAAACAAATTACTAATAGATGCAACTGTCTAAGCCCCACAGTGGGCAAACTATTGACCCGTAAAACGGTGTAGTTGAATTTATAGCGTGTTTTATAGACAAGCGAATCGATTTGATCCCAAAATGCTAAATAAATTAAATAAAATGTGAGACTTATCATTGAATCTGAGATAAGATAGCATGCGGCTTCCGAAGACAACAATAAGAACAGTGACAAAACAGAAAATAAAGTATTATTTAGCTTGAAATAATGTGTAGCATAAGTTTGTCAGAACTTTCGTGTCTTACAATGGCTGTTGAAGTTACTATTTGTAGCTACACCTAGGGAACAAGGTCCTACGATCAAGTCCATCTTACAGCTTGTTTGGATGGTTGTTACCCATTGTATCGTATTGTATTGTTATCCCAGAACAATGTTTGTTTTGATTGTTTAGTTAAAATTGGTTGTATTGTATTGTTAAATCTATTATTCCGGAATAATGAAAAGTCCAATTTTTTGAAATAACCGATTTGGTGTGGTGGGATTGTTTCCTATTTTTCTTTCCAATTATGCCCTAACTTATTACTTTATAATTCTATTTTATCTTTTACCTTTTTATTTTTATTTTAACTCCAACCTATAACCTAACTCTTTTTTTTCCTTCTGCTGCTTCCAACTCCAATGTCAGGTATAGGTTTTGCCTTCCTTTTATTTTCATTTTTTCTTCTACTACTTGTAATTCTAATTCTAGTTACTTTATTTCCAATTAGCTGTATAATATTAGTTGTTTTCAAGTGTGCAAAGCATTATTATTTATCTTTGTTCTGCCAACTCCTTCGTTCATTTCTTTATCATCATTTTTTATTTTCTTTATTTTAATAATATGAGTATTTCATTATGAATTATATGTCATGTTGTTAGAAAAATTTATGTTATATACTTTAAGTTATGGATTATATGTCATGTTGTTAGGAAATATTACTTATGATCTAAATTCTGAATGGAGTGTACTTAACATTTTATTTTTATTTTATTATTATTATGATCTAATTATGAATATACTGTACTTATTATTTTTTTAATAATATTAACTTGTTCCACTAATTTCGATATAATTTGTATGAATTTAATTGCTTAATTTTTATATAAGATATAATTGGTGATAAATTAGTATTCTTAAATTATTTTTATATGTAATTCTTGATAAATTAAATATTTAAAATAATTGAGGGTATTTTAATAAACTTATCAGTTACAATACAGTGCGACACAGTTACACCAAACAGCAAAATCTTATATTAACAACAGCAAACAATACAATTTATCCAAATATTTTATTCATAAAATGATACAATACAATACAATACAATACGATACATTATAAAACGATGGGTAACAATGATCCAAACTGAGTGTTAAATGACAATTATGGGGGTCATTGATGAATATGTAACGACAAGCTATGAATGCCAAAATCCTTTGTAACAGATTATGCATTTAATACTGAGAAATATTCTTCATTGAGTGTCATCGGGTGGCAAATGTTCGTTTGTCCTTGTTAGCAATGTTCCCTTCGGGGTCTGCCTGGTGCCAACCGAAGCTGCTGTCCTCGGTTTTGGTTCCCACTTGCTTCGTCTTCCGTCTGTCCCGGTTTCACGTATCGCTCTATTATTCGAGTATTTAATATGAACAAATTTTACCTGATAGAAAAAGCCTTCCAAATTGGTGGGTTTTTTGTCTTTTTGGAAATCAATGTCATGCAAAAGCTTTACTATTAAATTCCAACAAGTATAGACATTATCTTTCTTTATCGTCAACATTTGAAAAAGTTCAAGAATGGTCATCCTTCTAATCAGGAAATGGTTTAGTGAATTCTTGACGACCATTATGTGTTTCGTAATGTTGATTTTGACCAAAACTAGAAACAAGACGATAGCTAGGGTTTCTTCTTCCAAATTGATGTTGGGAAAATTATTCCCTATTGAAATCTTGATTTTGATAACCACGTTATTTGGGTCTTGAAATTGTTGATTGTTTCCATCCAAATAAACTCTCTTTTTTCTTTTCTTTTGGAATATGGTGAGTCCTCAAGGATTGCATGAAGAAAGATTGGTAGCTGTGGCCATTGATAAAAATAAAGGAAGCCAATATGCACTTAGATGGGCCACTGAGAATGTACTTGCAAAAGGCCAAAAGGTCACGTTACTCCATGTTCCATCAACACCTCCATCCCCAACGTCATATCACAATGGTATACGTAATGTCATAATGAATGTTTATATATGAAATTTTTTTTTTTTTTTTTTTTTTTTTTTTTTTTTTGCTTAAAACGGGAAGTAAATGCATTACGAGGAAATTAAAAGTTGGTAATTACAAACAACTAAAACTGATCGCATAGCAACCATTCCAGCATAGTCTGTTTATATGATGAGAACATATATGGTACCTTCAGATAAGCATGTTTCAGTTTTAATATTTAGCAAATGAAGTTTAAAAAGAGGAGGAAACTTTGCTTTTTAGCTTTATTGGTATATGTTTCTTGACAGTTAAATTGGTTTTGTAATCAGAATTATTTATTTCTATTTATGTAGTATCATCGCGTGTTCTTGTTTTATCCTTAATTATTTTTGGTATTTCTTTTCTTTTGCAGTAGGAGGCAATGATATTCCATCAATTGGACAAGATCCAAACAACCAATGTACAGATTTGTTTCTTCCTTTTCGAGTCTTTTGTTCTTTCAAAGAAGTGAGAAAACCAATTTATACCTTTATCATGATTTCCCTTGTTGCTAATTGTTGCAGCGACAATAAGATTCAGAAAATGAAAGTAAAAAATTATAACATTCTTTTACACAAATTTTCAGGTAGCATATGACCTAATCACACTTGAAGGTCATGACATTGCTAAGGCTCTCATTGACTATGTTTCACTATATAGAGTTCAAAATTTGGTACTTGGTTGTCCATCAAAGAATGGGATTTCAAGGTACTTTTTATATCTGTGCAAAAGTACGTTAGAATTAAAAATTAGTAGCTGCAAATTGATAGTCCCATGAACTTTAATGACAGACTTTTCACTAAAAGTGATGTTGCAAATATTGTACTGAAAAAGGCACCGAGCTTTTGCAATATTTACATAGTTTCCAAAGGAAAGGTCAGTTCAGCAAGATTGGCTTCTCACCCGTTGAAAAAGAGATCCTCGATTCCTAGCATACAAATTCCACAACGCAATTCCAACTTTGATGCAACTAGTTTCATGTAAGTGTAAATTATACACGTTTTTCAGGTTCATATTGACATGTCACTTGTTATCACATTTTAAGGTTTTTTCAGGGTATTTAGGGTTAGTGATACATATAGTAAGCATTTGTTTTTTGCCGTTTTGCATATTGTTTTGCTAAAATTGTGTTTCTCGTCTTTGTGCTACAGATATACTATTGATTTAATGGCTTTGTATTTGATCACAAAATATAAATTTTTAGTACCATGCAGCTGTAGATCTTGAGGTCACTGATGAGAAGCAAGAAATTAAGGCTGTAACATTCCAACTAGCAAGAATATTGGTTGAATGACCTTAAAACTACAATTTATGATAGACAAAAAAGAACCAGTTAAATTCAAGTATTTGACAACTTTTTTCAAATTTCTGTCACAAAATTCGAGGTCAGATGTAATACAGAGTTCTAAGTGTCAATTTTCCTATTTCCTCCTTTTCTAGGCTTGGTAATCTTGACATGTTTACATCCTTGATCATCATAATCCAAGTGTATCGATACTTCAGTAACTTTTCAAGAGGATAGCCACATTTAGTCATGAAATCTCCCATATGCATGGAAACAGGTCGCCGTTTCCGAGGCTTAGTACATCAACAAACAAGATAGCAGATGAGCTTAATGTGCCAAAAGCCGAACACTCATTTCCAGGTTCAGATAGACTGAGCACGGATAGTGTATTCCTGGATTGCTATGATAATTTAGGATGTGAATTTCAACCTCGTCGTCCTTCAAAATCTTTGAATTTCATCGACAGCAAAAGTGGTGATCACCCTACGAGTTTCATTGGATCAAAGTTGTCTGGTTTTAGTCCTACAAGGTTGGTTGATCATCTTGACTCCGCATATGACTTGCTACTATCCGAACAGGAATGTGAAGAAAACTCATTGTCCTCAGATAAAATTGTAAGTTTTAAACTTCTTTCAGCTGTGTTAAGTATGATATGAAATATTTTCCTAGAGAGAATAATTCTATTAAAAAAAATTCAGATTAAAAGTATTAAGATAGTAGCAGAGGGTTGGGGACAAAGCGTTGGTGATTATCATGAACAATGAAAACGAAAATATGTTCGTATATAAGTATAATCTAGTAGTACCCTCAGCAAATAGTTGAGTGGTTGAAATATAGGAGTAATAACTTGGACACCTAGTTCAAATCCCAATTTGTTGCAGGTGAAATTAGTTGGACTTGACCTAGAAATTGTCCAAATCTTCAGTTGCATACAAGTACTAATTTTGTGATAAGACGATGCAGATCTTGGATTTAGTAATCTTCTAGTAAACCATGATGACTTTGTCATTTGACATTCAACATACTTTGTTGGTTAGTGAACTCAGCTTTCAACAAATATTCCTATCACTTGCTTCACATGAGGTAGAAAATCAAGGTTATATTTTCTTGCAGGTTTCTTTGTGGCCTGAATCCATTATTAATGCCATTGATAATTCTATCGATTCTTGAAATAAGTTTAGGCATTTAGATGTAATTCGAGGCAAAGCAGTCTCGAAAGTGTTTGACTAAATTTTCAGATTTGACTTTTTCATGTTCGCTTGGTAGGTCATTGATTTAGGGGATAGTTTGGATCCTTAAGTTGGGTGAACATAATGATAATTAGCTGATGGAGGATGTCTTTGACAACTTTCTCACCATTGTCAACCATCTAAGTGATTGATAGATTGTGGGTCAGCGTGGTGGTGGATCGTGAACCCCTGAGATGTGTTATAGCACATGGTCAAGACACCTACTTCATAACCTTCTGGCACTCCTATCAGGGCCATATGTGAGGAGTAAAATACCATTTCCACCGTGTAGATGTCACCTGATATGTTCTTGTTAGTTGGGATAATTTGCACTTCGTTCACTCTCGAGAAAATCAGCTTCTGGTGCAAGGAGGAAGGATTTTGAAGTCTCTCCCTAAGAGGACATAGTAAGTAAGTTTGACGTATATGATAAAGACTTCCATATTGGTCGTTTTAGAGCCCACAAAGATTTCAGCAATCAGGACTCCTAATGTTGACGAGAAATCTCCTGTGAAATTTTTCATCTTGCGGCTGGTTAGAATTAGATCAGTCTTGGTTTTGGCAACCTTCTTAAAACTGTTGATCCGCATGGTGTTGAGTGGTTTTCATTAATACTGCAAGGGCTTCAACTGTTGGGTTATACGAGATAGCTTCCTAAACATGATCATTGCAGGTTTTGTTATTTCGTATGCTAGGTATTCTATTTTCGTCGCCATTTTAGATATCCTTCAGGTTCTTCCAAGTCATCGGATAGTGCAAGGAATCATTGGGGGAATATGATCACTAGTCCAATTTGGACTGCCATGTCGGTCTGCCACTCTTCTAATAAATAAGGCGATGCATATCTTTGACTGCTCTACTATCCTTCCTTAGACGCAACTTTTCCTTTCTAATAAATAAAGCGATGTATACTCTGCAACTTTTCTCAGACGCAATCTTTTGAGCGTCTTTCTTGAGTCTCTTCTCTGCTAGTTGGTTTTTGTCCTTGAGTATGCTTCGTTGAATGCCAAGGGTGCATGTTATGGTTAGTGCTACCTAGGTGATCATATGCTGTTTTTTATTGACCACCAAGGTCTCCTTCTCAATGTCGACGTCGGGTTTGATCATTTTTCCAGAAGTTATCTTAATGTTGTTGATGATTGTGATGAAAACAACATACACCCGTTTGTCGAGGTTGATTTCTACCACTCCTCTTATTATTATTCACTGAAGCTAAGAGTGGTGTGAGATTAGCTCCTTTGGAGGTTCTGATCTTAATGGTGCTTTTTATCTTTACCAGCAGTAGGTTTTGGTCTTAGTTGAAGGTGGAGTATTGGTAGATGACTACTTATGCTTTGCCCCTTTTTCTAACGTTTTCTCTCTCAACTCTGAGTTGGGAAAGGACTTGCTTAGCCTTTGACTCCTCTATCTTGAGGACAACACTTGCTTATTTTCCTTGCTTTTGGCCATCTAGAGACTTTGAAAGAGTAGATCTCCGTGTACTTTCCTCATGGATGGTGCGACTCTTCTTTGCTATTTTTGTGGCAACTTATCGAGAATTTCGTTCCCCTAATATAAAGTTTCTTTTTCTTGGTGACTTACTGTTTTTCATTCTTTCTTCTTGTTGTTAGTTCACATGCCACTTAGGTTCTAACGACTCATTGAATGGTTCCTTTACCTTCACCTTCCATTCCTTCAAGTTGGTTTCTTCACCTTGCATTTTCCCTATCTTTAGGCACTCTTCTCAGACAATTTGAAACTACTATCTTCAATAGCCTTTTGTAGTATATTACAAAAGATAGGGCAGTTGTTGGTGGAGTGACTATAGGTATCGTGCCATTTGCATTATCTTTTATTCTTTATTTCCTCAGCTGGTGGCAATTTATGTTGCTCAGAAATTTCATCAACTTGTCTTTGAATAGATAGCTGAAGGTCAGTTCACCTTAGAGATGCTGAATAGGCACTTGTCCTTGTTTTCAATGTTGAAAAGCTTCATAGTCTTTGATAGCTGTAGGTATTGATAGGATCTGCGTTTGCTGAGGAATGTTTTTAAATTTAGTTGGGTGGGCCGGATCTAAGTAAGTGACGATTGACACAAGATGTGGACTTTGACTCCATAGGCTCTCTTTTTTTCCTGCTATTTCAGTTGGGATGCATGTCACTTACTACTGTTATTTTACGCTTAGATTTCGGAGATTGTATATGACATTTGTTATGCATCTTGTAGAATACCTAGAGGTAATAAACAATTGATTCATCTACTAGTTGCCTAAGATTAACTAAATCTTCTATTGTCACCTTCAGCTGGGGTTTGTAAATCTATTGTCACAACTTTCTCTCCTTGTCTACCCAATATTGAATTGAGCTGGCTAGTAGTGAGGAGTACCATGCAAAAGCAGTCTCTGCTAGTGAAAAAGGGAGAAGAGTCGCAATTTGGGACAATTGTCTTGAGAATCTTCATGTATTTTGATTTTGAACCATCCAATATTCTCAATGGTGGACTTCCATCTTACTCGAGAAAAACTAACAAATTGTGGAGTTCGCAGTACTATCCTATCGACCCAATTTGGTTAAGGCTTTTGTACGCTTGTCTGTCTATTGACTTCAGGTTGATGCCAATGTAACACTTCATCATCTCAACTATGAAGCTTAATCATACAGATAATGGGTTTTTGTTGGATTTGGCATAGGAGCCAATGTAGGTTGTTTTGACCTTGGTGGAGTAGATGCATGCCTCGCAGGCAGAGCTTTGAAGTGTTGCTAGTTTGGGATAGCTAAGGAATCAAGCATGAAGAGGGAGGATTATGTCATGGCTGCTCTGTTGTATAATTAATTGTGTCCTTTCATACACACTCTAAGTAACTGCAAGCAATACCTCTGTTTTATGAGTTAAAGATGAGAGGAAATGGAGGAGTGCCATAATTTATAGGTGAACCTATGGTACTCGCCAAAAATTGACTTTCTCATATTAAAGATCAGATGGTTCTACTAGGTAAGTTGGTTCATGTTGAAAGAAATAGTCAGCTGGAGCTGTCTATGATGGCCATAGTGTGAAATGTTTCTACACTGTAAGGTGGAGCCACCATAAGACTTGGGCCTTGATAGGACTATGAAAGTTGTTGGTTAACACTGATAGTTGAATATTCATTCTGTTGCCTAGCATTTCGAAGCTCCAGCTCCCTAGACAAATAGTGCTAGTTTTGCATCGTGGGTTTGATGACATTGTTGATGTTGCTAAGTCACTGCATCGTGTCAGTGATCTAATGGTGATTTGATCCTTAATTAATGATGTGGTTGCAATCTCTAGAAGTGGAGTACGAAATCCTTCATTTGGGGAGACGTATGTACACTAGCATTAACTGGTGGAGTTGGGGCACCAAATGTCGAACAAATAACTCTCAGACCGACCTTTCTCTAGAGGATTATATGCTATTATTGGAATACTTTTTCCAGATCATAAGTACATATGCCAAGAAAAATTATATTTAGCGGAAGTACTGCTCTAACGATTCGTACTTGAGCGTCCCATCAGATGTGCCTGAGAATTGTGGGTTAAATAGTTGGAGTAGACTAAGAGTATACCAAATCTTCAGTACCACATGATTTTCCTATTTGTAATCAGACGATTTAGCATAGATAAAGGGACTCTAGTTCTCCTAATACATTTCCAGGTGTAGTAAAGAAAGTTCAGGCTGTACAAGTCACATTTTGAAGCTTTACGAGGAATGTTTTATCTGTGGTAGCATTGGCATAATTTAGAGCTATGAAATCTACAAAGAAATTCATCACTGTATGTAGTAGTGATATTTACAAAAGAAAAGTTGGTCATTAACGGTCCCAAATCACCATCTTAATATATGTTCCAAACTCTATCCTTAAAGCATGGGCACGGTCCAGTCAAGGTGGTAGTATAGTGCACTTTGTGTCTGGCAGACCTCTTTACATGTCAGTCGATCATGTGGTTGGAAGTGTTGAACCAATATCTCTTTTTCCCAAATTGCAATGGAGTATTTACTTGATTGGCTCTTCCCTAAATAAAACCCTGTGAGACAGTTAATTTTTTTAACTCCTTTGCCTACTCTAGGAGCGTTGTTTGTTGGCTGTGGACTAGGTTTTTCTTGCTAGTTCAATAAAATTTTGAGTTGTGTTTAGTAAAAGGGAGGGATATTTGTTTTACAGTCGGGGTTCTTCATTGTGAACTAAAAAGTGATTGGCTGATTAGTGAGGTCTTGAATACGTCACAGAATTTATGATCGGCTATTTCATTTTTGCTTTAGCAAGTAGGCGATGCGAAAAGGCTGAAAATTCCAACTGGCATCATTGTCCATAGTCATTTTGGGAGAAGTCCAATTGCATATCTAGTCAAATTTGGAGCTCCAATATGGCGGTACCACATTACAACACTAACAAATCTACTCCAATCTTGATGTGGTGATTCACCTGATATCTGTTGTTGTGGATTGTAACAGACTATTTGGTGGACCAATTGTGGTCCGTGCAAATTGTTGCAAACCTACTAAATCTCTAACATTGGGTAGAGTGAAGAGGCATACACCTGAATAAGGGGTATTATCACTTTTAGTCCGCGTCAGAAATTATTTACATCCGGTTCAAATTTGTATAATTTTTGTATATAACATACAGAATGTATATATATACAAAAAATATACAAAAATTATACACTTTTTCGGCTATTTTTTAGAGTGGCTATACAGTGTCATTTTTTCCCTAAATAATGAGTTGGCCCTTTAAGTAATATGAGTTTTTAACTGAAACATAATTATTTTTAGCTTAAAATTAAATCAATTAAATATCGAAACATATCTTTTGAAGAACACAGTCAATAACATCATAAAGATATTCTGTTTTCAGATTAATATTGTTTGATTTGCTAGTGGAATTTTAACATTTGGCATGTTAAATTTGTCAGAAAGAAATGGAAGAAAAGATGAGAAGACTAGAGTTACAAACAATTCAGACTATGGAAATGTACCATGCAGCCTGCAAAGAAGCGCTACGAGAGAAACAAAAGGTAAAGAATTAAATTGCCTTTTTAATCAATAAATCATGATGTAAAGAAATTTGCTTACACCGAAATTTGAAGGTGGGCGTAGAAGGGGAATAGTCTGACCTTCTCAAATTGAACCTGTTTATCTTTTGACTTACTATCGAATATACTAGCTGATGAATTCGGCTTCCACAGATAACCAATCTCAGCAAACACAAAAATTTTCTGCAAAAACGTTTTTAGTTTTGAAGTATCCTTTTTAATGACATTCAAATAATCTGCTTTCATTAGTTTTTCTCTCTAATTGCACAATTTTGAATAGGAGCCAATTTTCAATCGATATGCTGAAATTGAAATAAAAAATAAATAAGAAGAGGAGCCAATTAGATACAAATAATGAATCGTAATAGAAATAGAAAATAAAGTTCAGGTTCGAATTCCATAGAATAGACACTCATACAATTAATACCTTCCAACTCAATTCAAACAATCACTCCTTAATGTCTATTCAGGATTTAACATGAACCTACTTATATTCCTTGTCAATTACTTTAATTTTTTGTTTGACAAAAATTTCTCTACCATCTTAGGAAACAATAGCACAATGAAAAAGAGTGATCAAAATTATCGAAAGACATGCAAATGTCAAAATACTACTTTTGTACATGATACTTTTGACTCTGTGCATGAACCGAATCTTTGTTCTTATTATTAGTGTCATTTAAACCTTAATTAGGCGTACGTTAGTGTGCGCATTTACTTATATTTGTACCACAATCATACATTTTTAGTTTTAAGTTCCGTATAATATATGCTTTTACCTTTTGTCTCCACTTATGAAAGTATTGATAGGTTTTCAACATACATTCCTCTTGAGCCTGGGGTCTATTGGAAACAGTCTCTCTACCTTTACAAGATAGGGATAAGGTCTGCGTACACATTACCCTCCGTAAATCCCACTTGTGGGACCGCACTGGGTATGTTGTTGTTGATTCATCATTTATACATTGGCATAATACCTCAGGACCCCTGACTCGACACTTTTTATTCGGTGCATACCTGAAATAATTTTTAATCCTAATTATCTCCTGATCGTGGCACTTTGATAGTCTTCACTCCCTGAACTTGGCCGTTTGATAGCGTCCGTAAGTCATACCATCATATAGTTTTGTATAATTATGTGCTATATATGTGTTAACAGTTTTGTCATATTTAGGTTAAGGAACTTGAGAATTTGAGGAAGGAAGATGAGAAGAACCTGGTAGAAGCGAGGCGTCAAAAGGAAGAGGCATTGGCCTGTGTTGCGAAGGAAAAAGCATTAAGAATGGCATCAAAGGAAGAGGCCAAAGCAGCTCAAAAAAAGGCTGAAAGAGAGGCACAAAGGAGAAAGCGTTCGGAAAGGAAAGCACAAAAAAAATCCGAGGCCAAGAAGACTGCACTAAAGTCCTTAGTTCACTCCCAAAAGGCCATAAAGTATCAAAGCTTACTTAGGATACTTGTGGTTTTGATAATTTTTTACGTTTATTTCTTTGAGTTGAGATGAACCTTGAGTCAATAGAGAAGAAAAAGAGAGGGATATGTTTGGTATGTTATCTATTTTTGCTTAATTTTATTAAATATTAAGAAAGTAATATATTTTTTGAGTGTCTACGAATTACGTGCGTATGACTGAAATAAAAAGAAGAAAAGAGAGACTTCATGTAATTGAGAGCTTTGTGCAAGTAATGTTGTGCTCGAGGTTAATAACTAATCACCTACTACGTTTTTACTTTGGAACAAAAGTAAAATTATCTCTGTATGATATATAGGTCATGGTTCGAGTTAAGAAATCAGGCACTAACACTTGCTCCATGCTAGGTTACACACTTTCTTGAGGTGCGGCCCTTCCCTTACCCTACGTGAATGCATCACACAAGGATGCTTCATGCATCGGTTTGTCCTTATATGTGCGTGAAGAGAAGGGGGCGGACGTAGGCAGCATATATTGTCTTTCCATCAAGTATAATCAATAGGATATATTTTCATCTGATATTTGTGGAAGTTAGTTCGAAAAATATAACTCGAAAACAATACAAATCTCTTGTTCTTTGAAGTCAATAATCGGATAAGTCAAAGAATTGGCATATCTTTCAAACCATAATTTGGATTAGGTTATAAGAGAGTGAACAAACAACAGAATCCTCCATGCTCCCACAACCACATCTCATCCTAACCGTTGAAATATCCTTCAATACAACTCAAGCCAAAGAACAATTTGCACTCCCTTTCCTCAAGAAAACGAAGCCACTCATTTCAATTATTCGTATAACGGATGTATAGGGTAAAATTAGCATATGACATGTGAATGTTCGTCAAGTGAACAGGTGGCCGTAAAGACACTTAGGAGATGAGTCAGCAAATAGCTGACACCGGATCTAAGCATGCGGCCGATGTTGTATGAGTCTCGGTGACATCAACACCGGAGAGAAGAATTTGAAAGCAAGATACCAATTAAAGAAGACAACATTAAAGGAGCAGCCATTACAAAGAATCTTAGTATTTACACTCAATCGCTATGCGGCTATCAAGAGGGGTCTTTATTCACTTTACACTCTGTTTGGATCATTGTTCCCCATCGTTTTATAATGTATTGTATGGTATTGTATTGTATCGTTTTATAAAATACAATATTTGGATAGATTGTATTGTGTGTTATTGTTAAATAATATTTTGCTGTTTGGTTTGACTGTATCGTACTGTACTGTAACTGATAAGTTTACTAAAATGTCCTCAATTATTTTAATATTAAAATTTTCAAAATTATGCATAAAAATAATTTAAAAAACAAAACAGAAGAAGGCAAAACACCTTAAGAAAGTATAACAAAGGAGCAAGACAGAAGAAGGCAAAACAAAAGAGCACAACTAAATAGAATTGAGTTAAAAACAAATTAGGAGAAAAAAATAAAACTGAAGGCGGCAAAACACCTTTAACAATGGCGGTAGAAGTTCTGGAAACAAACAAAGCAGGTTATAGCTTGGAGATTTGGAGTTAAAATTGAAAAAAGGTAAAAGGTAAAATAGAACTGTGGAGTAATAAGTTAGGGCATAATTGGAAAGAAAAATAGAAAACAATCCCACCACACCAAATTGGTTGTTTTAAAAAAGGGGACTTTTCATTGTTCTGGAACAATGGATTTAACAATAAAATACAACCAATTTTAATGAAACAATCAAAACAAACATTGTTTTGCCATAACAATACAATACAATACAACGGGGAACAACCATCCAAACAAGCTGTTAAAGAGTAGCTTGATTTGGGGATTTTGTCTCCCCTAATTTAGCTATAAGGACATGAAATATTTGTAGGAAAAAAGGCTTATTCTACTCTCTTATTCTGTTAACACCATTTTGCTAAATACTTTGTTCTTGTTCTTGCTTTCGAAGAAGCTCAATTCAAAGTCATGCTTGTATTTTCTTCAAGTATTCTTAATTAATTTACTTATGCTCTTTGTTACTTTATATTTTTGAATCAATTTAATTCACATGTCTATAAACTACGTTACAAATTTAACTGTATCATTTTACAGGGAAACAGTTTGGCGCCCACCGTAGGCATAGACAATTGTGATGTTACTTTGATCCATTTATCTTTTACTAACATATTTTGACGCTTTTCTTTAGTAAAGCAAAAACAGATGTGGCACCTAATAATGTCAACAACTCACTCAATGTTGGGACAAATAACGAGCGTGAGGATAATTTCTGTGGTGGGGATCAACATAATGATTCGACCTGTGAAACCTGCACGCCGGAAATGAGACAACTCCAGTCCGGCAAGAACAGAATACTCGGCGTGCAAGGAGTCCTACCCCTGGTGATATGGATGATGAACCCGTCGCCGAATCGGTGAAAGTTCTGAGAGCATAGAAAAGGGAAATTTTGAATCATCTCTCAAGATAGGACTGGATAATGACTGAGCTCCAGCAAGCACTATCGGTTGCCTCGAATAATTCCACTAGAGGAGTTCGAGCCCCTCCTAGCGTGCCAGCAAATCAGATATTGTCCTTATTGAATTGCCCAAAGACGATATATTTAATCATGATTTGGCAGATGCACAGAGTTAGAAAGATGATAGTGATTATGACAACAGTGCTGATGGGTCTGGAGATGATACACCCTTCCTTGATGAGGGCGACGATGATGAGGACACGTGCTTTACTGATGAGAATGAGAATGAGCAACCTGACTTGACGAGGGAGCATGATGTCACAAATGAGCATGCTCCATATATGCAGACTCCACCTACCGTTAGACCTAGAGTGTACGAGTCCCATGTGCCCTTTCATTCAAAGGAGATTCCCTACCTTGATCAGTTGCCCAGTATGCGGATGTGGATGCCTTCACAAGGGATCTTGATGATATTCGTACAACAATGTGGGATGAATCTAGACCAACAGAGCTTTCAAGGAATATGATTTTTGCTGATAAAGCGTGCCTTAGCAGGGCGGTGTGAATTTACAGCATAAAACACTATCGTGAGATCGAGGTTCATGGGTCATCTACACAAGTTTATAAGGTTATTTGTCATAGATGGTTTCAAGGTTATAAGTGGATGTTGCGTGCGAGAAAGTTGAAAAAAATATGTGGATGGTGGGGAAATACATTGGCAACCACACATGTGATATGACACATTCAATGAGAATCATTTTAACTTGAGTGTTGACTTGATTTCCCTTGTCTTGATTCCACACATTGAATCGTTCATAATGTGCAAGATTAAAGAGTGTATAACATCTGTCCACCAGGTATATGGATGTACCATTACCAAAAGAAATGGCATTTCTCGGACGTAAACGTGCGTTTGAGGTTGTTTATGGTAATTAGGATAAGTCATTTGCCGTTCTACCTAGGTACATGGCTGCTTTGCAACACTTTAACCCCGGGACTGTTGTTGAATAGAAGCTTGAGCTTCGATAATGTTATCACATGCAGAAGCGGAATAAGACCAGTGGTGTCTCTCATGGTGCCCATGAACACCCTGCACAGCTGCCTATAAAGGCAGGCTAGAACAGCTCCATCCCAGCTATACGTAGGTAGCTCATCTAGCTGCTCTAAATGATGCAAAACTCGCAAGCTAATAAGGTTTCTCGAAGTATTCAGGAAAAGAATACCACCAAATATCATCAATAGCAATAACCTCGTCTGCCGCTCTATAGCCTCTACCAGTGAGTCATACGTGATCTCCGCGTGCAACGCCTCCAGATGCTACCTAAAGGGCGACAACTGCAATCGACTAGCAACACTCATAGCAGTCGGCTCCGTAGGCTAGAAATCGGTGAGCCTCTGCAACATATGTAGATAGTCGTCTCTCGTATAATCCCTAAGAGCCCGCGGGTAGCTGATAGCCATACCATCAACGGGCAACCCGAATTGAACCTCCACGTCCTGTAGCGTGATGGTAGCCTCACCAATAGGTAGATGAAATGTGTGAGTCTCCGGTCTCCACCACTCTATCATAGCCGTGATCAGGGGTCAGTCGAACTGTAACCGACCGATCTCTATAATCTGGTAAAACCTCGTTCGCTGAAGACATGTAACTGTACGGGGATGAAGTGGGTGGTCCCTAATGAACTTTCAAAGATCGTCTATACGTCTAGGGTGGAAGGTCTGGGACAGCAACTGTCCATCCCATGTGTGTGAAGACCTATGACCATCCTCGAACAACAGTAGCTCTAGAACAGCAGGTCCAAGATGCACTGGCGGAGGATCCATGACGATGTCTGTAAATTGAATAATATTAATTAAAGTATTTTTCTCTTTAATCGTTTAACATCTTTAAATATATTGCGATATTTTTTATATTAATATTTAATCGATAAATTTTTTATATTATTACTTAGGTTGATAAATAAAATATTTATTTATATGTTAGTTTCTTAGATTATTCGACTAAAATTCGGCAGGGTTTTGTTTGAACTGTCAACTTTTTTTTCCAGATTTTTTCGGGTTATAAGAAAATTTTTATATTTATTTTCTAAACTAATCTCGATATTTTTAATAATTATTCATATAAAAGATATTACTAAATTTTTTTGCGTTCATAACGATTTATGTCTTAATTTAATACTATTAAACAAACAAAAACAACACAATCTCTTTTACGTACTGTCAATTTTTTAACAATCTTATTCCTAATTAAAATAATACTAAATACTTAATTTGTTTTACTATTTGATATTATTTTTAAAACTGTACTATTAAGTATTTATTTCATTCATAACGATTTGTATGTTAATATTTATTTTTACACAAAAATCCGACAGCGTCTCTTTTGTACTGCCAACTAATTATTTTATGATTCATTTCTAATTTTTTATTGTTATCTAATAAAACATTTACTATACACTTAATAATTGATTAAAATTTGATCCATAATTGAATACTCTAACCGGGTTAGTTAGTGAGGACACATTATTTTTAATCTACACTAAAGAATACTAAAGGCACACTATTCTAAATGGCCATAAATAACATCAACTAACATAAATTAGAATTTATTATTAGTTACACTACACTAACGGGCACTACATAACACTAAAAGGCACTAAATAACACTAAAGTCACATATTATTCACAGTAAACATATAATAATATGTACAACTATAAAAACAGTAAACATATAACACTAATTATTCAACAAAGGAACAATATACAATTTTCATAATATTTTGCACATAAATAAACTAATCCGGGTAAAAAACGAAAAAAATAAAATTTCACAAAACAATCACAAAAGCATACAATACAGTAGTAACAACTAATTACTCAATTATATACATGACTTATACTAAAAAGGTGATTCAGAATACCTCTTTTTCGATTTTTTTGAATGGAAAGAATGAAGATTTGCTCACCAAATTGGGCAATAAAAAAGTTTCACTACACGACAACGCCTTGAATTGAGTGTTAGATCACTAAAACAATCACGGGACAAGATTTCGGGGGAGGGGTGGACTCGAATGGAGTTTTTAGCTTTTAAAAATAGGGGGACCCTTTTTTGGAGTCCTGTCGTTAAGAAGGAGGCTGGCCTATTTTAAATAGGTGTAGCGCATATATTAGATGCGCTATGCCTATCTGTCTTTTCACATTCAGGTATAGTGCATCTAATATATGCGCTATACCAAAACTTTGACCGCCTTTTGAGCGCATGAAAACTATACTTTCACGGACAAACGTGTCGTTAAGATATAGCACATGAATTTCGTGCGCTATATATAAAAAGGTTACCAAATATTTTTTTTTAACCTATTTTGGTGCTTTGAGTCCAAAAAGCCTAACATATTGGTTCCCTACTCGGACGTAAACGAACCATGAAAATATTGGAAATGAGAGAGTACTACTATTATGATTTACGTGACTCTTTATATTCTCCACCTCCCCTGAAAACCAGAGGTGTCAAAAGGGAAGAAAACTGGTGCTTTTCATCCATACCCATCTCTCTCTCTATTTCTAAACCCAAGAAGCCTTCTCTCTTTGCGATCTGTAAAACCTCAATTGAAATTAAGGAACAGAGGGAGACCCTATAAGGAGTCTCTCTTTGTTCCGAAAATGGCTGAAGTGAGGGGTCACAAGAAGAAGAAAATATCGATCGATCTTTCCGTTTTTGCCCTCACTGATAACAACACTAACTCGTCCAAATCTTCTCCTAACAAGTTTGAAGACCCAAATGGTAATGGTGTTGGGCTTGGAATTGTTGCAGCCATGTCCAATAATAATCACAATAGTAATAATAATAAAACTGCAATTCTGGCTATTTCCCCTAGATTAACTTCAAACCCAATCCCAATTTTGGCTAATAATTGTATTCCTAAGAAGAATAAGGAGGAAATGGAGATGTGTGAAGAGTACACTTGTGTGATTTCTCATAAGGGTAACAATTTGGTTAAGAAAAGGGAATACTTTGATGACCAATTCATAGGGAATGGCTATCGGAAAAAAGCAACTGCTGCCACTGCCGCCTCTGCTCCGCATGAAGCTTTTAGGACAGCGGATTTTCTCAGTACTTGCTCTTTTTGTCAGAAGCAGCTTCAGGGGTTGGACATTTTCATTTACAGGTTCACTTTCCAACTCTTCATTTTGCTTTTGAGCTTTTATTGAGTTTGGTCATACAATTTGTGCTGCTTTTCTTGAATCTATGATTCAAAGGCTTTAACTGTGGATTAAATTGAGAATTGTGTTAACAAGCTCTATATTCAAGTCAACCTTAGAGTATATAATAACTTTTATTTCCTTTTCGATCGTTTCAATTGTAATGGAAATTCATTTGATAACTTTTTTTATCGATGAATATGATAGCTAGACCACGGGGAAGTAGTTTGCTTAACCCAACCGGAGTATCCTCAAGTCCTATCAGTAATGATGTTGATGTTATTTGGCTTTTTACCTTATGTGGATAGTATTTTTATTTGCTTTCAAAATGTAATTCATATTTCCTTTGGTGTCAAAATGCAGTTAAAATAATATCTGAATGATCTTGTATTGGTGTATTGGTGGTCGAGAATTATGGTCTGAGACTGATCATTCAATTCATATTGCTGAAGCTTAAAACATAACTGTTTCTTCGAATGTGGCCTCTCTACCTTTATATTCGTTGGCTAAGTTCTGGGTTAGAATCATGATTATCCTATGCTATTTACTCTTTTTTTTTAAATCTACTTATCATGAAGCATATACTGCAAAGGGGAACATGTTGATGCAATCCATCAGTTCTTTAAGCTGCGATCGAGCATCCACATGAATCTGATCGGATATTTGTGGATGTCCAAGTTTTCCATCTGCTCGGTATTGGTTGAGGAAACTGTTATGCCCTTTTAGGTTTAGAGAGTTTAAAACAGAGATGTTCTAAGGGGTCGTTTGGTTGGAGTACGGGAATAACTAATCCTAGCAAAAAAACTCGCATAAGATAGTACATTATTTGGTTGGGCGTAGGAATAATTAATCTCAGTATAAAAATTGTCATTAGATAACACAATGTTTTGTTGGCGTACTAAATAATATCTCCACTAAAATATGTGGGAATCTATTTCTTATTTAATACAGGATAAAATGTGGAATTAAAAAACGTGTATTAGCAATGCAGAAATTAGACTATTTAAAGGCAGAAATGCCTTTTTTGAATAATTAATGCATATATAACAATCTCATCATTAGTAATCACAGCATAACAATACCTTTGCTATCAATCACCCATAAAATCGCTCATTATTAATCACCACATACACAATTGCTGCATTACTAATCCCTGCATAACTTACTTTTAAACCAGATGACCCCTAACTTTGTCAGGTAGTAAATGTTCTATCTTTGTTTTATTGCAAACCTATCGATACTTTTATAGGCTTGAACATTAAGATTGTTCCTATACAAGGGGAGCCATTGGAGGGCTCAGGTTGTTGTCAGAGATTGCTTGGCAAGTTAAATTATCTTAAGATCACAAAATTTGACATTTTGCTTACTGTCAATTTGGGAAGACAGTTTCTCCAAACCTCGGCATAATACTCATTTGAATGTAGTGACTCACATTCTAAGGTATATCAAAGGTTCATATGGACAAGGTTTATTGTATGAAGATAGAAGACATGCAAGAATTTTTGGGTATCTTGATGTAGACTGGTGAGATCATCTTCAGATGTTCACTCCACGGCATTGTGTTCTAATTGGAGGAAATCTGATATCATAGAATAGCAAAAGGCATGGTGTAGTAATTAGACCAACTACAAATACAGTATACCAAACGATGAGTTTGGCTACACATGAGCTTATATTGGCTAAAGCGAATTATCCTAGAGTTGAGGTGTGGGGAGATGCACAATGAAATTGATATGTTACAATCAAGCTGCAATACACATTGCTTTGAATCAATGCTTCACGAAAGAATACAACATATAGAAATAGATTGTCATTTTATTCAACTAAAGACTGAATTGGGGTGCCTTGTGACATCAGTTAGTAGATGTTCTTACAAAATCACTTGTTACTCTAGAGTTGAGTATATGGCACGACCCCCTCCCCTAGTAGGAATATGATAGGCACTCGGAGGTTCTAAGCCAGCCTGACCGAACCATTCATAAATCCTCTCACACTTAATTCAAACTTATCATGACTACCTGAATTCTTGGTTTACTAATGTTGGGTTCACATTTTATGTTGTCCAAGTTCCAGATGTCCAGTCTCTTACGTGCTGGCGGTTTAAGTATTCCACACTAGTTGAGGGAATGAGATGCTGTCTTCTTATATGATATTTGGCAATCCTCACCTAGTGACCACACTTTTTTGGCTTGAGTTATCCCATGTTCCATTTTCTTTACATAGAAGATGGCAGGGAAATATTATATGCATGATATAAACATTTCAACTGAAGAACATAGGCAAGAAAACAATATCAAAACTTGAGGTGATTTTGGAGAACTTGGAAGTTTTAATGCATACATAGAACCTTCGTAGGCACGACTTTATATTGTAGGATTATCTTTAACAATGTTTTATTGCCAATTGCAACTTTAAGGTGATCCAAATATCATTAGCGTGCATATTGGATGCAAATGAAGATATCTTTCTATTACGGGGATATTCTTGGTGCCTACCTGTTTGCCAGAACACCAGTGCTGAAGATCTTAGATGCTATTACCTATATTTGTACATCTGTGACAGTTAAGGTTGATAGAGATTTCTGAGCTTCTACTCATAGCTTCTTTTGAGCCGTTTTGTCTATGTTATTAATTTGATTCATAATCTTGGCCATATAGGGTGCAGTCACCTAGGAGCTTTAACTAATAGTTATTCCTCCTTTGCATTCTGGTTCTTACATTATTTTATATTCTTGTTTTTATATAATTATCATCAGTCTTGGGCCATTGGTATCTTGGTCCAAGTTGAAAATAATTCTGGACATATGCTTCTCATATTTTACTAGTTTATACGTGTATATCCTGAAGAAGGGCAATAAATTCTTTGACAAGATTTAAATTAAAAATTGTGCTTAATTTACACGGTTATTTCTCTCTGATTGTCAGTCACTGAGAATCTACTCAAGTAAATTGTTGATGTTGTGCTTGTATCACTTTGTTATCTTCATAGCTCAAACTAAGCAAGTGCTTCGGAGCTTTTAATATAAACATGATTTTATTTTGGCGCCTTTTATTTTTAATTTGCTTTCTTGGAAACATTTGCAGAGTTATTACCTAATTCTCTGTGGTAAATCTTAATTCTGTGTTTTGAGACCCATGAAGGTTGTATTCCCTTATTTTAGAACTCATCTAAATTCTAAATTCTAAATTGCTCGGACTCTTCACTTTAGGTGCCGCACCCGCATCGATACGACGTGGGTGTGGGACCCCTATTGGATCTAGTCAACCGATTTTGGGTACTTTGACCAAAATCGGCGAAGAAATTTGGGACAAGTACAATAATTTTTTAAATCAACACAAAAGCTAGGCACCCAAGGGTGTGGTCTAGTGGTCAATGAAGTGGGTTGAGAACATGAGGTTTCAGGTTCAAATACCAGCGGAGTAAACACGGTGATTTCTTTCCATCTGTCCAATAGACAGAGTTTCATGGTACCTGGTGCTGGTGGGAGGTAGTAGGTATCCGTGGGGCGCGGAATTAGTCGAGGTGCGTGCAAGCTGCCCCAGACACCATGGTTATTGTAAAAAAAAAAAAATACTAGGGTAAAATTGAAGAAAATGGAAACCTTGTATATAGAAATTTCTATGTCAGTCCTTTTCCTTTTATCTCATTCTCGGATTATCCTCTTGATCAACATTTTCTCCTTCTCGGAATACCTTGTAAATTTTTCACATAATGTCTCATAATGTAGACATATTTTTATAACTCTATTTTTAGATATTTGAATTAATTTTAGCCAAATTTTCGCACCCTTATCCATACGTGGACTGTGACTGTACCCCTGAATAGGATCCGACCTCTAGATCAGCACCCTTATTGGACACCCGTACCCGAGCAACTTAACTAAAATTTAGCCTTTGTGTGGCTTGTGGCAGATGCTGATATTGCGTTTGTTATGAGGGTGGTGATATTTTTAATTTCTTTTTTGCTTTCTGCATTTGTCAATTAATATCTCCTAGTTATGTGCTGTTTAATTCCAAACATTCTTAGACTCTTTTTATCTTCTTGCTGCGCTATTGAGTTGTCCTAGCTGGAAATAGTTCAGGTGGCTTTATTTGTCAATGTAATATTGAAGCTTAAGGGGCTTTAGGTAGGAAAGCACCACATGGTTTTCACTTGTTCATTAGATTTCGGTTGTTTCCTCCAGGTACTGCAATATATCTTGTTTGTTTATGCATGGTGGTGTGTATTTTCTATTTGGTGAATATTACATATGGAGTAAGGAAAGATAAATCTTATGTTGTTCCTGTCTTGTCAAGCTTGAGGAATGCTTTCTGAGATCACCTCTTTTGTTATGTAATGCTAATTAATGCAGAGGAGAGAAGGCATTTTGTAGCTCAGAGTGCCGTTGCAAGCAAATCTCAATCGATGAGCAGAAAGACAAGTGTGGTTCTGGAGCCATGAAATCGCCCGAGTACTCTGCCTCCCCTTGCTCTGGTCCAATGCAGTTTTCCACTGGTGTTGCTGTGGCATAAGTCTTGTATGGTACGCAAATCAAACTAATAAATAAGGAAACGGTTTTGGAAAGCTAACCCAATAAGATTTTGTCATAAGAAGATTTATGTTCAGTTTTGAGCAGGCAATCTCTCTGTATGGAATGTTGTTCAGCCTGCCCCTATTGAGAGGAAGGAAGAGGGCTTCTTATTTTTCTTAAACCCATAGACAAATTCATCTATAAAAATTAATCATTATTCGTTCTTTCCTTGCAAGTCCTAATATCAACCTACTGATGATATGTTCCGTTTCACTGGTCTTTCGCATCTGCATAACTTGATCGATTTCGTCCTTATAAATATTCATAGTTTGTACCTGCAACAACTAGGTCATTCATTTTGTCCACTGATAATTAAACATCCCTTCTGTTGAAGGAGACAAATAGAGAGAACAATGGCTTCCGAGCAAAAGTGCAGTGGTAGATTATTTAGGAAAAGATATCCTCGTATCTTATTCTTAATCCATTTAAAGATTCAAATATGATGAGACTTTAACATCATGCTTAATCGAACAAGAAGTTGAATGCAGTGAAACAAAAGTAAATATTCATTAGGCACTACCTTATCATGCAGTCCGTACCATATCAAGCTGGATATAAAGATGTGATTTATGTGAAAACATTCCAATCAAGGCGTACTTATGTTTGCCAAGGTATCAAACTCCAAAAGTTTCCCATTGCAATACTGCTTCATCATGGATATACGTAATAAGAATGTATTACAAGTGGACAGATTTTGTTAAAGAATTAGAAGGCATAATAATGTTCAGTTGGTGAGATTCT
>NC_031994.1:33587688-33665865 GCF_001879085.1 Nicotiana attenuata
AATTTCAGGACCAAATGTCCTTAACTTCTGAACTTACAGTTACAAGTTCAAAAGTTAAGGACACTTGGTCCTGAACTTCGAGTTCCAAGTTCAGAAGTTAAGGCACTTGGTCCTGAACTTAGAATTACAAGTTCAAAAGTTAAGGACACGTGGTCCTGAACTTAGACTTACAAGCTCAAAAGTTAAGGACAATAGGTCCTGAAGTCCTGAACTTAGACTAACAAGCTCAAAAGTTAAGGACAATAGGTCCTGAACTTAGGCTAAGAAGCCCAAAAGTTAAGGACAATAGGTCTTGAACTTAGAGCCCGTTTGGATTGACTTAAAAAAGTGACTTTTCAGCAGAAATAGCTTTTAAGCCAAAAAGCAATAAGTTGGGGTTGACCAACTTATTGCTTTTGGCTTGTTTTAAGCAGTTTTAAACTTATTTTAAGCACTTTTTTGACTTTGCCAAACACTGAAAAAAGCTAAAAAGAGCTTAAAAGCTATTTTGACAAGCTTAAAAGCCCATCCAAACACCCTCTTAGAGTAACAAGCTCAAAAGTTAAGGACAATAGGTTCTGAACTTAGACTAACAAGCTCAAAAGTTAAGGACATTTGGTCCCGAACTTACAGTTACAAGTTCAAAAGTTAAGGACACTTGGTNTTTTTTTTTTCGAGAATGGAAAAAGATCATGTTGGAGGCAAGACGAGAACACCACATCAGCTGCATTACCCATGGAATCGCTGAGCGAGAGGAGAGTCCTATTTGCCGGGAATTTCTTCGTATTTTCTTTTCAAGTCATTACTTACAGGCGGACCTACTTGTAACAATGAGGGATCACCGGATGTGTAAGTTTCGATAGAAATCTTGTATATGTATGTATCTATACCTTGAAAATGATTATGATAAGTAACTTGGTACCTTGAACACTAAAAGACTCGCGTTAAAATCTTGAGTCCGCCTCTGCTTGCTTACGGTAGGTATATACATGACTAATATATCCAAAGTTGGTTTGTTTGAAGTTCCTTATAAAATTAGTTACTATAACGAACTACATAGAAATGCCAAAAATATTCCGAGATAAGTTAATATTGCTATTTTTATACACCAACCTAAGAAATAGTGCGTGATCCAAGCTTAAGATCAACTTCCCTCGAAAAGAATCTAGGGACCTTTAAGAGCATAAATGCTACCAATATTAGCTAATTCATAAAATACTACTAATATTCGTCAATTACTATAAAGTTTACCAATAATAACCGAATTAGCTATCTGTACGCTTCTTAGGAAAAAAGAAAGAAAAAAGATTACAAATCATTCATGACAAAGCTGGTCTTCGGGGACGAAAAAATTGTGTGGGGTGGCCACTTTTTAAAGTTGTATTTTCTTTTTATCCAGCATTTTCAATGCTTAGCAATAGTAGCCACTAGTCTATTAAAATTAATATGAAAAGACTGTGTTACCCTTTCTTCTATCTCTTTCATGTTAGGGAGAAGAACTATACCGCCATCTGTGAGACAAAAGATATTTGGTTTTATCTTTTGTCAAAAGATATTCACAGATGACACTAACTTATTGCAAGTAACATAACGTTTATTGATAATATAACCAATAAATAGTAAGATAGTTATAGATCCATAAGTGGCAATATGTTTTTGTCAGTATATTCCAATTCTCTACGTCATGACCATTATCAGAATATCTACCTGTAATGGAGTGCAGTCGATTAAAAGATGGAGGAAAATATGTCTGAGAATGACAAACTTGACAATATTTTTATCCACACCACAACTTAAGAGGAAAATAATTAAAATGGGGGAAATAATGAAATATACATGAAACTAGATAGAAAGAGAGGAAACCATGGAATAATCTCCCAATCTAGTAGAGAACAGAAGCTCTAGTACTGTTTACCACTAGTTTTCTGCTACGTTATGGATCCTGAACTTACAGTTACAAGTTCAAAAGTTAAGGACACTTGGTCCTGAACTTAGACTAACAAGCTCAAAAGTTAAGAACAATAGGTCCTGAACTTAGACTTACAAGTTCAAAAGTTAAGGACAAGTAGTCATTAACTTAGAGTTACAAGCACAGAACTTAAGGACAGGTGGTCCTGAACTTCGAGTTGCAAGTTCAAAAGTTAAGGCCATGTAGTCCTGAATTCCTGAACTTAGAGTTGCAAGTTCAAAAGTTAAGGACATATAGTCCTAAAGTCCTGAACTTAGAGTTGCAAGTTCAAAAGTTAAGGACACTTGGTCCTGAACTTTTATGAGCAGAAGGGTGTTTTCGTCCGGGCAGGTAAAGTTTATTAAAGCAGTGGCTAAAGACTAAAGACATTTTAAATAGTGGCTTAAAAGTAAATACATGTGATATTAGTAGCTAACCGTGCACTTCCCCCTCTTTAGACCGTGTGAGAGTATTTGTTATTTACAGTTTACATCATAATTATATTAATATTGATATTGCTTTTTCTATTTATTTTTCTGATTCATACCTCGCCGGTATTATCTTTCTAGCATATGTTGTTGCTACTGTTCTATTGCCTCTTTTCATCTTCTTGTGCCAAGGATCTATTGGAAACAACATCTCTACCTCAGGGTAGGGGTAAAGTCTGTGTACACACTATACTTTCCAGACCCCACTTGTTGGATTATATAGGATTGTTGTTATTGTTGTTGTTGTTATTGTTGATGTTATTGTTGCGTATATTGTCTCACCTATTGGTGTATACAAAGAAAAGGACCGCAATATGTCTCATTTATCTTCCATTTGATCCTCATCATCACAACCGTTCTTACTTGTTCTTGGACTCCATTGAAAGTAATTGAAGTCATGTAAGCTTGAATTTGAAATTTTGGGCTTTTGAAAGTGGAATTTATTTTCAGCGGGTATTGTTGGGGGCGATGTGCACAGATAGCCATTAATAGCAGATGTCTTTATTTTTAAGCCACTGTTTTAGTTGTCTTTAGTCTTTAGCCACTGCTTTAATAAACTTTTACCTGCCTAGACGAAAATACCCTTCTGTTATAAGCTTATACCTACGCTCCTTATTAACGATCAGCACCAGCAGCACGTAACTAACTTCCGAAGCAGCAGTAGAGACTGTGATCGTCCAAAATTGCAGTAGCTTCTCTTCCGATTTCAAACTATAGCAGCGGCAGAGACTGTGATCATCCAATATTGCAGTAGCTTCTCGTCCAAAAATCGACATAAAATTACAGTAAGTTATGCTTTTGTGTGTTTCTGTTGATTTTTATTTCGTTACTGGGAATTTGATGCTAGGAATTTGATTTTTTTTTTTGCTTTTCTGGATTGATAACGTTAAGGACATCGCAGCCTGTGATTATTTTATAAATATTGAGGACATAAAGTTAAGGATTTGTTGTCCTGAATATTAAGGACATAGTGTCCTGGTTTCGCAAAAGTTCAGGACCATGAATCCTTAACTTTTGAGCTTGGAACTCAAAAGTTAAGGATTCATGGTCCTGAACTTCAAGTTTCAAGTTCAAAAGTTAAGGACACTTAGTCCTTAACTTTGATATCCAAGTTCAAAATTTAAGGACACTTGGTCCTTAACTTTAAATTCCAAGTTCAAAAGTTAAGGACGAATGGTCCTGAAGTTTGAGTTCCAAGCTCAAAAGTTAAGGATTCATGGTCCTGAACTTCAGGTTTCAAGTTCAAAAGTTAAGGACACTTGGTCCTTAACTTTGATTTCCAAGTTCAAAAGTTAAGAACGCATGGTCCTGAACTTCAAGTTTTAAGTTCAAAAGTTAAGGAGACTTGGTCCTGAAGTTTGAGTTCCAAGTTCAAAAGTTAAAGACACTTGGTCCTTAACTTTGAATTCCAAGTTCAAAAGTTAAGGACACTTGGTCCTTAACTTGGCCCTGAACTTACAGTTCATGTCCTTAATTTATACAAGGATTGCTCTGTAAATATGTCCTGAATTTTCCATTCTCTTGACTTGTAGGATGGAAACAATATGTATTATAGTTGCTTTTAATGGTAGATGGACTGCAGACTATAAGTATTTTGATCATCAAACAAAGCTTGTTCTAGTACCTGAGGAATTCGATTTGAAGATTTCATTAAACAGGTATTTGAAGTTATTGAATTGGATAGAGACAAGTTTGAAGCAATGATATGGTTTGATATTAACCTGGGAACAAGCAAGGGAATGCTTGTATCCAAAGATTTAGATCTTCACACATGTATAGAGTTACTAAGAAGTCATTCACTCTTCAAGGGCTGTCATTTCATTGTTGATGTTTCGGAAAGAGTTTTTGGATCTACAAGCACCTTTGAACATGTCAACAGAGAAAATCAACATGAAAATCAAAACAAATGCCAACAGATAATGGAAATAGATATGGTTGAAGCTCAACCAATAACTGAAGATGTGCTTCAAACATTTGATTGTATTCAAGTAGAAGGACAAAGCATTATAGAGATTGACAACGAACAAATTTTGGGTATTCAAGTCTTAGAGAGTGCACCGTTAATAGAAGAAGTTGCTGAAAAAACCTCTACTCAACTAACTAGACGAAGCTCAAATTCGAAACAAAAAGAATCCCCAACTACGATATTAAGAAAAAAATGCTTCGTTGGATGAAATAAAAGTGGGATCGATATTTGACAAAAAGAAGAGTATAATTAACTATTTTTCGAATATAGCAATTAAATGACATTTTGAATTCAAGGTTGTTAGATCAAGCTCAACAAGATATTCGTTGAAATGCAATGGTGATAGGTGTGGGTGGTGTGTGCGTGCTTTCAGAGTTAAAGATTCAACACTGTTCAAGATAGTAAAGATTGAGAAAAATCATGACTGCTCAGTTAACACTATGAAAGCGGATCAAAGGCATGCAACTTCAAAGTTGATTAGTGGTTACATTATTGACAATCTTCGAGACCCAAGGTTTGAAGTTACACCAGCTTTTGTCATGGCAGAAATGCAAAAATTGCATGGACTAGACATTGGGTATCACAAGGCGTGGCGTGCTATTCAACGTGCTTCAGCTTTAATAAGAGGAACTCCTGAAGAGAATTATGAATTATTTGTCTTCATACTTGTATATGATGAAAAGTAAAAATCCGGGAACATATACTAACATAAAGATAGACGACAACAACAGGTAAACAATCAAAAAAGAGATTATTAGTCTGTTTTATAAACTATAGGACATGCTGTCCTTAACCGGTGAAAAAGTTAAGGACTTGTTGTTCTTAACTTTGATGTGTGCAGTGAAAAAGTTAAGGACGTGCGGTCCTTAACTTTGATCTGTGCAGTGAAAAAGTTAAGGACACATGGTCCTTAACTTAGAGTTGCAAGTTAAAAAATTAAGGACATGCTGTCCTTAACTTTGATGTGTGCAGTTAAAAAGTTAAGGATGTGTTGTCCTTAACTTTGATGTGTGCAGTGAAAAAGCTAAGGACACTTGGTCCTTAACTTAGAGTTGCAAGTTAAAATATTAAGGACTGCATGTCCTTAACTTTTGAACTTGTAACTCTAACTTAAGGACTACATGTCCTTAACTTTTTAACTTGTAACTCTAAGTTAAGGACCAAGTGTCCTTAACTTTTGAGCTTGTTATTCTAACTTCAGGACTACATGTCCTAAACTTTTGGACTTGTAACCTGAAGTTTAGGACTAGCCGTCCTTAACTTATGACCTTGGTAGTCTAAGTTAAGGACAGGTTGTCCTTAACTTCTGTTATACTGTATTTTCAGGTTTCTTTATATGTTTTATGCATATGGATCATTAATAACTGGTTGGAATCATTGTAGACCTGTGATTGCTGTTGATGCAACTTTTTTGAAGTCAAAATTTCGTGGTGTTTTAATGATTTCAATTTCAAAGGATGCAAATAACCAAATTTTCCCACTAGCCTTGGGAATTGCAGAATTTGAAAATAACAATTCCTATGAGTGGTACTTTAGTGAGCTTCGCAATGCAATTGGGAGTCGTGAGAATTTAATTTTTTTATCAGACAGGCATCAATCTATTGCATGTGGCATTGCAAAGGTATATCCTGAAAGCCACCATGGGATTTGTATCTATCATTTGGAGAAGAACCTAAAGCGAAGGAAAGTGAAAAGTGAGGTCATAAAACTTTTCCAAAGTGCTGCAAGAGTATACAGGCGCAAAGAATTTGATCTATACATGTCAGATATAGCAAAAGTAGATAAGAAGACTTATGACTACTTGATGGAAGAACCACCGCAAAGGTGGGCACGTTCTTGTAGTCCACGACGAAGATATGACATCCTCACAACAAACATAGTTGAGTCAATGAATTCTGTGCTATTAGAAGAAAGGGAGCTGCCTATATTAAGAATGATGGATTTCATCCAAGTAAAGCTACAACGTTGGTTTTAGGAAAGAAGAAATGAAGCAGAAGGAACTTTTTATGACGTTTCTTGTTGGGTAGAAGAGGAATTGAAGAAAAAGATAGATTTAGCATTTACTTTGAATGTAAGTATTATGTTCTTTGTTTAGCTTAATATTTTAATGATAATTTAACATAGTGTACTAACTTATAATTTTTCAACATTGAAGGTCTTCCCTGTTGATTCATGGCGTTCTAGAGTTGAGGAAGAAGGAATTACTTTCTTGGTGGACTTAAACAAAAGGACATGTGATTGTTTTCAGTTTCAATTTGATGAATTACCATGCATACATGCAATTGCAGCTATCGAGAAGAGAAACATCAAGAAGTCCAACTTTTGCTCGCACTGGTACTTAAAGGAATCTTGGCTGAAAACATATGAAAGACAAATACATCCTGTAGGACATACTGATTGTTGGATTATTCCAGAGAGTGTTAAGGCACAAATTATTAAAACTCCAGATTTCAAAGTGCCACCAGGTAGAAGGCAGAAGAAAAGGCATATTCCAGCTATCGAGTCATCCAAAATAACATTCAAATGTGGTCGTTGCAGAAGAATTGTCCATAATAGAACAGCTTGTATATATTCTCCGGCGGTCCATCCATTTTCAAGGAAGCATAGAGAATAGTAGATATATCCACTTATGTTTATCTACTCTTTTAAGTTTTTGCTATAAATTGGATTCATTTAGATTGTCTTTATTTGACCAGATGTCCTGAATTTTCAAAGTTTCTTTGCGCCTACGTGCTTTTTGTTTCTTTTGAGTTGCAAGTTCAAAAGTTAAGGATACTTGGTCCTGAACTTTGAATTCCAAGTTCAAAAGTTAAGGACACTTGATCCTGAAGTTTGAGTTCCAAGCTCAAAAGTTAAGGAAACTTGGTCCTTAACTTTGAATTCCATGTCAAATNTGAGGCGATTCCCGGCGGGTGGTTGACGGCGGAGCGGCGGAGGGTATGAGGGCGGCTACGGTTTCATGTTCTAAAGTTGGGAGAGATGGAATGGGGGGTCTCGAATGAGGGGGGTGGATGGCTTTCAGACAGTATTATACTTGGGGGGAGCTTAGTTCCCATCCGTTTGATTAGAAGGAATCAACGGATGAGATTCAAGGGGCTTGGAACGACGTCGTTTGGCATGGGGCGGGGCTGGACTGGACTGGACCAGGTATGGAGCATTGCGCCTGTGTTTGGGGTTTATTTGGGTAGGGATCTGGGCTTGTGCTGACTTGGGTATAGATGGCTCACTCTCAAAGCTAAATTAAACCTTTCCCAATTCCCTTTTTTTTTTATTTAATTTCCTTTTTTTAATTAATTAAATACCTAAATTAAATTCCTAAAATAATTAATTAAACTAATTATCTACTATAGTGTTTACAAAAATTAATTACTCCTAGATTAAAAGAGGAAATTATTAATCTAAAATTAAAAGGCTAAAAATGCAAAAGTAAGAAAATTTTTGTGATTTTCATTTTTAAATAAGACCACTAATTTACTAATTAATCCTAAAAATATGAAAATAAAATCTCAATGCAATGCATGGTATTTTTGACAGTTTTCATGATTTTTAACAAAAGTAAGCATGCACAGAAATGCAAACAATTAGCACAAACTCCCAAAAAATGGAAAGAAAAATTTATTTTCTTGAATTTTATAGGAGTAATTCATATAGGGCAAAAATCACGTGCTCACACTCATAACAAACATAGTTGAGTCAATGAATTCTGTGCTATTAGAAGCAAGGGAGCTGCCTATATTAAGAATGATGGATTTCATCCAAATAAAGCTACAACGTTGGTGTTATGAAAGAAGAAATGGAGCAGAAGGAACTTTTATGACGTTTCTTGTTGGGTAGAAGAGGAATTGAAGAAAAAGATAAATCTAGCATTTTACCTTGAATGTAAGTATTATGTTCTTTGTTTATCTTAATATTTTAATGATAATTTAACATAATGTACTAACTTATAATTTTTCAACATTAAAGGTCTTCCCTGTTGATTCATGGCGTTCTAGAGTTGAGGAAGAAGGAATTACTTTCTTGGTGGACTTAAACAAAAGGACATGTGATTGTTTTCAGTGTCAATTTGATGAATTACCATGCATACATGCAATTGCAGCAATCGAGAAAAGAAACATCAAGAAGTCCAACTTTTGTTCGCACATGTACTTAAAGGAATCTTGGCTGAAAACATATGAAAGACAAATACATCCTGTAGGACATACTGATTCTTGGATTGTAGCGGAGAGTGTTAAGTCACAAATTATTAAACCTCCAGCTTTCAAGTGCCACCAGGTAGAAGGCAGAAGAAAAGGCATATTCCAGCTACCGAGTCATCTAAAATAGCATTCAAATGTGGTCGTTGCAGAAGACTTGGCCATAATAGAACAGCTTGTATAAATTCTCCGGCGGTCCATTTTCAAGGAAGCATAGATAATAGTAGATATATCCACTTATGTTTATCTACTCTTTTAAGTTTTTGCTATAAATTGGATTTATTTAGATTATTTTTATTTGACCAGATGTCCTGAATTTTCAAAGTTTCTTTGCGCTTACGTGCTTTTTGTTTCTTTTGAGTTACAAGTTCAAAAGTTAAGGACACTTGGTCCTGAACTTTGAATTCCAAGTCCAAAAGTTAAGGACACTTGGTCCTGAAGTTTGAGTTTCAAGCTCAAAAGTTAAGGAAACTTGGTCCTTAACTTTGAATTCCATGTCAAATAGGACACTTGGTCCTAAACTTTGAATTCCAAGTTAAAAAGTTAAGGGCACTTGGTCCTGAAGTTTGAGTTCCAAGTTCAAAAGTTAGGACACTTGGTCCTTAACTTTGAATTCCAAGTTCAAAAGTTAAGGACACTTGGTCCTAAACTTTGAATTCCAAGTTAAAAAGTTAAGGGCACTTGGTCCTGAAGTTTAAGTTCCAAGTTCAAAAGTTAAGGACACTTGGTCCTTAACTTTGAATTCCAAGTTCAAAAGTCAAGAACACTTGGTCCTGAAGTTTGAGTTCCAAGCTCAAAAGTTAAGGACACTTGGTCCTTAACTTTAATTTCCAAGTTCAAAAGTTGAGGACACTTTGTCCTTAACTTTGGATTCCAAGTTCAAAAGTTAAGGACACTTGGTCCTGAACTTTGAATTCCAAGTTCAAAAGTTAAGGACGCGTGGTCCATAACTTTGAATTCCAAGTTCAAAAGTTAAGGACACTTGGTCCTGAACTTTGAATTCCAAGTTCAAAAGTTAAGGACACGTGGTCCTTAACTTTGAATTCCAAGTTCAAAAGTTAAGGATACGTGGTCCTTAACTTTGACTTCCAAGCTCAAAAGTTAAGGACACGTGGTCCTGAACTTACATTTACAAGTTTAAATGTTAAGGACACTTGGGCCTGAACTTAGACTTGCAATCTCAAAAGTTAAGGACAATTAACAAATAATGAAATACATCTAGGGACTTACGCTTTTTTGCGACCTTTCCTTTTCTCCTTGCCCAACCACCCAATGAATTTCTTCAATAAGTTTTCATCGTCTTTGGCATAATGAAAAATACATTTACGAGTATATTTTTGATTTTATCCAGCCCGTATTCTTGGGAGTATTTTCATTGTGCGTCATCGATGTTCATGTTTTTCTTTCCTGTTCAAAAGTAGATTTCAATTGCCAACTAAGCTTCTTATTCCTTTTCCCTTGACCAAGATCTTCTTCAACATATCCTTCACCTTCCATAGACAAACCCTCAACAATGCTATTTTGTGTAGTTGGAGGAGTAGGAGTAAGAATAGAAAATGATGGACCATCAAAACTATCTCTCTTCCTTTTCCTAGTATATTGGTTAAGGGCTTCATTTTTGTTTTCCTCTGCAGACAACACTACATATACATTAGTTTGCTGCAAGTCGTAAATTTTACAACGAATTGTCAAATGAAGAGACAAAAACTAAGGACATAATTTTTGAAATGTGCTGGCAATTTCAATTAGGAATATAATATTTAGGACACAATCAATACCTGTGTCGTCCACGCTGCATTCTTATACTTTTTCAACAGACAATTGAGCTGACATATTGGTTGTATTTTCTTTATCTTGCAACTGTGCATTTCTTTATCTTGCAACTGTGCTCCATGATCTTCGATTGCTAGTTCACAAGATTCTGCAAAATATTTACAAGAGTTAACATAATTAGTAATTGTTACTAATCTTTGATTAAAACAAACATGTATAAAATTAAAGAAAAACCAGTTAAATCATTATCTTCACTAGTATTTTCTTGGCTTCCAATACTGTCGGTAAGAGAGCGAGGTGTAGAGAGATCATATGTTCCTTCTATGCATTTGCAAATAATCTCACTTATTCTTGTTCCTTGGGTATTTTCTAAGTCTTGAGATTGTCCTCCACTTCTCTCTTGATAGTCCACTCCATCTTCTTCCCTTGCAGCTTCAAAAGATTTTGTAACATTTACAATTAATACCCTTTACTAATAGTTTACTAAAACTAACATTCAACATATCATGAAAATTCCATCTAACCTTGATTGGCATCATTTTGAATTCCAAATTTCTCTTTAAGTGAGAGAGGTGTAGAGAGATCATATATTCCTTTAACACATTTGCATACAATCTCACTTACACTTGTTCCCAATGGATTTTCCAAATCCTGAGTTTGCACTCCACATTTACAAATTGTTTCTGTTACTCCTGTCTCTTTTGGATTTTTCTGGTCTTGACATTCTACTACATCTTAAACTTCCAGTACATCAATAGATAATACATATATTTGTAATCACAAAAGAGTTTATATATATTACGCTATTGAATATAAATTTCAATGACAACAAATTCAAACTCTATATCTAACCTTTCCCAATTTTAGTGCCAATATCAGTTTCATCTTCTAGATGCACATCTCTATAATCGCTTTCATAATGATCTTCTGCATGCGCATCTGTATCATCACATTGATCATCACCTGCATCTTTGTTAATTATAACAATAGGTTCTGTATCAACTGCATCTTTACTACTTGGAACAGTAGATTCTCTCTCTATGTTCCTTTCATCAGGTTTGACAAGAATCTTCAATAAAGTATCAATCTTTGATCCTAGTTCTTTCTTTAAATTCTATGAAAGAAATTAAGTTAAAAAGTTAAGGACAGGTAGTCCTAAACTTCAAGTTACAAGTTCAAAATTTAAGGACACTTGGTCCTTAACTTTGATTTCCTAGTTCAGAAGTTAAGGACGAATGATCCTGAAGTTTGAGTTCCAAGCTCAAAAGTTAAGGATTCATGGTCCTGAACTTCAAGTTTCAAGTTCAAAAGTTAAGGACACTTGGTCCTTAACTTTGATTTCCAAGTTCAAAGGTTAAGGACACTTGGTCCTTAACTTTAAATTCCAAGTTCAAAAGTTAAGGACGAATGGTCCTGAAGTATGAGTTCCAAGCTCAAAAGTTAAGGACACTTGGTCCTGAACTTTGAATTGCAAGTTCAAAAGTTAAGGACACTTGGTCCTGAACTTTGAGTTGCAAGTTCAAAAGTTAAGGATACTTGGTCCTGAACTTTGAGTTTCAAGTTTAAAAGTTAAGGACCAACCCTTAACTTTGAGTTACAAGTTCAAAAGTTAAGGACACTTGGTCCTTAACTTTGAGTTACAAGCACTGAAATAAATGATATTACCTTGATGTCATTTTGAATCTTTGTTTCTGATATAGCTATTCTTTGATTTATTCTAGTAACTTCTTTGTGCATATCCTTTGTAAACTTCTCCGATAATCTCTGAATCAAAAACCATGAAAACAAAAAAGTCTCTTAAGCAAAAATAATCAAATAAAAAACTCATGCTATTCAAAGACAGAAAACCTACTTTAACAATTTCCTTAAGCAAGGCTTCATCAAATTGTGTAGAGGAAGGCATTGAACTTTGATCTTGAGACAATGGCTCATGCACACTAACAGGCTCCGCATCTTCTTCAACAGAAACAAATGGTACCACCTCGATCAACTTATACAACTATTATATAAGAAAAAAAATGTAAGTTTTCAGAACTAAAACACATAAACAAAAAAAAAAGCTAGTAATCAGATTAACTTACATTTTCATTATGGAAGTATTTTTTACACAGAGAATCATATTGTGGAGATTTCATATCCAAATAACATAATATCCAAGGATACCCACATTCTCTAAAGTTCACAAATTGTTTTCCTGAAAAATTGGAACTTTCCATAATCCAAACATAAAAAGCAAAAGGGAAGCCAAGTATAGTATAACAGTCCTTGTCTTTATCTTTCTCTTTCTCTTTCTCATTCTCATTCTCATTGGGCTTCAAACAACTCCTTCAATGATTTTATTAACGTTTCATAACAAAGAGAGCCCCAGTTGAAAGAGGAGCAGAGTTTATTATCATCTACAACTTTCATTAGCTGCTCGGAAACATTCCGATTCTTGCGTTTCCCCATCAAAACAGATTCAACAAAATAAATTGTTGTCAACTTCACCGCATCACGCTGCCTACAAATGATGCAGCTTTACCATTTGGGTGACTAGTAATAAAATTAAACAAATCACCTAACTCAATTCTATCTTTCCCAGGGAAGTAGACTTTCGAAAGCCTATTCTTTTTTTCACGCACAACTGTGAAGTCCACTGAAGAAGAACATTTTAAATCAGTAACTATATGAATTGCTTCACGTGTAAACTTTACTTCATGGTCAAAAACCTTGAATGTCATTGAATTAGGGTCATTGTTTACAATTTCTGAAAACAACACATAATGAATAAATTTAAAACAGAACTTCACACTTTGCAATCGGAAAAAGTTTCCAAAAATACCATCCCTCAACTTCTTCCATTGCCTGTTCGACCAGAAACCTTTTATTGTTTTCTTATACTGTAAATCTCCTTTCCAATAACTATTCAAATTACGCCAAACATCAAAGTCGAAAACACGATCTCCTTCCATTAGCACACTACAAAAGAAGGAAAAAGAACATAAAAAATTAGGACTAAAATCCAGGACCTAAGTAAAATGCATCTTAAAGTTAAGGACTTACAAGTTCAAAAGTTAAGGACACTTGGTCCTGAACTTTGAATTCCAAGTTAAAAAGCTAAGGACACTTGGTCCTTAACTTTGATTTACAAGTTCAAAAGTTCAGGACACTTGGTCCTGAAGTTTGAGTTCCAAGTTCAAAAGTTAAGGACACTTGGTCCTAAAGTTTGATTTCCAAGTTCAAAAGTTGAGGACACTTGGTCCTTAACTTTGAATTCCATGTTCAAAAGTTAAGGACACTTGGTCCTGAACTTTGAATTACAAGTTCAAAAGTTAAGGACACCTGGTCCTTAACTTTGATTTTCAAGTTAAAAAGTTAAGGACACTTGGTCCTTAACTTTTATAGAAGCACAGTTAACTAAAAATTCATAAACACGGTTAGCTTATGAATTCATACGACTATTTTTATGAAATATCCTTACATAATCAAATATATTGATTGAACCACAAACACATTTCAATACAAAAATATTCTGAATAACTTCCTAACAAAAATCCGCAACTTATTCCACACTGAATCAAGTTATAATCATTATTTTCGAAATTTCCTACATACTTGATGCCAAACACAGCATTGATCGCGATTAAAGTTATACAAAAGAAAAATGCATAAAAGCAAAATAAAAAATATAGCAGTTCGCTGGTTCGATGCAAAGAAGATGACAAAGGAGAACAGATTAACTGCAAACTACTGAGAATCGCTGGGCAGGAACAAATCGAACAATGATTTGCATGCAAGTAACGATACTTAGGGAGCGAAATTTGCCTCTGAAATTTTGGCTCTCAAATTTTGCCTCTGAACGTATAAAATAAGGGTTTGGGAATATAAGAATAGAAGAAAGGGTAAATTTATCTTTTCAAAATAATTTTAATAGAGTAGTGGCTATTTTTGCTCAGCATTAGAATTGGTGGATAAAAAATAAACACCACCTTATTTAGTGGCTACCACACGCCATTTTTACTATTGTTGGAATAGACTGGGTACATTTCAGGGAGTTGGAATAGATTGCGTACATTTCAAGGAGTTGGAATAGATTGGGTACATCTCAAGGAGTTTGAATCTCAATTTTAGAACGACTTGATAAAGATTTGAGGTGGTTTGAACTGAAATTTGAGTCAACTTTGAGGTAGAAGATGAACATGGAAAAAGATATATGTATATCTCATTGTGCATCTCCAGTGTATCTTTTGTGTATCCGGTATGTATCAAATGTGTATCGATATTTTTACGTATCCATGTATACCTATGTATGAGATACATGTTACATACATATGTCGTAGAGAAATTTTCAAACTCAATTTTAACTATGAATTTGACTCCAAACCAGTCCAAATCACCTCCAATCTTTCTCAAATTTTATATATTACCTCATCTTAGTGTTTTCAACGAATTCCAACCATGCCCATTGAAAAATAAAATTGCCTAATTTTTTAAATGTTGTGTATCATTAATAACGAATTTTGACTTCAACCCTGTCCAAATCACTCCAATCTCAAATTCTGTGTTTGTTTGTGTGTTTTCAACGAATTCCAACCATATCCATTAAGAAAGCCTCTTTTCCCTAAGTTTTTTGTATATTATAGATCATTTATAACTTTTATGGCTATTTTTGGTAAAATAATATAATGGCCAACTGTTGATAAGTAATATCTGTTTGCGGCTATTCCTGTAGTTCCCTAAAGAACCTACGAGGCATTTTTCTTTCAAATTTTTGGGACATATTACAGTTACCGAGGAGTAAAATCAAAAATCACCGAAGGCATTATTTATTTGATAAAGGGCACAAAAATATCAATCATATATGGATGATCCAAAATCCTTAAACATTGCTTTAATGAAATGAGTATACCTTTGCATTATAATTAGGGTACAAAGGAAATCGACAAACCGCATCAAACTGATAATTCGGAGAAAACCGAGAAAGAAAATCCAACTGTGATTTGGTTTGGTATTGGGAAAAAAACCCGACCATAATTGGTTTGGTTTGGTTTTTACTAAAAAAAGGCAAACTGAAATCAAAACAACCCGACATTATATGTATAGAAGTTTTAAATATATTTAATACATAAAAATATTTATTATAGTCAATATTAGTGCGAATAAAAGACATTCAATTAAATTGTACTAGGAATGACAATAGTGTTGAATATCTAGTTTTTTAGTTTTTTTATGGATTAGATAAAATGCACAAATTATTATTTTTTGTATAGTGTTTAGTCATGTAAAAAGAGTACTTGTTAGCGACTTGGTCATTTTAGATTATGTTTATTTTCATTATAGCTTATTAATAAAGCATTTCTTTTATGCGATTTTACTATCTTTATTGTTGAATATTTTAGTATAATGCCATAACGCATCTCATATTTTATGTCATTTTCTTGAAAAACACCTTATATAGTATGTCTTACTAGGATCAAAGAAATATTTGGCGCACAAATTCTATGTTTTGTGCAATAAAGACTTTATGAAGAAAAAAACCCAAAATAACCCAAAAACCCGAGAAAAATCGAGATTAAAACCCCGACTTCTATTGGTTTGGTCTTTAGATTTAATAACCCGACACAATTGGTTGGTTTGGTAATTGAAAAACCCAAACCAACCCTATATATGTACACCAATAATTATAATCTTTTGAAGGTTAATATTGTTAAGGTGCGAGATAGTTAATATGTTTTTTGCGAGTTTGGAACCTTTATGTTTTCTCTGCCAAAAAGAATGAAGTGTATCACTTACAATCTTAACGAGACAGAGCAAGGTTATAGATTTGCCACATTCAACTGGAGAATGCATCACTAGAAGTAAGAAACTATTTCTTTGAAAAATAGGAAAAATAATAAAAGAACAATCTGTCAGCTAGTCCCATAACAGGGACAGAAACTACACAGATTTGATATACAGCTAGCTAATGAGAACTTCAGCTCTCATCTACTTAACTCTTATAGATAGAGAGAATTTGCAAACATTATCCCTCGCCGAAGACTGTCACTTGCTGCACCAAATTTATTCTCTAAATCTGTTTCTCCCACAGCATGTGCAGCAGCTTTCAACTGTTAAGTCCCAAGAAAAAAAGTCTCAGAATTTGACTCTATAATTTAAACATGCGGAGAAGCTGTTAGGTATAAGGGAAAGGAAACTCATATTACTATTACAGATCTACAGGTACCATTGACATGATTGTTTACTCTAGCTTATTGAACAAACAAGTATAATCAAAAGAAAATTCATTAATGGGAGTCCTCTCCTGATGCACTAAGTGAATGGCCATGAACAATGATAGTTAATATCTCGTATTATTCATAAACACAACTGATGATCTAATCAGTTACCTGGTTTAAAAATTCATCAAGCCTTCTAGCCAGCCGTATGATGCTACCTTCAAAGATGTCCGTCATTTGTATAACCTCCGCGAAAGATGCACCCTAAGAGAAAGTATATGCACATTAACAAGAATTAGAGCAAGATGAAATCTCCTGTGTTTTCTTTTCTTTTACGTTTTCATAGGGTCAGGGAAAGAAACTAGGTCCACTTTGGAAGATTCAAAGTAAGCCTTCTCGTTTCTATTAAAGGTATTTCAGGTAATTGGCAACCTCATTCATTTTTTTTAGAAAAGGACCTCGGATGCAAAAAAATGATCACTTTTGAAGATTGAACGGCTGATGTATCCATCATGTACTAAGACTAAAGGTGATTCGATCCATGTAAATCATGATCTTGGACCTTGAGCAAAAAGATGAACAAAACAAGAATACTACAAGAAGTTACAGCATAACCACAACCAACAGTATCCCATGTTTACAGCATAACCATAACCAACTTTCTGGGTCTTTGGGTAGTTTACTGGATGCTTTACTATTCAGTAACTATTACTCCCTCGTCCTAATTTAGGTGACATGATTTCCTTTTTTTGTCTGTTCCAAAATGATTGACACCCTTCTCTTTTTGGAAACTATTTAAGTTTAGTATCCCCATAATGACGTGACGTTGGAACCCCCACCATCACTCATTTAAATAAAAAGGGTAACTTTTGTTACGTCATATATTTGGACGTCATATATTTGGCTTACATGTTAAAAGTCTTCTTAAATTTCTTAAACACCGTCACATAAATGGGACCGAGGGTGTACCTAACAATCAGGACAAGCCAACAACAAATGAAGGAGGGGTGCAAGGGACCTTGTAAAGCAATGGAAGAGAATGCCAAACAGGCTTTAATCTCCAACTGCCTTGAGAGTTTGACTTGCAAGATGATGGTAACAGCATTCAACAAGACAAATCTGCTACTCGTGCTGGGAAAGAACATGAATCATTTTGGAAAATAAACATGAAACATATATCTTTGTTGCTCACCTTTGACCAACAGTAAATAACATCCATTAAGAATGGTCGAACTGCTGCGTCCACATATTCATCGACATTTACTTCCAACTTGCATTCGTTTTGTATCTGCAAAGTTTTTGGTGTTATCCATGCTTCTGACATGGAAATATAAAAGGTGTCATATTCCTCTTTCAACTCACCTCTGCTATTTTTCTTGCACTATCTTGTAGCTGTCGTAATGGTTTTGCAAGTTCATCTCTTAAAAGTATTTGTTCAGTTGTTCTGTCGCCTGGGATAAAGCAACTTGCAAGAGCCGCAACTTGATGATGATTAAGATCATTGAATGTACCTGCCCACAAAATCATTCACAATACCAGATATCAGCAATTAACCACCCACTCTTTGCAACACCAAAGGAATGCCACAAGATATTCCAAAGCCTGGGCCCATGTCTCACTGGAAATTAAACCACATTAAAATGGCCTGATTACAGCCCGTTTGGCCAAGCTTCTAAAATCAGCTTATTTTCATAAGTGCTTTTGGTGAGAAGTAGTTTGTGTTTGACTAGTTAATTAGAAAAGCACTTTTAAGCAGTAATTAGTGTTTGGCCAAGCTTTTGAAAACTGCTTCTAGGTGTATTTTTCTCAAAAGTGCTTCTCAGAAAAGTGCTTTTGGAGAGAAGCTACTTTTTTCTGCTTCTCCAAAACTGCTTCTGCTTCTCCTCAAAAGCACTTTTTTTCCTTCCAAAAGCTTAGCCAAACACCTCAATTTTTGGCCAAAAAAAAAAGCTTGGCCAAACAGGCTATACCTAAGGTGAAGCTACAGTGACCAGAGTATTCAAAAATCCAGTTAGCAAAAGTAAGTAGTTTTTGGCTATACTATAGGGCTATAAGGAAATATACGAGAAGAATAAAACTTTTCTTTTTTGGCTTCAGCAGATCTGTAAGTTTAAGTTCCAGAACAAACCATAATAATTGTATACAAATCTTCAACATGATCCAAGAAACGAGAGTAAAATATTTTATTTAGCTTCAGCAGTTCTATCAAGTTTAAGGCCCATGCAATACACCATAAAAAGTGCAAATCACTCAGGTTAATTTGATAGAGTTTCCATTTTAAGATTCAAAGTTCAAAACAACATAGCTTTCATCTGCTCTCATTTTTTAAATGAAAGCTATTTGTTTCCACCTAAACAAAGAAGCTACTCATTGCACAAAGTTTCCAAACAACAATTATATTACCATTAAACATCAGTTCAGTCACAAGAAGTTCGTCTCCAGTGTCTATCAAGCAGGCTGCCCGCCCCTTCAATTGCACAACACCATCAGCATCAATGTGACCCAGCTTTTTTAGGACTTGGGAGCGGTTCCTAAGTTCATCCCGAAATTTTTGAAGCTGAAAAATTTGCCAAATTTTGTTGTAACTTAAAAGTAAATAAAATAGCGAAAACTCAGTAAAAAGAGCTATAATTGTTCAGTACTCTAAGGATTAGAAAAGTTGAAGACATAGGAAAAATCTCAAAACTAAATATTAATAAAAGATGGATAAGCAAAATAGAGAAACAATAATAATTAAATACTGTAACAAGAGAAGAATGAAAGCTTCATAATTATGTGCCATGAGATAGATAATGTTAGAACTTTAAATGATAAGAACTTAAACCCGGCTAATGGATCAGACTTGACCCAGCCGAATTGAGCAAAAAAATAAGGGAATAAAGAAAGGCAAAAAATTACTTTAGCGTCGACAAGCAAGCAACATAGGAGATTTACCTGTGAATCACGCATTTTTGACTTGAGCTGTTGAATTTCATGGTTCACTTCAGCCTTCCTTTGGAAACACTTAAGCTGATGTTCATTTTGTGACTGCCCCACATGTATGCAACAGCAAATGGTAAAAGCAGTGACAGTAAGTAAACCATTACTTATAGATTTAGTGTCTCGTCACTGAATTAACAGACCATTCAATACCAAATTTTTTGTCATACCTTATGAAGTGGATGAGAAAACAGCTTTTTCTCGAGTTCTTCAATCTGGTTTACCATATCAACAACTTCAGGATCTTCAATGCCCATGTCCTACAAATATAAGAATCAGGAAAAGCACCAAACCCTTGATTTAATCAGTGCCTCAAATTTGAAGAATAAACATAATAGTAAAAGATATAGCAAAATGTTATGCAAGGATACTTTCATAACCAGCAAACCTCCATCATAGTAATGATTAACACAAGAAACAAACTACCACTTCTTGTTTTTTCTTGAGAATGGCAACATATTATATAATTGTAGCACAAAGGCTGTGCTAAGGCAATATATACAGATATCAAAAAGAGAACAAACTATTACTTCTTCTTTTTTCTTTGAGAAGGTAACAGATTTTATTATATTAAAGATAGTCCTTAGCACAAACACTGTGCTAAGGAGTAAAAACAGTGATACAAGACCCAAGAAGTTGCAAAAACAATCTTGTAACAGCTACAAGGAACCAATGAGATCTAATAGAGATCTATATATCTCGTACAACGGTTTCTTTACACCAAAAGTAGAATAAAAATATACAGTTCAGCTTGATCCTTTGTTCAGAGTTAGCCAAATCTTCAAAGCATCTTGAGTTTCTTTCTCTCCAAATTGTCCACCAAATACAAACTATTATTTCTTCTGAAGCTAAACTTATGTGACAACCAAAGTAATATACAAACATAGAAGTTTTTACCCATATCACAGAAGAACTGTTACTCAGCTACATATTACGGAAGCTCTGTAATATGGAAATTGGCAATGAACTCAGCAACAAGATCAGACAATGCTAACAATGGTCCGTTTAGCTTATTAAGATATTACTTTCCCCGCTTTACTCTTTTCTGTAATTTTTGTCTCAGCTACATATTACGGAAGCTCTGTAATATGGAAATTGGCAATGAACTCAGCAACAAGATCATACAAAATGATAACAATAGTCCGTTTAGCTTATTAAGATATTACTTCCCCGCTTTACTCTTTTCTGTAATTTTTCTTTCTTTTATCTGTGATCTTTTATTTTCATATTTTGTTTTCTTTTTTGTGCTTTAAGGAGGCATCAGCTGTGAGACCTTTTCCTTTTGGATAAGTAAGTTATGAATTTTAGTATCTTACTAAAGGAAAAAAAAAAAGAAACGCACCAAAGGTGTATGTAGTTAAGCTGCAGAAGAATACAGGCCTATCTCTCATTTAAGGACTTGAAGAAATCAATTAATATATCTATGTGGTATATATCTCCCATTTTGCACCGAAATGCTATTGATAGGATTTTATTTTAGTGTCTATCCAGCCTAGTCGTAAAAGCATCAACTGAAAGAATTAATTGACAAATGCCTTACACGTAGGTAGCTTGAACAACAATCACAGGGCGGATCAGTCACCAACATAGGACATCTTTTCACTTTGACTAACTGCTAAAGGCAGCTATATGATATTACCAAACCCTACAAACCAACACAAAGCGCATAGAGCCTTCCTTGTTTCTTAAGACACCCCGTGCCATAATTTCTACTGCATTACAGTCAGCTACAGTTTCCTATAAGCGATACTCATCTCCAGCTATTGACTGCAAATTTTGCTTAAAAATCACTAGCAATGTTCCTGACACACAGCTTTCTGTCAGAAAAATATCCCTATGAGCGACACGTATTTTAGGCTTTTGACCTGCGGTTTTTGAATATACATCACTAGCAATGTTTCTGACCCATAGCTATTATAGTCAGATAAATATCCCGGAACGAGAAAAGAGAGCATGCTCATCAATGACCTGATCCGTTTTAAAATGACAAATTACAAATCAAGAATGAAACCAGCAACTGAAAATTCATACCTTTACAGGGTTAAGCTTCGGGAGCCCTTCGGGGAAACGTTTTTCAAGCTCCTGTACTGCAAGCAAAATACTTTGCCTCGCTTCCAAAGGCCGAAGATCAGAAGGAACAGATATTCTAAGCTTGCTGAGGGAAGAAATTAAGGGTAACTGAACAGGAACCTACAAATTGGAATGTTGTTTCATGCCCCAGAAACACACTCAAGAATACAACTATTGCTCATGATCTAATTCACTTGTGTGCAATATGTGACTTTTAGAAAACTACAACACAGCAGTATTATGTACTCACCACATGCATTTCTCCCTTTTCCCCGGGACGAGGGGGACATGGTTTGGGTCGAGAACCATTTTCACTGGAACCCAGCGAGCAATGAAGTAAGGTATCCACAATATAGCCAGTGCCACGTGAAGCAGAGAGGGCAGCAGGCAAAGAACCCAATGCTGCTGGAGGCTTCTTCACCACATTGACTACAACACCCCAACCCCAATCTTTTCCACCTTCCCGTACCTTAACCTGCCATTAACAATGCAATGCTCAGTGTCCGTGCAAAAGATAAACATGAACTCTCTAATGGAGTTACCCAAAAATGTATTAGGTGAATGAATTTCAAGTCAATACAAACAGCAATACGAACAAAATACCATAGAAGTCAGTGGCGGAGTGAGAATTTAAACAAAGGGATTCAAAAATGTCACACCCGGGATATGAACCTGTGACCTAAAGCATATCTTTAACCCCTCTTCCACTTTACAAGAACTTTCCCTTATGTCAAGGGGATTCAACAGTTCAAATATAACCCAAAAAAAAAAACTAGCTTTTGCCCTTTTGTAAAAAAAAAAAAAAAAAAAACCGACAAAGGGGATTCAACTGAAACCGCTCCCCGATAGAAGCAACTTTAGCATGGACGGTTCCTCTTCCTGTGATTCACCATCTTTACTATGTTTGAAATACACACAGACTAGCAGCAATGACATTTCATCAGGAGAAATGGACTCCTCTGTCTACCTATGCACTTCACTTTCTCAGTATGTGTAACGCCCCGTGAAATTCTTACTCAAAAACCCGAAATCTCGTAGTGCCAAGTTAGGGATATGTGTTAGAAATTTATAAAATTCTTCGCGGCGAGCTCGCCGCGGTTCGGACCTTTTGGATTGATCTGTGCATTAAAAAGTTAAGGAAAAATATTTTTCAGAAAAAAGCGTTTCTGCGGCCCATTATGCAACCGCATAATAGCAATGCGGGCTGGATAACTGCCGCAGAGTGAGGCAGTATGTTGGCCAATTTGAGGACAACTATGCGGCCAAATTATACGATCGCATAATGGATATGCGGGCCGCATAGTCGTCGCATAACCTCCATGGGATTTTTGCGAGGGGCAGTTTTGCGGTGCATTATGCGACCGCAGAACAGGTATGCGGACCGCATTTTGGTCGCATACTCGGGCAGAATGTGCAAGTTCGAGGAGCATTTTTGCGGTCCCTTTTGCGAGCCGCATATCAGTTATGCGATCGCATATGCGACCGCAGATTGAGTCGGGACTCCTATTTTCTAACTTTTAAAACCCGACCCCATCTCATTAAAAACACCTCATTAGCCCCTTTTATGCTATTTTCTACTGCATTTAGAGTGAGAGAAGAACTCTAGAGAGAGGAAGTGATCTTCACCAAGTCCCCATTCAATCCTTGCCCAAATCTTTGAAGATTTTCAAGTAAAGTTACTAAGCCTTCATTCTAAGAGGTAAGAACTTGTGCCCTAGTCTTTGATTTCGAAATTCCTACTAAAATGAGTAATTAACAAGTGGGTTCATGGGTATAAGAATTGATTATCTTGCATGCATGAATGATAAAAGGGTATGGGGAGATTGTGAGCTAAAAATGTAACAAATGGGGTGTAGGATGATAGAACCTCTTACAAAAAGGTCCTAAAATCACAATGCACACTTAGTGCTTGATAATATACTCAAATGAGCTAGAATCTTAATCATCTCTCTAATTTTTGGTTCAACTTGTAAGTCTCATAAAATAGATCGAAATTGCTAATAGTTCCGAAATTTTGTGAGAATTTAAGGAAAGCTCTATTGAGGTATGTATGGCTAAAACCCCCTCTTCTTAGAAATCGAGCTCCTTTAATGTCCATGCAAATGTTGTAAGACCGAAATTTGATTGATGTATTGATTGTTATTTCACATAAATTGGTGTTGCAAATATATACGTGAAAGGTGTGTCTTCATATGTTCAATATACTATTCTTGGTAATTTAAGGATGTGTGAAGAATGTGAACCATGTGTTGGAATGCCTAGACTTCAAGTCAAGTTTAAACTGAGATTGTTATGCCAAACTATGTGAAATCTTCTCTATGCTTACAACTCGAATTGCTCTTGTATGTGCCTACTATCTTAAATTGCAAGGTTAACGTTAAAAGTGAAAATGATATGAAATGTGGGAAAAAGAGCTTGAGTTATGAAATGTGGCCTAGTGCCAAGTATGATGTGATAATTGTGGCCCCAAGTGCCTATGAATTGATACATGTGAAATAAAGATTGAAATGAGATGATTAATGAAAAGGAACAACGTCTTGGTAAGACGGCCTAGCCGATCGGGCCGTGATCGAACGTCATGCCGCACACATGGTGGTATTGTGCTGATATTGAATCCGGAAAGTGAGAATGAGATTGTGATTGAGATACATGTCTCAAATGAGGCAACCTAGCCGATCGGGTCGTGATCGGACTCCGCGCAAGAAAGCGGTGGTATTGTGAACGATGATGAATAGTATTAAATGCCGCGACCTAAAGCTATGGGAATTATGTGAAAGTTATATGATCCTTTGATTTGATGAAGTGGTGATTGCTTAAAGCTTTTTGATTGATCTTTATGACTTCTTTATTCTTGTATGATAGTTCTTTCTAATGAGATGGTGTTTAGTTATACATACTAGTACTATTCCATGGTACTAACGTCCATTTTGCCGGGGGCGCTACATCTTTGAATGGATGTAGGTGGTTCCATAGCAGACAGTACCGATCGTAGGTAGCAGAGCATCCTCCACTCAGCAATCTTGGTGAGCCCCTTTCCTTCCAGGGGTTATGCAGTATGTCTTTTGTTATAATTACCACTTTTGAGGTATAGCCGGGGCCTTGTTGCCGGCATTATCATAACTGTCTTTTGTATCCTTAGAGGCTCCGTAGACGTTTGTGTGGGTTATGTACGGGTGTTGGATGGGTCAATGAACTGCGTTGTAATTCTAAACTCTTGTTCCTTTAAACTGTAACTGTATGAGATTTTGGAAAGTTAACTATGGTTTAAGGTTTGTAACATAAATTGAACTAACAATGTTGCATGTACTATCTTTCCTACTGTCTAAATAAATGAAAGCATGGTTTCCTTGATCAAAGTGAATTGGGTAGAAAGTGTCCAAAAAGGCTTGCTCAGTTGGGTTCACTCGATTGAGCGCCGGTCGCGCCTCCCTAGGTTAGGGCGTGACAGTATGACTCGGATATAATCAAATATAGAGCATCTTGCAATTCAACATTGACCCATCATTTAAAGCTATAAACTTTTAACCTTACCTACTCAATGTCCCAACTCCCATAACATGTTCTGAACTTCTACTTTACCCTCCTAATGTCCCAAATCATGTTTTGGCAGGTGAAAGAGAGCTGTAATTAGACCAAGAAAAGGAAAATGTGGAAAAAAGAATCAAGAGAACTTCCTACTACTTGATTAATTACCAGCATGCAAGAAGGGTTAAAAGTAGTTCCAAAATTAAATACAGAGTATCCTAATGTATCACATATAACATTCTATAATAATTTCCTTATTCAAGTTCAATTAATCCAGAAATGTGAATCTAACATTCACGAGTAAAGTTTAAGAAGAAAGAATTCTAAGATACGTCTACATTGCAGTTGCAAAAGGCAATACAAGGGGCTTGCAGCTCATTTCCCATTGGGGAAGCATACGTCCATGCAAACGGTTCCGGCTACCAATAGTAAGTAGCATTGTTACATATTTCATTTCAAAGTTTACCAGGATATGGCAGTAGATGAAAGGCCATGTACACTAACAAAGGGGAGGCATTAGCAATGTCAAAAAAAATATTTCCGGAGACAAAACACAGTTCAACGCAATGCATGAATTATCCAGAAAAGAAAAGGGAAGACAACCACTCATAGATTGGGTCATAGACGGAACAAGTGACATATGTCCAGGTCAAGTCGGAAGTCAGCAGAATACTAGAGATGCCTACAACCACTTACCAGCCTACCAGGAAGAAGAAAATACAGAACCCTTTCAGGCCTTGTTATTTCAGCCATCAACTTTTTCTCAAATTGGGCAATCTCAAGCTTTAGTTTATGATACCCTGCAACCTCAGCCTACAAGTTGAACAGAAGCTATTTTAGGATCTAGTGCAGAAAAAAATCTATATTCTCGAATAAAAGGAAAAACAAACATTATACCTCCCCTGAGGCATCAAGCGTTGCAGCTTCTTCTTCCAACTTGGAAACCTTCTTCCCAATGTCAGGTAAGGCCTAACAAAGAGACAGTGTCACTGTCAATCATAGAATATAAAGTAGTGACACAGAAAATGCTGTTTTTCTAAAAACGAACCTTTTCATACTGAAACTGGTGAAATGAGTTTTTGATAACATGCTCGGCAGTAAATTGACCTTCACTCCGGCTCATTAGATTCAAAATTGTGTAGTAACTCAACCTAAAAGTGCTGACCAACGGAGCTGGTTTACCCAAAACCATGTCCTTGAGGTTATCCATCTCCATCTGAAGCCATCACACGATATGTAAGTTATCACTATAAAGCTAACACCATCTCATAAGACTGTCCTAGACATAGTTAAGTATGCCTCATGCATAGGTGTACCCAGCAATAAGCAACACAAATTAACTATAGCTGTAGGAAGTGAAAAGAGGAAAGAGGAATTGGCTCCTGCCTTAGATATCCAGATCTGTTTTGCTTTACTAGCAGCAAGCAAGCTATAATACCACAGTATAGACCAAAACAAGGGTACGTTTTGACTTTCAGAAGAACTTTAACGACTAGGAGTGGGAACCTGAAAGGATGACCCAATTGCTGCAGGAGTTACATACTTCCTAGCTTCAGAACTTAGTAGAAAATACTCTATACTGGATAGGGGGGAAAAGGATGGAGTGTTTTTAGCAAAATCAGCTTTCAGATTCCTTACTGAAGCAATTTTATTTGACAAATCTTTTTCATCAAGCTGTACCTGAAAAATCTTAGCAATGGAAAATGATTTGGAAGACTTCCTTTTTTTTCCCCTGAAAAACCTTGGCGGGATGAGTCATCCACTGAAGCTCCACTATAGTATTTCCATGTTTAACATACTCTGGATTCTATCTAGAACTCAGGATAGAAGTTATGCAAGCTGGAGAATGAGAAAGATGGATCCCAGAAGGAAAGAAACGTGGAAGACTGCTTCTCACCCTTTCTAGTTTATTTGGAGAGAAAGGAGTAGTAGAATGTTTGAGCAGTTGAAAGTCCATTGTGAAGGTGGAGTCAAAAACTCCCTTTCTTCCTTCTGTATTTTGGTGTAAAAGGGATATTTTTGTTGTACTTATCAAAAAAAAGAATATTTTTTGTTGTAATTTGTAGAAGTGAGATGCAATTCCGCCACCAACTTAGTATGAAGTCAAAGAAAATACTTTTGATTTATCAAAAAAAGTAGAAGAAGAAAATAGACATAAATTTCAAGAAGACAGTAGCAGGTACTTAAGAAGATGCTTGCTTAGAGGATAATACTATTATTAACTCACCTGCTCATCAATCATGATAATGCAAATACCACGTTCATCTTTGCCACGACGTCCTGCTCTTCCACTCATCTGCATGAAAGAGAGATACATTATAATAATCAAAAGCTGAAAACAAACTATTGCTAATGTTGTGTATATGGAATTCGTGCTCACCTGTATATATTCGCCAGATCCAATGTAACGATGGCTATCACCATCAAATTTTTTTACATTGGTAAACACTACTGTTTTTGCAGGCATGTTTAGTCCCATGGCAAACTGGTAAAAAATTTATTAGGAGGGAAAACAAAGGGGAAATAGTATAATCAGCATCCTGTAATGATAAATTTAACACAAGCTAATAAGATATGCAAGGAATGGGGTTACCGTCTCTGTGGCAAAAAGAGCCTTTATAAGTCCTTCTTGGAAGAGAAGCTCGACAAGTTCCTTGATAACAGGAAGCAAACCAGAGTGGTGAACAGCAATCCCACGCTGAAGCAGTGGCAACATTAATTCAATTGCTGGCAAGTTTCTGTCTTCCTCACTCAAGCACGCCACTGCACTACGGAATACCTGCTCCACAGCTTCCTTTTCTTCTTCAGTATTAAAATCAAGTTTGGTCATAGACATTGCATGTTGTTCACATTCTCTTCTACTAAAACTGAATATAATCACTGGCTGGAACTTCCGTTCCATGATCATCTGAAACATTGACAAATTAACCTTTTAGTTTATGTGATACTATTTGCTTATTAGTCCATCCCGAAAAGGACATATTTTCTGTATTTGGAAGCATCTATCTATAAACTGCTGATTTTACCCTCAATGAGAAGCTTTTATAGTCACACAAATATTATAGCGTGTTTAAGATTATAAGTTTCAAAAGCCCCTCTTTTTGTACCGAGTCAAACTATTATGCATAAATTGAAGCGGAGAGTGTATTATTTTAGCTAATCTTACGAGAATACACTGCACACCTTAACAATTTTGTAGATTTCGGACACACTACCAGAAGCAGAGCCACCTTTTCCAATTCTTCCACTAGCCTTCCCATTGGCGCTCCCCCGCAGTTTCTGCTTCGTAAAAGTATCTTGTAATTTCAAGAAATTGTCTTCCCTAAACTGCTCGTTATCATCAACCACAAGATACAATCCAGAACCACCCATAGGGAACACATAATGCTGCAGAGGTGTAGGCCGAAAATCCGTATACACCACATGACAAGGCTGCTTATGAATATTACAAATCCATTCAGCAAACTCCGTGGCATTCGACATGGTAGCCGAAAGGAACACCATCTTAATTTCTGGTGGCAAGAATATAATACTCTCTTCCCAAACTACCCCTCTCTCACGATCTTTCATGTAATGTATTTCATCAAATATAACCCAAGCAACTTCTTTCAACACCTCAGAACCCCTATAAAGCATACCCCTTAAAATCTCCGTCGTCATCACCAAACAACTCGCATTCGGCGAGAGGGTGACGTCACCGGTCATTAAACCCACGTCAGAAAACTCGTGACTCAGCTCTCTGTATTTCTGATTGCTCAAAGCTTTTAAAGGTGAAGTGTAAATTACTCTCTGCTTATCCCTAAAAGACATAGCGATTGCGTACTCTGCAACTGCAGTTTTGCCAGCGGAAGTGTGTGCTGATACGAGGACTGATTCCTTTCGTTCTAAACATGCTACGGAGATTTCTTGAAATGGGTCCAGCTTAAATGGGTAATTTTTGGCCATTTGACCGTTATAGATGGGGTTTGAGAGGGTACCGTGAAGTGATTCGTCATTGGTTGAAGTGTAATGACTGGGAACTGCTACCTCGTGAACGCAGGTTCTGACCGCGGCCAAATTTCGCCTTTTCAAAGCAGATGCTTGTGACGCTGCTGCTGCTTCGTGTTCCTCCTCTAGTTTCCGTTTCCCCAATGTTGGAGACGACGACTCCATTTCCAACTCTTTTTGGCTTAAACCCTCCTCCCCTCTTATAAAATCTTTACCAAAAACACGCTGGTAGTATAGCAAATGTATTCCTTGAAAAGAAAGAGTTGAGATGCGCAGGGCAATCTAGCCGTGCTTTCACATTTTTCACCGAGAAAATAACAACAATCATCCCTTAAGTTTGGGAGTTGGTTAAATAGCCCCTTAAATATAATTCTGAGCAATTTTTGTCATTTATGTTTATAACTAAAGGAGGAAAGGCCCGTATACGGGCCCAACATTACAATTTTATTTAAATTATTATTTCTTATGTTTAGTTAATTATCTTTTGAGGTTTAACAAGCTATATTTTTTAAAATTACTTTTAAATATAAAAATATTTAGTTTGAAATCGTCTTCAAATAGTATGGATAGATGAAAATTATTTAATTTTTATTTTCAAATTGCTTTAAGATAGTATGGATAAATATAAAAATCTTGTAAATATCGATACTTCTTTTTATTGTTGTATTATTTAAAAATTAATTTTATTTTCTCTAAGGAAACTTCTATTTGAATAACAAAATTAATAATGTTCAAAAATGAGAAAAAGATTAGAAATGAGTATTTGCAGTACACAAATAGTCTAATCAACACATGCATAGTGCATTGAAAGGAGAGTTGTGGCTACAGGAATGTGGGATTCACGTGTATTTTGCATTTAAGAAATGTAAACATGGAATTTTTATAAAATAACATATATGCCCTTGGTCAACCATCTTTCCTTTTCTATATAATAGAAAAAGTGAGTACTTGGCCTCATTTATTTTTTTTAAGATTAAGACGTCTGAATCTAAATACACATATGAATATCAAGATGTGTATTAAATGATATTGTTTACTACAAACATCAAGTGTCTTGCCTAGCTTTGTTGAGGAATTTTTCCTAATAAATGATACTGTTTACTACATGCGGGGGATAATGCATATGCGAAGTGACGAGCGTATATAATGTGCCAGGGTTTTCATGCTCGAGGGGAGAGAGAATTATATGCTTCTTTATGCCTTATTGAACTTTGTGACCTTTTTGACTTATGCTTTATTTACTTCCATGACTAAATTATCCATGCTAGAGACCATGTCAAAATATATGACATTTTAAAGGGATTTAATGCGTTATTTTTTAGATTGTTTATGTACTTAACTTGACCGTAGCATCATAAATGCTCATCTACACCTGTTATTTTCATGTTACTTGAACTTCTTTATCCATAATAAGATATGATGATCGGGGCCTTAGGGAAATTGGCACGATGAATATTTCCGTGCACTTGATGTGATGTTGGCACGATGAGCATTTCCGTGCGGTTTGAGATAATTGTAACGACCCGACGGGTCATTTTGAGCATTTGCATTCTACTCGGTGGTTTGAGAGCATGAGTAGCTTCCTATGTTATATTATGACTTGTGTGAATTGTCGGCTTTCGTTTCCGGGTGATTCGGGATTGACTTGGGAGAATGATTCTCATTTTGAAAGCTTTAAGTTAGAGTTGACCAAGTACGACTTTTGTGTATTTGACCCCGGATTGGAGTTTTGATGGTTCCGTTAGGTCCGTATGGTAATTTTGGACTTGGGCGTATGCCGCATTTGCATTTTGATGTTTCTAGAAAGGGTTCAACACTATTTGGCGAAAGTTGGCAATTTGAAGGTTTGGAATGTTCATAAGTTTGACTCGGAATTGACTTTGATGATATCGGGTTCGGATTGTTGTTCCATTTTTTGAATAGGTTTTTTTATGTCATTTGGAACTTGAATGCAAAATTTGAAGTCATTCCAAGTTGATTTGATATGGTTCAACACGAGTTTTGGAAGTTAAAAGTTCATTAACTTCGATTTTTGGTGTGATTCGTGGTTTTGATGTTTTTATGTGAGATTTGAGGCCTCGAGTAGGTCTGTGTTATGTTTTGGGACTTGTTGGCATGTCTGGACGGGTCCCGAGGGGCTTGGGTGAGTTTCAGACGAGTTTCAGATCATTCCCGTATTCTTTGGCACTTCTGGTTTCTGCTGGTTCTGGTCTTCTTCGCGATCGCAAAGGTTGGGTCGCGATCGCGCAGTGCATTGGGAGCTTCTTGATGTTTATTATTTGCGTTTGTGCAATAGAGATCGCGTTCGCGGTGGTTGAGACTTTAAGTCTCTGCGTTACCATGTCTATATGTTCGCGTAGTGTTGAGCGGGGCTGGGCAGTCTTGATAGGTTCTTCTTCGCGTTCGCGATGGTTTGTCCGCGTTCACGGAGGTTTGGCAGTGTGTTCATCATGTTCGCCAGGATGTTGCCACGAACGCTTAGGGTAAAGTGTGGCAGTGTGAGTTTGCACTTCGTAAACATGAGGCTTCTTCCGCGTTCGCGAAGGGTACCCCTAGAGGAGTGTATAATCATATTAATCATATTTTGATAGGGGAGCTCGGATATGGATGATTTTTTATGGGAATTTCACTACTTGGATTCGGGTAAGTATTTTTGACTAGGATTTGATTATATTTCTTGATTCTATCTTCGATTTTGGCATTTGATTGATGATTTTAAAAGAGAAATTGGGGTTTTTTGTCTAATCTTTTCTGGAGTGAACAATTGAGTTTTAAACATCGATTCAGAGTCGGATTTGAGTGAAATTAGTGTGGTTGGACTCGCAATTGAATGAATTATTGGAATTTGTGAGTTTTGTCGGGTTCTAAGGTGCGGGTCCGGGTTGATAGTTTGGTTGACTCTGAGTATTTGATTAAATATTTGACCTTTATCGTTTGGGTTGGTTTCCTTTGGCATTATTTGATATTTTTGAGTTGATTTTGGCCAGTTTCGAGCCGTTCGGAGGTCGATTCGTACAGGATGGAGTTTCTAGAGTGTTGTTTGTCTTGCTCGTTATTTGATTTGGCTTGTTTGAGGTAAGTAACATATCTAAACTTGGATTTTAGGGTATTTAACCTTGGGAACTATGATATATCAGAGGTATTGGGGTGACGTACGTGCTGGGTGACGGGTGCGCGTGCGTGCACCAGAGTTGTCATGATAAGTGCTGGCTTTTAGGATATTATGAGATTGTTTTGCTATCATGCCTTGTTATATCCGTGTTTTCGAGACCTGTATGATCATTTGAGTTCTGATTCATGTTAGAAATCATGTCTAGGCTATGTACTACATGTTTGAGACTTGATAGGGCTATTCTTGCAGTCTCTAAGCTATTTGCCTTAATTGTACACATACTCTAAATCATGATGCTATATCCGTGTATGATATCTCTGTCTCAATACTTTCTTATTTGATTCATCACATGTTGTTGATGCCTCCAATGTGTAACACTATTGAACTGAGTATTGTGAAGATAATAGTGCAGTGTGGAAGGGCCAGCCCTCAAGTGTCCAAGTTCAAAGGGAACTCAAAGTCCCAAGGCAAGGCTCACAGGAGAGGGCAGGACTTAAGAGTTTAGGAGTAAGTGTAAGTGCAATGAAAAGGATTAGGGGGGAGCCAGGGCAGGCTGGTGGTCATGCCTAGCACCTGGGCTGCTGGCACACCCCTGACCAGCTTGTCACCTTAAAAATTAGAGAGTTAGGACCCTTTGAGGGCTAGGTTCAGCCATGGACAGCAATTTGAGGCTGTCAGGCTATACCTTAACNTGCTAGGCACCGTGAGCATGCTAAGTGTGGTTATTCTTGATGTGTTTCACTATGATGATATCTAGTTGATATGTATATTTGACATGTAGGCAAAAAGATCTAAGTGTGGTTATTCTTGATGCGTTTCACTGTGATGATATCTAGTTGATATGTATATTTGACATGTAGGCATAGAGATCTATTTTCCCCATGCTAGACAGTTATATGACATTTGATGATTTGCCATGTATATTTGATATATAGGCATAGAGATGTACATTCCTCATGCTAGACGAAATATGATAATTGATTGCTTGACATGTACATTGACACGTAGGCATATAGATGTACTTTCCTCATGTTAATTGGTAAATAGAAGTTCTGAACTGGTGTTGTGAATGGTTAAATATAGTTCTTTTGACAAACTCATGTTTAGTTGATTTCGGTGGTAAGATTTGGACTTTAACTGTCACACTCAAAAGCATGTCTACTTTCCCGTAACTGTGAACGAGCTGAGCATATATCTCTTAAGTTATTTACCCATACTGCCTTCATTACATTATTACGAGTTGTTATTGGCTATTGGTGTTGAACTTTGACCTTATTCAAAGTTCGTCACTGCTTTCAACTTGAGGTTAGGTTTGTTATTTATTGAGTACATGGGGTTAGTTGTACTCATACTACACTTATGCACCTCGCATGCAGATCTTGGAGTTGATGCTGCTGTGTATGGTGGGAGCTGGCGTTGAAGATGTACCTGCTTTCCGGATGTATCTGCCACTTGTTACTTGGTAGCCCTAGTTTTGTCCAATCTGTTTATGTATATTTTGAATTAGATGATGCATTTATTCTGTACAACCTTTTATAAATTCTAAGTCTCAGAACCTTCATTGATTTGTACTTACTTGTCCTTGGATTTTTGTATAAAAGTTAAGATAATTCTTCATTGATTTCTTATAAATCTCATTTGGATTGTATTGACTATTAGTTGACTTGCCTAGCGGGTTGGGTTAGGTTCCATCACGACTAGTTGGGTTTTTGGGTCATGAAAAGTTGGTATTAGAGATTTTCATAATTTCGACGAGTCATGAGCAAGTGTCTAGTAGATTGTTGCGGATCAGTATGATGACGTCCATATCTATCTTCGAGATGCTACAGGACATCTAGGATAAACTTCTCATCTTTTTTTCCTTATCGTGCGGCATTGATTTATCTTGAAGTGTATCTCTTTGAATTCCTTTCACTCACTCGTGTGTTATGTTGAGCGTCCGGGATCAGCTGTGCATCGACGGCTTGTGATTCCATGGATGAGGAGCGAGATGTGTTTTCTATGTTTTGGTGATAGGCCAGTCTGGAGGACTTGAGGTCGGGTTTTGACTACAGCGTGGTCTTCGTGGTTTTAGTTGTGCGAGTATGTACTTTTGGATTCCTATGTCCGGTAGTGTCCCCAAGAGCGGGACTGGTGGCTCAGTGAGTGGTTAGATGGCTACAAGATGAGTATGATGTGACTGCGGGATGTGTTCAAATGGCGTGGATGTGACGAGAAGAGTTTTCGGGCACGGGTTGATATTTTGGTTGACTTTGAGTATTTGATTAAAGATTTGACCTTTATCGTTTGGGTTGGTTTTCTTTGGCATTATTTGATATTTTTGAGTTGTTTTTTGCTAGTTTCGAGCCGGTCGAAGGTCGATTCACGCAAGATGACATTTCTAGAGTGTTGTTTGGCTTGCTCGGTATTGGATTTGGCTTGTTTGAGGTATGTAACTGTAAGGCCCCGTAAAATTTTGCCAGGGGATTCAAGTTTTGTGGTGCCGAGGAAGGGTGATGTGTACGGATGTAGATGTTAAGAATTGGGTCTTGTAACGGATTTCGGATGTTGTAAATTGGGTTCTATGATTTATGGATTAAGGTTAAAGTAAGGATCTTCAGTTAGGTTGTGATGTCAGGCTTATATGGATGAGGGTGACGCGGGATCACCCATGGGTATATGTGTAATGAATTTATACAGTAATTCAACGGCTCTAGAGCTCGCCGCGGTATGGACTTTTTGGGTTGAAGAATACATCGAGGTATTGGTGAATTTTTTTTGCTGAAGGGCCAGTTATGCGGTCAGATTTGCGATCGCGGATCCATTTTGCGGGTCGCATACCCGTCGCAGAGTTGAGCAGAAAAACGGTGGAATTTTGAAGGACGTTTTGCGGTCCATTCTGCGATCACATATCCATTTTGCGGTTCGCATTTTCCATCGTAGATTTGGCATGAAGAATTTTGTTGGATGATTCTGCGGTTCATTCTGTGACCGCATAAGTGGTCTGCGGACTGCAGACATGTCGCAGACCGGTCCAGGCCAACCCAGTTCCTGGCATCATTTTTGCGGCCCATTTTGCAGGGTGCATATCTGCTATGCGGTCCATTCTGCGACCGCAGACCTGAGTTTGAAGGGTCCATTTTCCTATTTTTATAACCCGACCCCATTTTGATAAATAGATTTTGAGGCTCATTTTGAAATGAATGTCTGGTAAATTTAGAGAGAGGTATGAGTATTTTAGAGAGAGAAGGAGAATGCCTAGCATTCTAAGCACCCATTCTTACACCAATCTTCAAGAATCAACGAAGCCACTCACTAGACCACCATCTATCCGGGTAAGTTCCCGTCCTATACCACCAATGCAAGTTATTTTAGGGTCTAAGAGTATTGTGGGATTGGAAATAGGCCATGCATGTGACAATAGCTTGTAGTATGTGGGGTTAATGAACTATTTTGGGTAGTTTCTTGCTTAAATTGGTTGAGGGAGGAAAGGATTACCATTGTAGAGCTTTGTAGTCTATTTTGCATACTAGGCGTTCGACAAAATTCATAAGAGTTATACGTACACCATGGGAATCGAATGCTCCTATTGTATTGTGCTTTCCTTCGGGAATGTATTCAAAGATGACCAATGTGTCGGAATATTACAATTTCAATCATATTTTTAATTGCAAGTTGTTACGCCCAATAGTGAAAGAAAACTCAATACGCCTAAGACCCCTATTATTCATATTCATGCTTAAGGCCTTGATCCCAAATGCTCTTATTGTTGATGACCTATAAATATGTTTGAAAGTGAAAGAACTAAAGTGAGATATAAAACGTGGCCATGGTTGTTGTAGCTAGTGCATTTGATTTGAAGTCGTGTTTAAATCGTACATCGTTGTGCCCTCCTTTATAAAATTCCCGATGTGATTTGAGTCCTTACGTACTCAAGAGATGAAATTGTGTATTGCCCTTTTGTGAAGAAGTATTTAAGAGGATATGGCGTATTACTTGCTTATGTTTTTTTTAACTCGTGTTCCGATCACAAGTCATTGTACTTTAAAAAGGGATCTAATGTGTTTAAAGCCTTCACTACTAATGAACTTAAAAAGTTGTGATTTCAAGAATATTCTATATGTTGATGTTTATGTTAATGACCCTTGAAAGTAAGGAAAGGAAAGTGTGAAATGTGAAATACGGCCACCGTGTCATGAAAGAAGAATCATAAGTATGGCCAAGAGAGCCAATGAAATAATAATGATGTTGTGAATGGTTGAAGTTACTAACGAGGCCATATATAGTGTGGAAGGTAATGAGGTGAACATAAAATATATTTGTACTTTTATTTCCTTTTGTGCAAAACAAAAATATTTTTGGGAGTATAATTAGCAAACCGAGGAAGGGTGGGTCATAAGGCCTACACCGGAAACTACACGTGCCGGTGTAGGGGTGGATTGTGATTATTCCCCTTAATTAGGATGAGATTGATATTAGCTGTGAATGGTAAAGTCAACCCACACGGTATATGTGGGAGGGCGACCTAGCCGATCGGGTGGAGACCTGACGCCATGTTGCGCACATAGTGGTACTACTCTTGGTAACACCTTTTTTCGCATCACATGTCAAACCACATTGTCCATGGGGAGATGGCCTAGCCGATCAGGCGTGATCGGATTCCGTGCTAAAAATACGGTGGTATATCGGTGCTAATGATCTCCCAACCAAAAATATATATTATTTTCGGTGTTTTAACTTGGCATTTGGATATTATTGATTGTTACTTATTGCTTCCATGGTGTTTCCCCTTCTGATATTGGCGTTCTACAACGAAAGAGGACATTTTGCTTTACATACTAGTACTATTCCATATGTACTAACATCCTTTTTGCTGGGGGCGTTGCATCTTCAATGGATGTCGGTGGTTCATCAGCGGGCAGCTTTGGTCCTCGTTAGCAGTCACTCTCTATTCAGCAGGTTTTGGTGAGCCCTACTCTACTCCGGGCCCGATGTCACTTGATGCTGTACTTTGTGTTTTGAGGTATAACTGGGGCCTTGTCGCCGACACTTTCATATTACTCTTCGGATGTACCTAGAGGCTCCGTAGACATAGTGTGAGTGGTGTTTCGTGTTGGGAATTAAACTAAAAGTGGTGGTATTTGGCAAACATGTTTTCCATCATATCTATAAACTAGTAATATTTTGGGAATCATAAATGAACCTCTTTGAATAATGGGAAAGGAATGTGTAGCACTTTACTCTTCTAATGTATATCCCTTGTTATTGATTTTTATATTGTTCATGGGTGAGGTTGGATAGAAGGCATCTATCAGGCTTGCCGGGGTATCTCGATTGAGCGCCAGTCGCGCTCCCCGATGTCGGGGCGTGACAGTAACATATCTAAAGTTGGACTTGAGGGTATTTAACCCTTGGAACTATGATATATATGAGAGGCATTTGGGTGATGCACGCGCCACGCAATGGGCGTGTGTGTGCACCAGAGTGTTCATGAGTTGGCTTTTAGGATATTATGGGATTATTTTGCTATCATGCCTTGTTAAATCCGTGTTTTCTAGACATGTATGATCATTTGAGTTCTGATTCATGTTCGAAATCATGTCTAGGGTATGTACTACCTCTTTGAGACTTGATAGGGCTATTCTTGCCATTTCTGAGCTATTTGCCTAAACTTTACACATACTCTCGGTCATGAAGATATACCTGTGAGCACGTGGTTTTTGCCCTACATGAATTACTCCCATAAACTCAAAACAAATAGTTTCTTTCAGTGTCTGCAATTTTGTGGATTTTTGTGGCATTTTTGCATTTGTCTGCGCATTTTATTTTGTTTAATTAATGAAAAAATACAAGAAAATATGTTGCATTTGCATGTAGGATTTAATTTTACAATTCTTGGGCTAAGTAGTAAATTAGTTATTTTATAGAAAAAAAAAATCACAAAAATAGTTTAATTTGCACCTTTGCATTTTTGATTTTGATTTGAGTAATTTTTCTCTTTAATTCGTTTTTAATTAATTATGATAATTTTTATTAGATTTAATTAGTGTTTATGTTTAAGTTGATTTAGGGATTAATTTAGGTGTTATTTTTAATTTTTGAAAAAAAAAAGAGAAGAAAAGAATTTTGGAAAATAAAAGAAATGGCATTAAAAAGAAAAGAAGTAGAAAAGGAATAATGAGAACAAAATTTGGGCCAAATCCACTCCTAAACCTGTCCAATACCACTCAAAGACCCCAGCCCAGTAAGTTATCTTTCAAACCCGGCCCAGATACCCTCCAAACCCGACCCATTCTCTAATACACACGCGAACGGAGACTCCCCAAGCCTAAATCCCTAATCTCTAAACGCGTACTGTTCCTTCATCCTCCTTACTCGAATCCAGCCCTAATACAGTCCAAATTCGGGCGAGTGAATCCCAAATCCTTAACCCACGCGTCCCTCCTTCTCTCATCTTGCCGTTGCTAACGGTTTCTGACACGAGATTCCCCTCCCCTCTGACTCGCTCGAATTGGGTATATCTCACAATTGGAAGGTTCTGGAGGCGGATTCGCTGGATGAGTGTGAGGCGTTGGATTGATTTCACTCAATCCGAGCCCCACATTCATCAAGGGATTCGTTTTCAAATAGGGTCAATTCCGATTTTGAGAAGGGGGACTCTGGAAAAGAAATTTGGAGAGAAAGGTTGAAAGGTTTCTTAAAAAACTCCTAGTTTTCTGATTCAATTTTCTTTTTCGGGAGGAGTTCTTTCAAAGGTTCAGAAAAACACATAGATTTTAATTTCTGACTTTGGTTTTTGAGTGCAAAAAGAGATAGAAATGAGCTGAGGTCATTCGACTGGTGGAGAGATTTAAGTTCTTCGACTTCGATTTTCTACTGTTGTCTTGCTGATCTACTGCTGAACCTCGCTAGGATTTTTTATTGGAACCCGAAGGTGTATTCGCTTCTTCTTTTGTAATTGTTATAAAAGAAGTTTGAAAGTTCAGGTTCAATCTCCTTCTCTTTTGCATTTCTGTTTTTATTTAAGTGTTCTCGAATTGTAGATTCTGTCCAAAATGGTTTGTTTTGTTCTGTGATCGAACTTCATGAAGGAGTCGAGTTTGGGTTCATCATTTAATCCTGATTTGTAGTCGAAACGGTTTTTGGTGCATTATTCTCGCTGATGAGTCTCTTCTCGATGGTGTGATGTATTTGAGTATGTTCAGTTAGTAGAAGTTGATTTTGAGTGGTCGTTTTCTATGCTTATATAGTTTAACTGTTATCATGATGTTGAGTTTTCGTTTGAGTCCAGATCTCGTCGATTTCAAATAGCTGTTACAGTTTGGTTAGTCTGTCAGTGTGAAACTGCTCTTGCCTGTTGAAACTTGGAAGATGAATCATAGGTCTGCTTGGTTTTGAACATGACAGTGTGAGTATAAAACGTTGCATTTGAGCTGGTATTAGTTTCTGTCTAAATAGGCTCTCACGAGAAGAATGCTAGAGTCCTCTGTTCATTAGTTTATTAGTGGAGATATGCTAAAGTTTATCTTGTTTGCTTAATGGGTACAATGGGTTCATCCTTCTTCTATTTACCCCGTACCACTGCATGAGGCGTGTTCGAGTGGATAGTTCTGTGTCAATTGTGCCATTTTTGAGTTATTTTGTGAAAAAACTGGCGTGGTTGTGTTATTTTGGTTTAAAGGGATGAATTAGTTTTTCTTTTGTGGAAGGTTTTCATTGTCTATTTCCGAGTTGATAGATAGGAACTGAAGATACGTGCTTGTTTGGGAGTTTCTTCTGCTGTAAGAATCTGGAAAAAAAAAAACCACCTTCATCACATGTTGGGAGTGAGTTAATGGTTGGCTCTGTTAGTCAATTCCAATACAGCATGGTGTGCCAACTGGTTTTCAGAAACTCAAAGATGTGGATTTCAAAAATAAGCATCATTACTGTTATGATCTCTTGTTTTATTAAAGTGACTTGAAGCATGTTTAGTCTGCATTTGAGTTGAATCATTTCATTTGTTGAAACTTCAAGGATGGGATTCCATTCCCCTGATTAAATGGTCTTTGTTCTAACTGATGGGCTGTGGTGCATTTTGGACCAGCCTGCCATCTGAAGTTGTTGCATTTTCCTCCAATAGTTGTAAGTCTGAAGTCAAGATAAGTCTTAAGGGGACCATTTTGATTTAAATTGATGTGTACACGGTTTGAATGGAAACTTTCAAGAGCCTTTTCAATCTGGCATTCCAAAGGGCATAACAGAGTTCTTCAGGTTGCCTATATTAATCACGCTATGTCCGCCATATGCATCAGAAATGAAGTCATAGGCATATTTGAATCCCTTTTAAGTTCGAGATGTTAGTTGAGCGTGCATCCTTTTCCTGGTAAAGCCTAAGTATTAGTGAGGTAATTTGTGAGTAAGTTAACTTTCGCCGAGTATTTATGGTCTGAATATCATCGTCTCTGCCAAGTTTTCGCTATTGCTGGACATGAAATTTTCTGTGTGTCGCGCATGATTATCTAATTCCTGGGTTACTTTCTTTGGTGTCAATCAGTTGAAGTGGAAATGTGAGCCATGGTGGTTTGCTTAAATTGTTTTCTCAAGCCAAAGCCTAATCATTTGTCTTAGTGTTCTTTTGTGAACTTAATTTTGAGTTGGCTGCTTTAGTTTTCTAGTCCTTCTGGTATGCTTGGCTATAGTGCCATGTGATATTAGGTCTCGTATTAGATGAGCTTGACTTTTCATTTGCTTCGTCTGATCATGAGAAATAGGCAATTTGACTTGTTACAACATACATGTGTTCGACCAATGTCCTTCTTTGATCGCCAGTCAGTTGGTCATCTTTACCTTGTGGTATGCTTTAGCAAATAGCCCCGAACTAAAAATGAGCAAATTATGAACATCCGTAGTTTGCTTTAAGTTGAATGCGAATTTTTGAAATAAGTTGAGGTGTGCCATGCCAAACAAAAGTGACAATTGCATGTCCCCCGTTTAATTAATTTTGTTTTATCCTTAGAATTTGGGGTGTGCCATTTAGCGAAATTTCTATGGCCCCCGCAAAGTTAACAACGCGTAGTTGCTTTTAGGCGCGTTATTTAATAATCTACTTTCCTAAATTCGGGTGCACATTTATGTGACCCAAATCCAAATCTCAACGTTAGATGAAATGTGTTATGGGCTACGGGTGCATTTATGTGACGTGGCCCGAAACATATTTTAAAGAGCGTTGCAATATTTCTTAAAATAATAATAAAAGCGGTTTACGGTTAAAAAGCACATAAGCTAAAACATGTTCTAAAATCAGATAAATCCAAGTATAACAGTTGAGTGACCGTGCTAGAACCACGGAACTCGGGAATGCCTAACACCTTCTCTCGGGTTAACAGAATTCCTTACTCGGATTTCTGGTTCGCGGACTGTTAACAGAGTCATAATTTCCTCGGTTCGGGACAGCTCTGGCGACTCTGCTGGGGATACAAACCCAGAACTTCGGTTCAGGGTTCAAGAATTCGAGCTCAGTTAAATTGTTATATTTGTCTTTATTTGATTTTGCTACATGTTGCATGCCTTATGTGCTAAATGTTTAACCGCTTTGATATTATCTGAACTGTATATAAACTGTGCCGAAACCCTTCTCTTCTCACCTCCGGGGATGTGCTTACTGGTTGAGACTCCCTATTCTGTTAGTGTCATACCCTGAAATAAGAAAGAGGCTCGGACAAGTTACTAAGCCGGACGATCTTGCGGGTCCCCGGTACGTAGCCCCCTCCTCGACTCGAGTTGTTCGCTCGGGTACACAATCTAGAACATATACCGAGGCTTTGAACCTAGAATAACTTGACCTCATGCCGGATCCCTAGTAGGAACGCTTATCTGCATCATGTGCATTTTGACTTAGGGGACTCAACACAAGGGTTGGGTCCGTCTAGGACAGGTGTACCCGGAATAATGGACCATCTTAATGCATCCTACTTGTGCATTTATCTGTTTTGGACTCGCATGCTGACCGGCTTTGAATATCTGGAAAAATTGAAAAAAAACAAAAGAGGAAAAGAGAAAATAGCAGTGTAGAGAATTATTTACCTATATTTAGAAAAATCAATGTCCAAGTAGTGCCGAAATTCTGCCAGATTTTGAGAAAAATGAAAAAACAAAGAAAAGTTTTTTTTAGTTTAGTTAGTTTAGTTTAGTTTGTTTTGTTTGCCAATGGAAAAGAAAAAAAAAAGAGTTTTATTTTCAAATAGTTTGTGGAAATAGAAAATACAAAAAGAGTATTGTTTTCCAAAATAGTGTATTTGTCAATAAAGAAGAGTCTTGTTTTCAAAAATAGTTTGGTTTATTTGTCCGAACTACGCAGGTTTGATTCTCACCGGATGTGAGATACGTAGGCAACCCTCATCGGGTCCAACCACCCTTTCTCAAAAATAGCCAAACAATGCCAAATTTTTTAATTTTGTCAAAATAAGTCGGGTGCCGCCATTCTTGTTTAAAATAAGCCGAATGTCCCCAAAAGGGCGCCGGAAGGCTGTTTTTGCAAGAACAGCCACCCTGAGTCATTTTAAAATGGTTTGCGGGCACAGCCTTAAAATCTCCCTCCGGAAGTGTTGAGAGGCCGTATTTGCAAAACTAAGTCTTTGCTTTCTTAAATAAATTTTTTGAAAAATAGCCACTTTTCTTTTAAGTCACAATAAGTCAGCTTTCTTTAAATAGTCACACTTTCCTTTAGAACTCCTTGTCCAGGATGACCCAGTTGACCTTGAAACCTTCTCAGTCTTGCGCAGGCCCGTGGCGATGCCGAGTGATACCTCGCGGGCCCCAGGGTTTGAAGCTTTGATGTATTACTAGTTAATCGAGTCTGTATTTTTGTTTTTGAGTCTGTTTTTGTAACTTCCCTTTTGAGAAAAAGAAAAACAAATAGTCTGGTAGCTTTTGTAATCGCTGTTGTTATTAATGAAAAATTGAGAAAAATTCCCCAAAATTGTTTCATTAGTTTCGCATTCAATTTGCAAGAACTACGCTTGGTCTGATTCATGCGGGGTCATGATACGTAGGCAATCTCCATAGGATTCGACCGTAACTGAATAAAAAAAAAGGAAAAACAAGAAAAGAATGAAAGGAAAGAGGTGGAAAACAAGAAAGGAAAGAAAAACAAAAGAGGGAAACAAAAACAAAAGAAAATAAGAAACCAAACAAAAGCAAACAAGAGAAAATAAAAGGGAGCAAAGGAAAGAAAAGAGCGGAAAAACAATTTTGAGGAAAGGAGCGAATAGGAACAAGGAAAAACCAAGGCAAAAGAAAAAAAGAAAAGAGGGAAAAATAAGAGAGAAAAGAAAAAGAAAAGAGGGAAAGGCAAGAAACAAACAATGGAAAACACGAGGGAAGAATGAGAGGGAAGGCATGGCAAATAAAGAAAAAGGAAAGCCGGGATGACGCATGCAACCAAGCGAAGTCATAATAGAAATGGTTAACTGCTTAGGTGCATTCATTCCCCAAAAGGGCGGCTATCTATTTGTTAATGCTCTAACCACTAACAAAGTTGTTGTTGATGATGAGTCCAGGCAGGTGATTTAGTTGGTTGGCATCCTGGCAACTCATTCCTACAACACCCAGTCAAAAAATAAACTGAACATGACAGGCCAAGAATCAGATACCAGTATCATGGACCCGTCAAAAGAGGTAGACGTGGTGGATGTCAAAGCAATAAGGGAAGAGATGTATAAGTTGAGGCAGCAGATGGCCGAGATGCATCAGGCCTGGGCTAAGGGTCAGCCGGCGCCAATTTACCCCGCCAATCCAGCATATATCCCACCTTTGGCTCAGTCCCAGGAGCTTCCTACTGTGAATTCCTCGCCAACTTTCCCTTTCTACCAACAGAGTTATGGCACCACCTCCTGTCCTCCCCAAGCTCCACTACCCAAACAAAACCCTCCTCCACCAATTACCCCTGTCTTTGTGGCGCCTCCACCTGCCACATTGCAAAGATCTTCCAGTGAGCCACTGTTTCAAGCTCACGACGGTCAGTACTATCCTCCCGAGCCTACCTTTAAAGCTCCCGAGACATATTCTTACGCTCCTCACTTTGAGCTCCCGGTGGAAACTGACAAGCCGCTTAAGAACCCGGAACAGGAAGAGATGCTTCGAAAAGTAAAAAGCCTGGAGCAATCCTTCAGGAACATGCAAGGATTGGGTGGCCTACAAGGATTTGTGCTTGTTTCCCGATGTCCAGTTGCCAGCAGGATTCAAGCTACCCAAGTTTGACTTATATGATGGACATGGTGATCCGGTAGCCCATCTAAGGGGATTCTACAGCAAAATGAGAGGAGCTGGGGGAAGGGACGAGTTATTAATGGCATACTTCAGTCAAAGTCTAAGTGGTGCGGCCTTGGAATGGTACACTCGACATGATCATGCTCGACGGTACACTTGGGATGATTTGGCCCAGGCGTTTGCATGCCACTTTCAGTATAATCTCAAAATTGTCCCGGACCGTCTGTCACTGACTAAAATTGAGAAAAAGCCCGGGGAAAGCTTCAGAGAGTACGGTTTCCGGTGGAGAGAGCAAGCGGCAAGAGTCGATCCTCCAATGAAAGAAAGCGAGATGGTTGATTACTTCTTGCAGGCTTTGGAGCCTACCTACTATGGTCACTTGGTGTCGGCAGTGGGAAAATCTTTCAACGAGGTAGTAAAAATGGGAAGTATGGTAGAGGAGGGGCTTAAATCCAACAAAATCATGAGCTATTCTGCAATCAAGGCAACTACCCAGGCTATCTAGAGCGGCACTGGAGGGGTAGTGGGAAAGAAAAAGAACGAAGATGTGGCAGTAGTTGAATCAAGAGCTTGGTCCAGGGGCCCATCACCATATTACAACCAACCTCGACCCCATCACACTCCATATAGCCCGCCACAACACTATCCCCACTTCTCTGTCCACCATGTCCAAACATACCCCCAACATCCTACCCATGCGCAATGGCGCGCCCCCATCCCACCATATGTATCACGCCCCAAATTCGAGGGACATGACCGGCGCCCGACCGGGTAGCCCCAGCCAAGCGAACCTAGGTGCCTTTCCTAACCCCCCATGTTACCCCATGTTTTCCTTACTCAATTATTCCAAGAATTTGCCAAATAATTAATTAAGAACACTTTTTCATTTACAAAACACATACATACTTACATAATAGTAATGAAATCACCAACTCGTTACCAATGTATGAAAATACGGATCTACACAAGTTTCTAACCCACATCTATTGTCTAAGGAGCCTCTAAAAGTACAACAGGATAATATAGTATTTGCCGGTAACAAGGCTCCGGCTATACCTTACACAAAATAAAAAATAAGACTCCGAAAACAAGCGGCCTGAGCCACGCAGGGCCCCGAGAGGAAAGGGGCTCACCAAAAGCTGATGGAGGATGAAGGGGAGCTACGATCGGTGGACTGGAGTACCAGCTACGGATCCACCTACAATCATAACACGAATGTAGCGCCCCCGGCAAAAGGGACGTCAGTACATTTGAATTGTACTGGTATGTATGAACAAACTTTGCTCCAAGTAAACTCGAACCATAAGCAAGTAAGTAGCAGCAATAAAAGCGACAGTCAAATCCACAAGGAGGGAACAATTAAGCCAACATGTATACAATCTCTCCTCCATAAACAAGCATGTAATTGCAATAGAAATAACAATCAAATCCACAAAGAAAGAGCAATCCAACAAGTTTACAATCTCTCCTGTTTCCCCTTCCACATTTCCACATCAATTATTTCACAATTTGTTCATAGTTCATTTCAATAGCGATTTCGATCGCTTTCCAACCTTATTACCTCGGCCACCCTTATTACCTCGGCCACCCTTATCACCACAACCCACACCTTATTTCTTCGTGTTGCGGCGCACAACCCGATCCCACCGAACAATCACAATTCACAAACAACACAACAACAACAACAACAATTCACAAAGAATAACCACAACAATCCTCAAGAAACAACAACAATGACCCTCAAGGAACAACAACAACAATTTACATAAACTTCCATAGCCATCAATACCACTTATGTTACTACAACGGTTATTCTGAGCACATCAATTCCAATTTCCTTCCATTACTTGTTTCACAGTTCTTACCACATAGCACATTCACAATCGCAAACTTGGTTTATTTCTGATTACTTGCATCAATATAGCGAAGGCACAACCACAATCACTCAACCATACCAATCACAGGAATTTCACAAACAAATCACGTAGAAATCACATACCAAGCACTCAAACACCCAATCAAGGCGATTTTACGAGTTCAAGGTTAGCCATACATACCTGGAGCCGAGTTCCCTTTTAACTTCTATTTCCAAGTCACCAAATGGTCAATCTAGTGCACAAGTTAACACGTATGACTTAGAAAAGAAGTTCACAATTTCTACTCAAACTTATTTAGGTCATCAACCCATCTTTGTACCATCTTTTACTCCTACCCAATTACTCTCACTAGGTTTTAGGCTATAGAATGACATGCATGTATGAGTTCAACCACTATTTTCAAAGACCAATGCATGAGACTCCCCCTCCCCCTAGTTTAAACCAGAATTTTAGTGAAAAGGGTTAGGGATGTTACCTGCAAAAAAAAAGGGGGATGAAGATAAGCTTGAAATTTCTCGGCCCGGATGGTTTTGAAGAATCAAATTTTGGAGAAGATGACTTTCTCTCTCAAGACCCTCTCTTCCTCTCTCTTATTTTGTGCAGAAGATCATTAAAAATGAGGGGCTGGGGGTGTTTTATTAAAAAGGGGGTCGGGTATAAAATTTAGAAAATAGAAGCCCGAGCAAGATCTGCGGTCGCATTCTGCGATCGCAGAACTGAAATGCGGTCCGCAGATTGGACCGCAGAATTGCCCCCAAAACTCTGATGATTCTGTTTGGGTCTGCGACAGGAATGCGGTCCACATTCCTGTTATGCAGTCGCATTGTGCACCGGAGAACTGACCTTCACAAATCCTTGAGGAACTTATGCGATGATTATGCGGTCCGCATATTGGTTATGCGATCGCATAATAGACCGCATTTTCAACATTAATTTTGACAACTCTTCTGTTCCACTCTGCGGTAGAAATGCGGTCCGCATATCAATTATGCGGTCGCATTTTGGACCGCATCTTGATCTCAAGTTTAACCAAACCACAGCTTCACTATGCGGTAGGAATGCGGTCCGCATACCAGATCTGCGATCGCATTCTTGACCGCATAATGGCATTTTTCGGGGAAATTGATTCTTTTGATTTTTTTTTCAAGCTTAGATCAATACCAAGGGGTTTTGAGTTGACACCACAAGATACTAGGTTTTGAGCCAAAAATTTTACGGGGCCTCACAGAAACCGCCTGAGCTAGGCTAGTGCAAACTGATAATATCTGAGCCAAGGCCTCCTGAAGACCCGGAATCACAATAGACACAGCTGGTGCCTGAACTGGTGCTGCTAGAGGGTCCACAGCTGGGACCTAGTCCTGAATTGGGGCAACTGGTGGATTTGCAGGTGCTGCCCTCGCCGCTCTGCCTCTACCACGACCACGGCCGCGTCCTCGGCCTCTAGTGGCCCCGGCTGGTGGTGGTGGTGGTCGTCCACCCTGTCCAGTAGCGCGCATCCTCACCATCTGTGATAGAATGAAACAACAGAAGTTTAGTACTCGGATCAACAAATTCGCACGACAAGAAGTTCAAGAATGTGAAGCTTTCCTAAAGGTTCTGCAGCCTCTCGAGGATAAATACAGACGTCTCCATACCGATCCGCGAGACTCTACTAAACCTGCTCATGACTCGTGAGACCTATCTAACCTAGGCTCTGATACCAACTTGTCACGACCCTAAATCCCAACCCGGTTGTGATGGCGCCTCTCGTGAAGACAAGGCCAGGCGACTAACCCAATTTACCTTTTTAAACAGTTAATCAACATAAAACAGTCTAAAACATGATTTAATAGTAGTAAGTAGCGGTTAATATCGACAAAGTGTGGAAATATAACCCAACACAGCCCTAACCGGGGTGTCACAAGTCATGAGCATCTATAAGTCATAATACAAGTCTGCTAAGTCTGTAAACTAGTACATCTATCTGAAACATGCTAGAAATGATAAAGGAGGAGAAACACGGAAACTGCAGATGCCATGTAGCTACCTCATGTACTCCGAATGTTCGCCTGAAGCTGGAAGGATCAGCACTCGGGAGCGGAACCAGCTACGCCTGAATCTGCACACAGGGTGCAGGGAGTAAAGTGAGTACTCCAACTCAGTGAGTAACAAATGTAAATAATGACTGAAAGTAAGAAAACACGTAAGGCACAAGGCATTCGATAATGAAGCAGTAAAACCAGTTAAAAACAATAAACCAGTGAAAAGTCACGTAAAAATCCTTTTTCCAATAATGAACAGGTAATTGATAGACAATTAAGGTATAGTAAATAAATAGAAGCTCGCCCCTCGGGCACAGTATCCACAAATTCGCCCCTCGGACAACATCTCAGAACAATACCAGCCCCTCGGGCTCAATCTCACAACATAATGGGTACCCGCGCTCACTGGGGGTGTGCAGACTCCTGGAGGGGCCCCTTACGGCCCAAACGCAATAATAAGCCATCTCGTGGCATCAAATCTAGGCCCTCGGTCTCATATCAATCAAGCCACCTCGTGGCGTACATATCTCAGGCCCTCGGCCTCGAATCAATATCAGTGTTTCCTCACAACATAGGCCCTCGGCCTTACTCAGTCAAAGATCCTCACAAGCCCCTCGGGCAATAGTAAAACAATGTTTCTCAGCCCAAAAATCATTTATAATATCATTTAAGTCTCAAAACTGAGCAAAAATGGCTGAGTAGTAAAACAGTAGAAAATAACATGACTGAGTTCAAGTAGTAAGTCAAAATAGTGAGGAAATATCAATAAAAAGGCCCCGAAGGGTTCAAATAGTTGGCACGAAGCCCAAATATGGCATTCAGCCCAAATCATAATGATAGCAAATAAGTTTCAGTCAAATATGCGGTAAAATGTTAACCGAGACGGGCCAAGTCACAATCCCCAATAGTGTATGACCCCACACTCGTCAACAAGCGTGTGTCTCACCTTAACATAGCACTACGATGTGCAATCTGGGGTTTCAAACCCTCAGGACATCATTTAAAATCATTACTCACCTCGAACCGGCTAAATCTCTAGCTCGTGACGCCTTTGCCCCTCGAATCAGCCTCCACACACGTCGAATCTAATCAAAATCAGAACGAGGATGTCAAAATATGCTAAGGGAACAAAGCCCAAGCGAAAACAATCAATAAAGGGCACAAATCCCGAAATTACCAAAACCCAAACCCCGGGCCCACGACTCGAAATTCAGAATTTTTCACACCAATGGATTCCTTATCTCCCCACGAGTTCATACATATCAAGAATACTAAAATCGGAGTCCAAATGACCCCTCAAATTCTCATTTAAAGGCTTCTTAAACTCAAGCCTTAATCCCCCATTTTTAGCCCTTAAATTCCTTAAATTACAGCCTTAATCCATGAAATACTACCATAGAAATGTGTTTTAGGTCCAAAATTCTTACCTCAACGAAGTTCCCTTGAAATCCCTCTCTCAAATCGTCCAAAAAGCTCCAAGGCTGAAGTCAAAAATGGTGAAATAACACAATTGGCGAAGGACTTCTTTTAATTCTTCTGCCCAGTTATTTCGCATCTGCGGCACTATAGCCGCTCCTGTGGTACCGCATTTGCGGTTATTCCTCCGCTTGTACGAAATTCACTTAAACGCCCAAAATCCATCTGCGATAAGCCTTACGCACCTGCGACTCCGCAGGTGCGGTCCCACACCGCACCTGCGGTTCCTGGAAAAATCTCAAAATCCCGCTTCTGTGGTTCATCTCACGCACGTGCGGCGCCGCACCTGCGGTCCCCAAACTGCAGGTGCGAAAACACCATAAGTAGCAATCCAACAGCTGCAATAACACCTCAAACTCTTTGTTAACTACCCGAAATCACCCCGAGGCCCCCCGGGACCTCAACCAAAAGCACAAACATAACCTAATACCTTATTCAAACTTGTTCCAATCATCAAAACACTTCAAACAACATCAAATCAACCAAAACACCCCGCGGATTCAAGCCAAAGTTTCTAAAAACTTCCGAATTCCTCTTTTGATCAAAAACCCAACCAAACCTCGTCCGAATAACCTAAAATTTTGCACACACATCCCAAATGACACAAGGAATCTACTGCAACTCTCGGAATTCCATTCCGACCCCTATATCAAAATCTCTCCTACCAACCAGAAATCGCCAAAATATCAACTTCGCCAATTCAAGCCTAAATCTTCTCCAAACCTCCAAAACCCATTCCGATCACGCTCCTAAGTCCCAAATCACCTCCCGAAGCTAAACGAACCATCGGAACTCACATCCGAGCCCTCTAACACATAAGTCAATATCCGATTGACTTTTCCAACTTAAGCCTTCTAAAAAGAGACTAAATGTCTCAAACTTCACCAAAACCAATCCGAATTCAATCCGACCAACCCGATACCTCAAAACACAGATAAACAAAATATAAAGAAATAGAAATGGGGGAAATGGAGTGGTAACTCATGAGATGATTGGCCGGGTCGTCACAATTATAAGCACAAATGCATGACTTCGATTGGTACCAACAATTAAACCAACGCATATGAATTGCCGAACACTTTTCATGAACTTCATTACACTTCAAGTGCTCAAGCACTATGCAAATCAAAGTAGCAAATCAAGTCATGACACTAAAGCTTCAAAATTTGCCTCTCTATCACAATTATCTCTCTTTGGTCATTCCTTCCAATTCAATATGGGATTAAATTCACAACTCAAATCTCATGTGCCCTCACCTTTAAGAGAGAATCTTACACTCATAAATCTTAATTCAAAACAAAAATGGGATGTCAAATGGAAAGAATTCACTCTCTCTCACAAAGATGTTCAAATGCATACAAGTAGTACCATAGGCTTGCCCTTCATGTATTTCTCCACTAATGTAGACAACTTGGTTCAAAATCAATTAGGACTTAAAGGGTTGTAGTTTAGGCTTTTGGTTAAGGTAGGGAACAATTTTGGTTAGAGTGACTCAAAACCTCCCCAAGCACTACAAAATTTACAATTAAAGTCCACTTCCTTCAAAAATATTTTCCATCCTTTCTTCACTTTTCATTCCACACCTAATCTTCACTTTATTCACAACTTCTCATTATTAATTTAAAAAAAAATTCTTCCTTCCTTTTCAAAATCAAGGAAGGTTTCACTTTTTATCATTTTTTTTCTCCACCTTTTTAAACAACTTCCACATCACAACTTTTCCAACCTTCACCCCCAAACTTAGGCTTTTAGCCTATGTTTACACTTTTAAAGTACTTAGGGAGGTAGGGTGCCAAAAGCTAGATCAATAAAGAACAAAGGAATAAAGCTTGTAACATGGTTGCCAAAGAACAAGGTTAAAGGCTCAAAATGGGTTGACTAGGGAAAATATTCAAGGGTAGGAAATTTAAGGCACAATGGCGGTCAAAGGAAGGTGTAATATCATTTTTCAAACCATGTTAGTCTATGATTTCTCCTTGAAGCACATTCCGGGCAAGTTCTAAACTACAAGTAATGCAAAAGAGCTCACAATAAATCTCACCACACATGGCACATGAACACTCAAGTGAAATACAAATCCAAAATCCAATTGAAACCAATGACTCAAAGAGGTTACATATAGCATAGGAAGCTATTTAGTGAATCAAAGAGCCAAAATTTGAGTCTAAAAGTCATGACATCTTTACTTCAATTATTTTTCTTTTTCAACAACCAAAAATTCATATGCCGAGGTTTAAATCATGTTGGTACCAAGCAAGCCACAACTTGGTCAATGGACACAAACCCCAACTCAAACCATTTATTCTTCCTAAATTAACATAAACTATATCTAAACTACAAGACTAATTCCCTTAAGAAAGTTGTCTATCTATCCATCATCGGGAAAAGTCGACAAAAATTTACTAAAAATTACCCGGTTCAAGAAGAAAATTGGCATCCTTGGAAAAAGAACCGTTGTACAAAGAAAACCAAGGATATTGCCACTAACATAAAACATACTATAAATAAAATTAAGATTAAAATAAATAAAAATAAAAAAAATTAAGAAGCTAGTAACCAAAATCAAGAAGCCACGCTCCTCCTTCTCTCTTCTTTCTCTCTCTAGACTTTGGCGTTTTTCTTGTGATCTTGGCAGCCATGGCTGCTGCGAGCTCTCCCCAGCCTTTGGCTGTGGGAGAGACAACCCAAAATCCTAATGAAACACATCCCAATATTAATCCAAAACAAACGTATGCTGCCCAGATTCATTCCAAACAATCTGCTACAATTGCGTCAAAGTTAGAATTGTTTCCTGTTAGTGTCGTTCATGGAGAGCCAGTGATTGAATTCACTATGGATCAAGTTAATGAATTCACAAGGGAAGAAGGACTACATCAAGCTGTCGTTGTGAAGTTCTCTTATGGAAAGCCTGAATTACTGGAGATTAGAAAAAAATTTCGACGCAATTCGACGTTCATGGTCGCTGTAACATTGGACAGCTTGAATATCGTCACCTGTTGGTTAGATTCGACCTTTATAATGATTATGTTCAGTTCTTTTCAAAGACAACTGGATATATTAAATCTTAAGGTGATGAATTCTTTTTTAGAACTTTTCCATGGACGTTGGGATTTAATCCGAAGGAGGAAACGTCCATGGCAGTCGTGTGGATTTCCTTCCCAGGTTTGCCACCTAATTTCTTCGCTAAGAGGTCGTTAATGTCTATCGCTTCAGCTGTTGGTAAGGCTCTTGCTGTGGACAAGGTGACATAAGAAAGAACACGACCTAGTGCTGCTAGGGTCAAGGTAATTGTCGATTTGCTCGACAAACATCCTAAGAAGGTTAAGCTACAGATAGTGGACAGAATTTCGGGTAAAATAATCGTGCACTATCAGGAGGTGTTGTATGACAATCTTCCTAAATATTGCACTTATTGCAAGCATCAAGGACATGACAAAAAGGTGTGTCGAATTATGAAGGAACAAACTGGAATAGAGGTGTTAACAGAGGAAGTAATAGGGGCAGCATCTCAAGGTGATCGTGGTTTAGTCGAGGCGGATGGTTCAGTTATGGAAAAACTACAAGGCGATGCTAGGGAATACCTCAATGCAAAAAGAGCTGGTCAAATAATGGTTTTAAATTCAGAAGTTACCAGAAATAGTGGACAGCAGCAGGTGTTAAGGTTACAAGGTGATATCGAGGCAGCAACAATAGCTGGACCAAAAGCAATTTTAACTAATGCTAATATTTCTGATGGTGCACAGATTTACAACATGTCTGAGATTTCAAAGAATGTTAATATTGTTCCTGTAGATCGTGCCTTAGCTAGGATGTCTCAAGCTATGGTTATAGAAGCAGGAAATAGGGTCTTGAATGAACGAGGTAATGGCAGTGTTATAGTAACAGTAGCAGGAGATGTTGAGGCTTTGGAGTGTGTAGATGTTACAGCCTCTAGGGCTGTGAATATGGAAAATTCAGCTGGATTGGTGCAAAAACCTACTGATCCTAAGATTAAAAGTGCTGGGCGTTTGGAGGTAGCTGTTGCACAAAAATCTGAAGTTCAAGATGTTTCTGCTGCAATTGAAAAGGCTTCGAAGGAACATGATACAAGTATGGATAAAAATATAGGATATCCAGATGGTGATTTTCAAGGTGCAAAGTTGGAGACTAATGCTGCACTGAAAGCAACAGGTGATCGAGCTATTGCACCTGTTGAACCTATGGAGAAATTAGCAGTAGCAGGTGTTGTCCAAACTTCTGGGGTTACTGCACATATTTATGATGCAAAGGATGTTATGGCAGAAGGAGATCAACCTAATGTTGGACATGGACAGGAAGGTGTTATGGCTAATATTTCTCATACACCAACTGGAGCTGAACAGCAAAAAATTGCAAGGCAAATCTCTGACAGAGAAGCTGTTGCACAAACTTCTGGGGTTGAAAAAGCTGAGATTAATAGCATATTGTTGGAAAATAGAATTAGGAATGTAATTAAGGAAGCTAAGGGAGGAGATCTGAGCAAAAAGGAAGGAGATTGGAATGTAGTAACATCTAGAAAATCTCTTGCAAAGACGGGGGGTTCACCAAAATTGCAGAACCAAAGTGTTCGACGTATTGACAGTAAAATTGGTTCCAGCTCAAATAATTTTGATCTTCTTGCTATTGATGAGGATCCTGAAGGTGATGTAACAGGTTCAAATGGTAATGCTATGTCCAAACAACTAGTTCCAATGCCTAGCAATGAACGGGGAGGGCAAGGCAGTCTAGAATTGGTTGAAGAATTGGGTATTCGACGAAGTAACTCAAAGGATAATCTGGAGAATGAAGTCCAAGCCCATAGTTCCAATGCACCTATAATACACTTTTCAAATCCCCAAGTAGAACAAATCATCAAAGATGCACAAAAAGAAATGATGATGAAGACTGTCATGGTTAAACAACCATTGGTCACCTTAAACACCTCCGTATTTGATGTACCCTCTCAATCAGTTGAATCCTATGGGGAGTTTGTAGGAGAATCTGGGCAGAATATATTATCAACTAGGAACAATAGTGAGATTATCCAAGCTAAGGTGAGGGGAATGGCTATCAATTCTAAATTGTGGAAAGACCAACGTGAGGAGGATGATGAAGAGGATTGGGATGATGGTTTTGCAGGGTACTTATCTGAAGAACCTGAGCAGGAGGAAGATCGTGACAGTACAGGTGAAGAACTGGAATCAGTTGCAAGGCCACAACTTGATGGGGCACCACGTGCATCAACCAAGAGCAAACTAAACCTTAATGCTCCAATGTTTATTCCAAGAAATTCTTCTGCTGCTGCCAATCGAAATGCAGAACCTGGTAATTTGATTCATAATGCAGCGACACCATCCAAACATATAGTTCCAGTTGTTGTTACAAGACAAAATGCAGAAACATCTACAGCTATGCTGCAGCATCAGCAACAACTCATTCCAAACACTTTAGCTGCCAGTCATACTGCACAACAACATGCTGCAACTTCCTCCAAGCAGATAGTTCCAGTTCATACTACAAGCCAAAATGTAGGAGCATGTACATCTAATCTGCAGCAACAGCAACCTAATCCAAATTCCTCAACTGCAATTCTAACTGGTGATCGAGAAGCAGAAGTAACAACAAAAACTGGACAGCAGCAAATAGCTATTTCAGTAGAGGAAAGAAAGCTGTTGGATGCAATGGTGAGTTCCAATTTTGTAAATCCTATTAACCTTACTGCTTGTAGCACTGGTCCTGTGAGTAAGAGCAGGAACAAGCTGCAAAAAATAGAACAACATCAAAGCAAGGCAATGGTGACAAATACAAAGGGACAATCTGCATTGGTGACACTAGACATCGTCCAAAATGCTCCACAATCTGTGAACGTGGGGAGAGACTTATATGAAGAAGGAGAGGAAGATGCAATGTTACAACAGTGCAGGGCTGAGGCAGCAAGAAAAGGGGATTTATCACCCATGCATAGCGGAAAAAGTAAGAAAACTCGTACAAGGGATAAAAGTTGGGACGGTAGGGTAAATGAAGATGTAAACATAAGGAGACTCCCAATGAGAATTGCGAAGCAAAAACAGGCCATCCAAACTACATCCACAAAGTCCAATCGTTCAAAGAAGAAAGCATGAATTTTGAAGACATTTTGAAGAAGGTGGAGGAGGAAGACAAGCAACTACAAATTAAAGATTTCACAAGATTAGAGAAGAGAGAGCACCATTGCTATTTCTTCATCTTTTTATTCTACCATCACATTAGCATAGTTCTATGTAATATCATCACAGAGTATATTATAAACTCTGTGATGATTATAGAATATCTAGTTCTAGCTAGTTCTTTCTTTTTACATGCATGTTAGTAGGTGAGGCTTTTTCTTTGCCTCAATAGGATTAGTAAGGTAAGGTTTAGCCCAGTTTGTGTTGCTCTAGTCCTATGCCTTTGGAAAGATATCCAAATGGCTATGAGATTATATGCCCTCGTGAGACTTTTCCGGTAGCTACACCATGATTCCTCTACATGAGGCTGCCATAAGGGCAATGTGAGGCGCAGAGGAGTGATTATATAGCCAAGGCATCGAGGCAACACTACTGGTACTATTGTGCCCCTTACTTGTACTTTTCCTATGTGGTTCTTTTTTTGCTTTTATTATTAATAAAACTAGCCCTAGGCACCTGCCTAGTGGATTTGCTAAAAAAATAATCAAGAAGCTAGTAAACACAATAATATCACACATCACATGAAAATACAATAACAACAAAGTGAAAACAACCAAAGTACCAATTTCCACAGTTATCCACATTTATACAAGAACAACAGTTATACAAGAAGCCACCCCCAACCAAAGATCATGCATTGTCCCCAATGCAACTAAACATGATAGAGTAAAATGGTGGAAAGTGCTCCCTGAATACTGCATTAGGTGCTCTCCTCGCTGTCTGACTCAGAGGAATCCTCCTCTCCTTCTTCCTCAGACCAATGAATAGGAACATCATCATCCTCTACCGGCCTGGTCGATGGCATTGGGTCTTGAGGCTTTAGGACTTTCCACAGCCCTTTTACACCCTTCCACATGCGGGTAAAGAATTTGTCTCTTTTCTTCATCTGGGTGTGTGCCTTTTCTAGAGTGCCATGAGAAGTGCTCAACTCACCATGTGCCTTGGCTAGCTCAGTGTATGCCTTCTCCAGCGTCTTGAGGTGATCCCCCTGCTTCCTCTGATCATCAAGGTACTTTTGAAACTCTTTCTTGGAAATGTATGTGGGTCCCTCAAATGTTTCCCCAGGTCCCTGTGGAAGGCCAGCTACTAGCTCGCGGATTACCCGCATCTCCACACTAAGCACAGCAAATGGTCCTCCTACAGAAGCGGATGGCTGACTACTCTGATCAACCTGAGAAGAAGGCACCAGCTTTCTCTTTTTTCTCTTCACATCTACGCCCTCTTCTCTTTTCTTCAACGGGTTTAGAGACTTTCTCGGCTCTATCCAGTTGTCTCCCGGAGCTTCTTCCACACCAGCAAGTTGGCACAGCTCAGTGATAAGTGAGGGGAATATCAATGATGCACTATTCTGGATCATATACTCCCTCAATTCATTGATGAAGATTTCACCAAAATTCAGCTGAATACCATCAAGGATGCAGGCTATCATTTGAGCTCTTGTAACTGGTACATTCTATATGTTTGACACAGGCGAGATACGACTGCATATGATGGCCAGCCATATCTTTGCTTCGGCAGTGAACTCTTTTGATGTGATCCCTCTCTTCTCAGCTGCCCATGGAACATCCGCACCCGGGCATAATTTGGGCACCAACCACTCCCCTAAGGCACAGTCTTTTGCACGGAATGGGTCCATGTCATGGTCTGGCAGATGATACAATTGATTCACAGCTTCAGCCCCAAAGTGCACCATTTTGCCGCGAATTCTCATCTTGGGCTTCCTTAGCCTGATAGCTGGGAGGTTGGCATAAAACTCCCTCACCCATTGCTCATTGGCTTTGCAAGGTTGAGGGGAAAAACAGTTCCATCCCATAGCCATCAGCCTTTGATAGAACTCGGGAAGACGTTTCTGGACGTTGTCCAGCAGTATACCACTTTCCGGAAGCACCTTTTTCGATATCAGGTCAGCAAAGTACCGTTCTTGGCATTCCAATGACAAAAACCGGTGTTGGTCATAGTTCTGCTCAGCTTCCAAGGGGTTGTCACTTGTTGATCCTTCAGAGTTAGAGCTCATTTTCCAATTATAGTACCTTTCAACAAATAATAAGAGTGAAAACATGGCATGTCGATGAAGAATAGTGCAAAATGAATCAAATATTCCAAAGGAATGATCAGACAGTCGAAACTCAGCCTTAGAAAAAATTTCAGGATTTTGAGATTTTGAATTGTCTACTCTCTGATGTCGCAATTCCCAAAAATTCTTCGCAATTGCGAAGTTAGCAGAACTGCCCAGTTATGGGAATTGCGAATAAATCTTCGCAATTGCGAAGGACCCAGAGGTGCCCAGTTATGGCACTTACGAAGAGATCTTCGCAATTGCGAAGGTCTCAGATTCTGGGAATCTTCGCAATTGCGATGGAATTTTCGCAAATGCTAAGTTGCAAATGCGAAGAGGCCATCGCAATTGCGAGCCTTCGTCCCCAGCCAAGATTTTTCACAGACATCAGTATCCATTCCCAAAAAGTTTTACCAAAGGCAAACTTAAGAGAGCCCAAGCAATTTTCAAACACATATTCATGCAATAGACTTCATAGACGACCATAAATTACAAACATATCAATGATTTGGCCAAGAATTTCATTCGGGTCTTTCATCGATCACATAGGAAGCACAAAAAATTCACTTCTATTTGACAAGCCTTGGGTACTCAGACTTCCCCAAATTTTTAGCAAAGAACAAAACACACACTCTCAACCAACCTCACCCAGAAATCGACATAAGTTTTGAACAAATTTTTGAACAAGTTCGGGCACAGAATGATACCCATTTGAAATTTAGGGTTTCAGAGAAACGAATAGAAAAAGAAGAAGAAGAAGAAGAAGAAGTGTGATTAAACTGTCATACCTGGATTCCTTCAATTAAGAGTGAGAGATAGTGGAGTATTACAGTGATGAGAGTGAGGGAGACAAAGGTTTTGAGAGCCTTAGACTTTTTCTTCAATTTTTGTTCAAAATAAGAGAATGCTTGTTTTTTACCTCTCTGATGTCGTAATTGCGACACAACCTACGCAAATGCGAAGGTTGAAGAATCTTGATGTTGTCACAATTGCGACAAAATGTGGGGAAATGTGATGGCCCAGTTCGCAAATGCGAACTGACTTTCGCAAATGCGAAGCCTGCGCCTCAGCAATTTTCACCAGCTACTGTTTTTCATGCTCTCCGTCTCCCCGGCCTACTCAAATCAACTCCAAAAATTATGAAACTTGGAAGATTGGTTAGACACAATATAATAAGCTATTCTAAAAAAGAAAATTTCAAAAATGACTAAAAATTTTGAAAAACGATGGGTTGCCTCCCACCAAGTGTCGCATTTAACGTCGTGGCACGATGCAAAACAACTTTACCACTTTTCTCGCCACTTAGACAATATGAATTGGGCACCCAACTTTGAATCAAGCTTGTGACCACGAGCGGTGGGGGGTGGTAAGTTGATGATCAAGCCAAACCTCAATTTCTTCATTTTGCACTTCTTGGCTTTCATATGAGGAATGTCATTTTGCCTTGTTGTTCCCTCAAATTGTAAAATGTATGGTATGAGTTTTTCCTCCTCGCTATCCTCCATTGATTCGTGTAGTTCAACTTCCATATCACCACACAATTCCAATATTGAAAAATGCTTGGAATGTGACTTCAAACCTCCAACTTGCAATTTTTCTCGGATTTTGACATCCTCTTTTTCCCCCGGACTAGAGTCAATCTCAACCACATTTTCATTTACACCGGTTGACTCTAATTCCATATTTTTCTCGGCATCACTAACACTCATGGAGTCGGTTGGCGGATGTTCACTTCTTGATTCCTCAAAGTAGAGATCACTTCTTCCTTGAAATCGGACTCTTCTTGACTTCCTTCCACACTCTCAAGTTGGTCTTCCAACGTGCGGATATGTTCATCATTGTGAGCAAAGTTTTGTTTCAAGTCCTCGAGTGCAAAATTGTGCTTCTCCTCATTTGCAAGAATGGTATCCAATATGAGCATTATCTTCTCATTTTGAGCATTTGAGAGTTCTTCTTGGTTTTGATCAAGCGCCAAGGAAGAATTTTCGGCTTCCACATCTAAGGAAAATTCTTGGCTATCATTAACTTCCGAGGATTTTTGGACCTCTAAAGCTTCAAGCATTTCTCCCATTCCTGAGCGCAACCTTTCAAGTGCCAAGTCATTTTGGAGTCTATTCTCCAAAAGCTCCTCCAAGGCACTTTGTTCTTGTTTCCTCCTTCAAGTAAGCACTCCAGCATGAGCTTGAACTCTCCATTTTGACCATGCTCAACTTCTTCCACTTTCATAGCCCTATAATTTTCATCACAAAAAGTAGAATCATCATAGCGGGGGCTTGGGGAAGGGAAGGACAAATAAGCACAATACTCCCAATGACCATTTTGACAACCACACTTATCACAAATACTCCACTCATGGGTTTGAGATTGTGCGCACAATCCACCCCCGGGAGAATTTAAACAATTTTGCCACGAGTGTGGTCCTCCATAATAAGGACAAGGGTCATCAAAGTATGAACAACTACCATCCGACCAATTTTCATTAAATGATGCCATTTTTCAAAACTAAGAAAATAAACAAGAAACAAACAAGAAAAATAGACCAAGGTAAGAAAAATTAATTACACAAATATTCACAAGTTTGGACCAAAGCACTTACGCTTATTTCTCAAACAACCTAAACTACGCCAAATTGTTCCCCGGCAACGGCGCCAATTTTGATGACGTCCAAATCCACTACTAAAAAGTAAATGGACACGGTCACATGCAATATAATATACCCAACTATGAGTCGGGGTCGAATCCCACAGAGAACAATATGTAGGCGATTAGGAATGTAAGAGAATTATCACTTGTTATGCAATGCCAAACACTTAGAATTGGTTTTAAAAAAGATTTATACCTAAATGCAGAAATGTAAACTAACCTAGAAAGCAAGTAAAATGATCAACGGCTACAAGGATGAATGCATCGGGAATTACACTCAAGTAACGATCCAATGTATTTCATGATTTTACAAATATGAGCGAGTTTATGTTAATTAGCCACGGATAATAATTCTTAATTAGCTTCTTCCAAAGACTAACAAGAGTTTCTAATTGAATTATCCCTAAAAAAATTAAGAGATTAAGCACACCGGATATGGCTACAAGTAGTTCAATCCTATCCCTAGGTAGAATCTATAAAATGAGGGTTAAAGCCTCAAGTTCTTGTTAATTAATCTTTCCCAACCCCAAATTATCTTTTCCAAAATTAATTCGGAGTTAATGGGCGAGTCCTAGGGTTAGCTAATCCCTTTGGAAACATTAAAGAACAAGAATAATTAAAGAAACAACAACTCACTTCATAAATAAATGAAAATCATTCAATACATAAGCACAACAAGGTATTTAATCCACACTTTAACTATGAATATTTCCATAAACAAGATTCAAGTGTTGGAAATAAATACTACACACTTAAATATTCAATACAAAGCAAGGAAATGAAGAAATAAACATAAATGGGTAAGAAATCCTTAACCACAAGCTTGAAATCTTCAAAACCCAAGTGTGTGTGCAAAACCCTAGCTTCAAAACTTGTTCTCCCTAGTTCTAAGAACTGAAAAGATGCCAAAGATATTTTACAAATGAGCTAAGTCGGGTATTAAATGGTTTGGGGCCAAAAAATGTGAAATTCCAGAATTGCCCAGGTCTGCTGCTCGATTTTCGCATTTGCGAACATAAGTTCGCAATTGCGAACTATGCCCATACTGCTCCACTTCGCATTTGCGACAGATGCTTCGCATTTGCGAAGGTTGACTGATTTGGTTGGCTTCGCATTTGCGATGACTGCCTAAATGATCTACCTTCGCAATTCCCATGAATTCCTCGCAATTCCCAACACTAATTTCTTCGCAATTCCCAGGATCATGTCGCATTTGCAAGAACTGAAGCCCTTTTCCAGATTTTCTTCTTTTTAGCTTCTTTTTGACTCGTTTCACTTGGTTTCCTCAAGATCACCTCTAAATCACATAGAACCTGTAATATAGAAGTAAATGGCATTAAACACGTGATTTTATCACTTCAAACATAGCAAAAATATAGGCTTAAAGACAAGATAAGTTGGTAAAATGCCAACTTATCAGCATACCGAATGAAAAATCTTGTTGATGTGTTTCCCCAAAACAACCCCAACCGCTATGTCACTTGCATCACACATGAGTTCAAAAGGTACACTCCAATTTGGAGCGGTGATGATGGGAGTAGTTGTCAACTTGAACTTCAATAATTCAAAAGCTCTCATGCAATCATCATTGAAGTTAAACTTAGCATACTTCTCAAGAAGCTTGCATAACGGGTTCACCACCTTAGAGAAATCTTTGATGAAATGCCGGTAAAACCCCGTGTGGCCTAAGAAACTCCGCACCCCCTTCATCGAAGTTGGAGGTGGAAGTTGAGAAATTACCTCAATCTTTGCCTTGTCAACTTCAATTCCATTCTTTGAGATTTTGTGGCCAAGGACAATGCCTTCATCAACCATGAAATGACATATCTCCCAATTGTGCACCAAATTTTTTTCTTCACATCTTGCCAACACTTTGTCCAAATTTGCAAGACAACCGTCAAAAAAATCTCCAACCACCAGAAGTCATCCATGAAGACCTCAAGGTAGTCCTCCACCATATCCGTGAAAATAGTCATCGTACACCTTTGAAAAGTCACTGGCGCATTGCACAAACCAAATGGCATCCGCTTGAATGCGAAAGTACTATAAGGTCATGTAAAGGTTGTTTTATACTGATCTTTCGGAGAAATAAGAATTTGGTTGTAGCCCGAATACCCATCAAGAAAGCAATAGAAAGCACGGCTGCCAATCTATCGAGCATCTGATCTAAGAAAGGAAGTGGAAAGTGATCCTTCCTTGTGACTTTGTTGAGCTTGCGATAGTCTATACACACCCTCCAACCGGTCACCATTCTTGTAGTAATAAGCTCATTCTTTACATTGGTGACCACCGTCATGCCCGCCTTCTTTGGGACACATTGAACCAGAGAAGTCCACGAACTATCGGAGATGGGGTAGACAACCCCGACATCCAACCACTTGATAATATCCTTTTTGACAACTTCTTGCATAGCCTCATTGAGTCTCCTTTGATGTTCAATAGATGGTTTTGCACCATCCTCCAAGTTGATTTTATACATGCAAAAGGCGGGGCTTATCCCCAGAATATCCGCCAAGGTCCATCCAATAGCTTTCTTCATCTTTTGTAGCACTATAAAAGTGGAATCTACCTGTACGTTAGTCAAACAAGAGGAAAGACAAATCAGTAAAGTATAACAAGGACCAAGAAATTTATACCGAAGATGTGGAGGCAATAGCTTCAACTCCAATGTAGGAGACTCTTCAATAGAAGGCTTTGTAGGAGGAGTTGTCCAATTTTCAAGATCCAAGGACAATTTTCGGGGTGCATAGTTGTACGACCACATTCCTTGCAAAGAGTTCATACATTCCATGAAGCCATTGTCACACCTCCTTTATCCTATCCACGGAAGGGTATAAGGGAGTGTTTCCAATTTAAGTGACAATCGAACCGGGATTATTTATATTTAATTAGAGTCGCCACTTGGGATAATTTATGGTATCCCAAGTCACCGGTTTAGAATCCCGAATCGAGGAAATTTGACTCTGTTTAATGTCCGCGAAACAAAGAAATCCGGGTAAGGAATTCTGTTAACCCGGGAGAAGGTGTTAGGCACTCCCGAGTTCCATGGTTCTAGCACGGTCGCTTTAATCATACTTGGCTCATTAAAATTGTCTAATTACTCATTTTAGAACCTATGTGCATTTTCCCTTTTTAATTAAGAAAATATATTTAAACAGGTCACGCGCACGTGTACCCATTTGTTCGGCGCGTCAAAAATCGTGCCACACGAACGTGTCCACAATTAATAAAGCTTTGTCAAGATTGTTTGGCCAAAGTCACGCGAACGTGTACTTGGATTTATTTTGAAAATTTCTACGATGTTCATCAATTAATTTTTCTAAGTTTGATTGTACTAAACAAAGTCATGAATATATGGAGATGGGGTTGTAAATCTTCTTACTGCTCATTACACTCAAAAAAATCATCCAAACTTAATATCCAATGAGAAAATCAACTACTGCCAACGAAATTATTTGAATCAATCCAAACTTAATATCCAACGAAATCAATCCAATGCAGAATGGATCTGATATGCATAAAATTTGAAAACTACTGCCAACGAAATACCAACAAACATCTTGGGGCATCAAAATCCAAGGAAAGATAGACAAATCGATAAAAGTTAAACAATCTAAAAACGAACTTATAGCCTCAAATTCAAGAACGCGTAACAAGTCAGTGAGGCCAAGCATTCTATATTCGAACGTTTGTTTCATTAAAACGTATGTCGACAACAATCAAAACCCGAAGCAGTGAGGCTAAGAACTCTTCAGTTCGATAGTAAGATTTAAAATAAACCACACCATAACACGAACAAGTTAAATCCAATTTTCCATTGTCTTAAAAATCTCGTGAATTGACCCATCAAGTTAAGCAACTAAGTGCAAAAGTAACCTCACTTTAAATGGCTCTTTCAAGGTTTCTATTCACCGTAAGCAACAAGTAAATAGAAGAAGGGAAGGGATGAACCTGATAGATGGGAATTTCTTCTCAATAGCAGAGAATAATGGAAATCGACTACAAGCTTCAAATCCGTAATATACTTAAAAAATACAGCGGCTACGAACAGGAACGAGCGACCCCGAATGGAACCTCCATCGGCAACCAAACCTCGATTCACCTAAACGCTAGTTCGAGCTCTATTTCGCCGGATTCAATGGAAGGTCGCCGGAGCTACACGTTTCCGGTCATATCTGGTTTCGTCCTATGTCTGTTTCCAGTTGTATCTGGGCAGCAAAGAGTGGTGGAACAAGGAGCAACGGTTCAAGGTCGTTTGTGGTGGGTTGGGTCGTCTGGTTCAACGTCTGAAGAAAATCTAGAACGGGGGGGGGGGGGGGGTAGGGGTCTTGGTTTGATCGAAGCGGCCGATCTCTTGGTCTTGCACAGAGGGTCGTTTTGGGGTGGGGCGAGGAAGATGGATTTCAAGGGGGTGGGTCTGATTTTGGTGTACTGCGGCTGCTGAAGAGTTATTCTCTTAAGTCTTCATGAAGAAGACGATCGCTCAAGGTTCAGGGGGGTTGTGTGTATTTCGGCGGATCTCCTAATAGTCTGCTAGGTCTTCCATTGTGTGCTCATTAGATTTTAGACGTTAGGTTTTATTTAGGTTAGGGGTATGGGCATAGGAATTGTGGGCTTGGGAATTATGGGCTAGGTCCGAAAATGAAGCTTAAAATGGGTTGTTTGAGCCCAAATTTTATTCTTTCTTCGTGAACAAGACTAAAATACTACCTTATTTACTAATTAATCCTGCTTAAATAAAATAACTATTAGAATAAGACTAACCGTTAAAACAAACCTATTTTTTTGGTATTTTTCAAATATCATACTAAAGATGAAAATGGAATTAGATTTAAATTATCGCAAAAAATTAAAATAATATTCCTAAAAACAAAGTGGAACTATTTTTGTATTTTTTTTGAATTTTATGTAAAGTAGATAAATTAAAAGTAACCAGATAAGATGCTAATTAGCTAAATAAAGAAAATATTTTTATAATTTTTATTTTTGTGACATAATAAAGTAAAGGAGTCAAAGCTAGTTAAAATAGCTATATTAGGCCTAAACTAAATATTTACATGCTAAAATATATAAAATCTTGGGGAGGGTCAAAAATCACATGTCTACAGCTGCCCCTCTTTGACTGAAAATACGAAGTATTTTCAGACAAAGAACGACTAGACAGGTTTTTTGACCCGACCCTTATTTAGAGAGACCGAAACTAAGAGAAAGGGGAATGTGACCGAGCCCTGGTATCTGAGCTGCCTACATATCCTTGGCTATAAAGGAATCAGGCCATGTGTAATTCAGAAGTGAGTGAGATGACGGAGTATACCGAGGTAGAGAGCCGATCGAGGTGTTGTTCTGTCGAGGTTCCGGTCCGCGGTCCTGTTATTACATCAAAATCAAAAAATAAAAAAGACTAACTAAGCCTGTCAACTATGAATTACAAGATTCCTATCTATAAGTCTTCTGAAGCTTGATCTTGAGTCTTGAATGATTCTTCATGCAGACTTTAGATTTGAACCTTGACGCTTGCTAGCTGCAGGTGCTAGTTCATTCTTCTTTAGCTTTTTCGGATCAAGATCGGACATGCAGTGCTTGTGACCTCAGCCATGTCTTGAGCAGCTTACATCTTTCATCAACTTCTGCATTTGGATTCACTTCTTGTTTTCTTTTTTTTTTTGGATTGTGACTAACTTATGTGGATCATCTCGGACTGTCGACTCGCATTCTTGCCGCGAGCTTCTTTTGTTGCTGACTTGAATTGCATTCTGAAGTGAATTCCCTTGTTTTCCAAGTAGGCGCGTGATTGCCAAAACTTGAACTGTCTTCCTTTGAAACTTGAACTGCTTTCCGTTGAAACTCGAACTGTTTTCCCTTGTTCTCCAGGTGGGCGCCTGATTACTGAAACTTGAACTGTCTTTCTTTGAAACTTGAACTACTTTCCCTTGAAACTTGAATTGTTTTCCCTTGTTCTCCAGGTGGGCGCCTGATTGCCGAACTTGAACTGTCCTCTTTGAAAACTGCTTTCCCTTGAAACTTGAGCTGTTTTCCCTTGTTCTCCAGGTGGGCGCCTGATTGTTGAAACTTTCTGTATTTCCTTGTTTTCCATGTGGTTGCCTGCAATAAAAACAAACAAAACGAATAAAAAATTTCTGCCCCAGTTTGCACCTGCAAGTAAAAACCTTCTCGCACAGCCTTTGTGCTGACGAAATTTTGTCACGGTATTTAAAAATTCAGGCTTCCAAGCTTGATTTGGACATAGACTTTGTCCCTGTTTCAAACAAGGAAAACTTGTGAGTTTAAACGTGGTGGTTGGTTTGTGGCCTTGACTTTGCAGGCGATTGCTCCTTCACTTGCCATGATAACCCTGATTTCAACTTGTAAGACCTTGCCTGTTTATTGACTAACCACTTTCTTTGTCACCCTTATCAGAGAAATTACCTCTGATCCGTTCAATCCCAATACCCTTTATCTGTTACATTGCTCATGAATTGACTTATACCGAACCTTTGTATTTCACATGAATCCCAAAGCACGTTGATTGTTACCAATTCAGTGCGCTTGCTGTTCTTTCCTGACGTAGGTCACTGGACTTGGCCTTGAGGTCTGTTGCTCCTTCACTTGCCATGATAATCTTTGATTCCCACTTGGAAAACCTTGCTTGTTATTGGTTAACCCTTTCTCTGTCAACCTTATCACAGAAAATACCCTTGATCCGTTCAAACCCAACATCCTCTATCCGTTGCATTGTTCATGAATTGATATATACCGAACTTTTGTATTTCAAATGAATCCCAAAGCATGTTGATTGTTACCAACTCAGTGCGCATACTGCTCTTTCTTGACTTATACCACTCTGATGCACTAGCCAGACTCTGCTTTGTGCAATTGGAAGGCCGGTAGCATATTTTAAAGTCATTTCTCACTTGTTTTGACCAAACTGACTCAAAAGAGGACTTGAACAACAAAAAGAGCAGAGTAAGGGACAATGGAAAGACATGAGATCTAGCAAGAAAACTACAAAGTAGAAACTTAGCAGATGTGGATACCAACTCTAATGACCATGACACGCATTTTTGGACTAATGGCCTAATATGTCAAGAAAGTCTAATGTTCAACTCTTGTTGTACCTCTTTGCCGTGAAACTGGGCTTCAATGCTCCGATCATCCTAGCTGATTCACGATCCTTATTCGACTTGTGGTACCCGAAGGGTTTTCACCATCAAGCCTCTCTCATTTTGTTCTTTCTCTCAACTCACCGTCGCCTTATGATGCCTGTGAAGGTTTTCACCAATAAGACTCTCTCATTTTGTTCTTTTCTTTTTATTTCCTCTGATTCCGCAGATGACAAGGCATTACCTATAGTAAAACATCATATGCTCCTGGCATGTCTAACTCGACACTCTCAAAGATTATCTGGGAGGTCTTTATTAGACCGTAATGTGGCTTTTGGACAGGGTTAGAAAGAAAGGATATCATAAAGGCTCAAAACAAGTTGAATGGGTTTAGAATTATAACTTTTCGAATCAGATCTTTTACAAAACCGCAACTTCTGCCCCAGTTTTCTTGCTTGGGGAATTTTGCATTTTATTTTGATGGGACCGAACCGTGAGGCTGCCTACGTATTCTTTAAAGGAATCAGGTCGAACGTAGTTCATGACATAGGAATTTTGTACTTTTCTCTTTTTTTCTTTTTTTTTTCTTTTCTTCTTTTCTCTCTCTTTTTCTCTCTTTTTTTCTCTTTTTTTTCCTTTCTTTTCTTCTCTTTTCTTTTCTTTCTTTTGCTTTACTTACTTTTTTTCAATTTCTTTTCTCTTTTCCTCTTCTCTTTTTCCTCTTTACTCTTCTTTATTTATCTTCTGTATCTGTGTTTCTGAACTTTGCTACCGATTCCCAAAAAGTGGTATGAAAGAAAACAAATAAGGCTCAAAAGGGGTAACAAAGGATAAAGTGTTTAGATAGCAGAAGGAGGGCATCCCAATCTCTAAGAATACCAAGTATAACACATGCAACCTGAAGATGAAAAATGAAGATCATGCATAGCATTTCGTTTGCAGCATCGGCGTTGGTATCACAGATATGCCTTCCACCTTTCTTTAGTGCCTTGTCAAGTACAGAGCTCTTCTTGGGTGATTTCTTTTTCAAAATGGATATGCTCCATCAGTTTGGAGCAAATTCCCTTGGCTTTATCTTGTAACTTGAGATGGACTTGAACTGAAAGTTGCTTGCTTCAAGTTGTCTGGGACGCACTTTCTTGTAACAAATTCTTGTCGTCCTCTTAACTTCCCAAACCATCTGCCCCAGTTTCACACAATTCGGGCTTTAAATGATCTCAAAATGTCCAATCTGTACTTATTTCCCTCAAATGTCCCTATCATCTTCAAACTTGTTTCATTGCTTCATGATTAAACTAACTTTTAAGACCAGGCCTAGAATTATACGTGCATGTCATGTCACTAGAGCCAGCATGAAAAGAACTATAAAAGGAGAAGAGAACTAAAAAAATGACTTGAAATAACAGAAAACAGAAAATTGCATTAGACAGACGGTGAAAGAGTTTGAGCAACATAAACTGGGGTTACAACCCTGGAACAAACCTAGATAACAGTAAAAGAGTTACTACGACTAAACAAACTAGGAAAAATAAAAGGATAGAAGGGTTTGAGTCACAAGACAATATCCGGATTACAACCCTGAGATAACCCGGACAACAGAAATGACAACAAAATAAACCACCAAGACTCCTCCCTGGCTAGCCAAGCAAGGAGCATCTTTCCAATTACCAAGCTCAAAACCCTGGCCACTGAATTCTGCATCAGCAGTACTAGGACCTTCACAAGTCTCCATCACTTTGACCTTAGCAAATTGCTTTTGGGTCCCTTTTGCCAACTCGTCTCAAGATCAACTTCTGGAACCGAGACTGATAGAGCTGAAAACTTTGCAGCAAGTGGCCTTCCAAGGAACTCAGCAGAGTTTTCATATTCATTTTCAACATAAATCATGCCCACCTCATGCATCTCATTATGAACAGGCGATGGACTTTGGCTAGTATCCGCTGCATCTGGATTTTACACGGTAACGTCACCTGCATCGACAAGCTTCAGGACTGCTCTTTTCAGATTCCAACACTTTTCTATGTTGTGCCCCGGGGCATTAGAGCAATATGCGCACCTTTGAGAATAATCAAAATTCTTTGGAAGGGGGTTCGGCATTTTTATCTGAATCGGCTTCAACATGTCCAATTGCCTCAATCTTTGGAACAAACTGGCATATGATTCTCCAATAGGAGTGAAAGACTTTTCTCTTTGTTGCTGCCTTCTCATTTTGAACTCCGGCCTTGGTTGGAACCTCTCTCGGGTAGGTGGTTGATATGCTTGAGGAGGCGGGTAAGACATTTGAGGGGGTGGTGCAGGCCATTGCAGGTCTCGTGGGTATGGAGCATATGGCGGTGCATTGTAGATAGAGTATTGGGAAGGCAAGGTATGACCTTGGGGATTTTGTGGAGGAAAGTAGCATTGGTGAGGATTATCTGGAGTATGAGGAGATTCATGGGGTCGGAATTGAGGCTGAAAGCGTTTAACAGGAATGCCCACTGGATCCTGTCGTTGGCGGGGCTTAGAAACATCTTTTCTACTAATCGGAGAACTGACCCGAGCAACTTGTTCGTTCCATCTGAACCAAAACTCCCTATTTCCTTGGGTTTCTTTTCCATCTGAGATAGGGAGGAGCGTTCTGGGATAATGTCTATATTGTACTGAAAGTGTCGCACAAAATCTTGAGCCATGCCATCCCATGTATGCCACATACCGAAATCTTGACGAGTATGCCATTCCAAAGCTGCCCCAGTCAGGCTCTCACTGAAATACGCCATCAGCAACTCATCTTTCCTGCCAACACTTCTCATTTCACTGCAATAACCCCTCAGATGGGCTACTGGTTCTCCACACCCATGATACAAATTGAACTTTGGCATCTTAAACCCTTTCATCTTTCTGGATATCTTATCTTGCTCCACTGTCTTAGCAGGCTTTGCAGTCTCACCGGGAGGCTCAAAATGAGGAGCGTAAGAGTATGGACCCGAGACCTTGAAAATTGGTTCTGGAGCATAGTGTTGGGCATCGAGGATTTTGAACACAGTCTCGCTAGAGGATCGAGGAAATGTAGCAGGTGGATGAGCTACAAAAACATGAGTGGTCAAAGGTGCGAGATATGAGGTGGTTCTGGGGGGTGGAGTGTGAAAAGGTTGTGGAGAGATATCCTGCACTTGTGACAGTGGCGGAATTGTGACAAGGCTTTCAGTGTAGTTAGTGGGAACTGATGGTAGAGGACGCCCACTAATCCATGCTTGGTATATTTCGGCCATCAGTCTTTTCAACCTTAAAATCTCTGCTTTCAACTCAGATTCTGATTCAACAATTACCTTAAACGGATCAACAACCCCTGTGTCCAAGTCTTTGCTAGTCATGGCTACCTTGCTCTTTGACCTTGTGTTGTATGGATGAGTTACTTGAGAACCACAAACCAACCACCCTACTACTCAATGAAGATAACAAAAGGAACAAAATGGGGTCATCCTGTTAACATTAGGGCATTTAACATAAGATAATCTCACATTATGTGCAATGCACCTGGTCACAGTTATCGGTTCTAGAATGACTTCGAGGGTCACAAGATCACTTGGCATCATCCCAATTTGTTCATTTCAATCTTATCTTTTCTTTTCTTTTCTGGCACTTCTTGGCTTGCTTATTTTCCTTCCTCTTTTTTTCTTCTAATTATCGCTCTTTTCTTTCCTCTCATTTCTCACATCCCATAATTTCATCTCTTTTCTTTTCCTTTTCTCTTTTTTGTTGTTTTTTTGATTTTTTTTAACAAAGAAAGATTCAATCGAACCCTATGTAGGTTGCCTACGTATCATGACGCCGCATGAATCAGATCCTTGCGTAGTTCGGGAAGATCGGGAATAAAGTGAACAAACTAACGTTCTCTTTTTTTTTACCTTAATGACTATTCTGATGAGAAAAGAGAGATAAAAGAAGCGAATCTTTTTTTTTGAATTTTCTAGACTTAATGTTCTATGACCTATTCTAAACTCAAGCTTGAGCATATATTTTTTTTTTTTAAACAAATACTCTATGGGAAATTATGAAGGAAAAACAACCCTAGAACAGAAAAATATTTTTTGATTCTTTTTTTTAGGAAGGAAATCTAAAGAATAAACCAAAGAAAAATATTTTAAATTTTCATTTGATATCCCTAAAAAAGATTTCGAAACGAGAAATGAAAAATATAAAAAAAATATTTTTGGATTTCAGTTTTTGATTACCTAAGGGAGAAACTCTGAAGATAAACCAAAGATAAAGTATGTTATTTTTTTTCTTCTATGTACAATGTCCTAAAGTTCTAGTAAAAATAAAAAGAATATTTTTTTTCTATTTTTCATTAATTTTCCAAAGAAGAGCCTCAAAAGAAAATCTTTTTGGATTTTTTGGAATTAATATCTTAAAGAAAACTTCTAAAGAGGTATCAAAAGAAATTTTTTTTTGTTTGAATTTCAATATACTAAAGGAAATATAAAAGCAATTTTTGTTTGAGTTCTAGATATTAATTTCCTAAAGGAAAGCCACTTTAAAAAAAAAATTAATTTTCTAGAATTAGTATTCTAAAGAAAACTTCTAACGAAAATATTAAAAAAAAAAATAAAATCTCTTTTTTTTGGATTTTTGATTTATAATACATTTTTTCAAAATACAAAAAAGGAAGTACAATAACAAAAGACTTGACAAACTTAGCTAGACTATGACAGACTCTAACATCACCTAAAAGACTCGACATTACTGTACAAAACTAGAAGGTAAAAGACGACATAAAAAGAAAAACAGACTCAAAACATAGAAATAAAAAAAATCTCCTTAAGAAACTCCTGAGAGAGCGATCAGGAAGAAGTCTACAGAGAGAGGCTCTGGCAAAAAAATTAGGCGACTAGAGAGAGAAACTTCGCGCAGCAGCTTCATGGCCTCGCCGGCTGGCGGCCAGCCACCAGCTGTGGCTGGGCTGCCTCCCCAACCTCCTCCCAACATTACCCAGCCATGCACGACAACAAATAACAACGTCGAGCCCATGAATTATGCTAATGTAGTAAAACCTTCGTCGAGCAATGCTGCTTTCCATGATCGTGCAGCTGCTGTTGAACCTATCCCTTTAAGGCGAGCAACGTTCCTTCAAGGGCAACCAATGGTTAGATTCACAGAAGCAGAAGTAGAACGTATGAACGTTATTGAAGGTTTGCAATATGCAGTAGTGTGCAAATTCTCATATGGATGGCCTGAGCTCAATGAACTACGTCGCATTGTTCCTATGCAGTGTGGGATTAAAGGTGAGTGTAACATTGGTTATCTACGTGATAGGCACATATTGGTACGATTGTCATTATGGCAAGATTTTGTGGACTTTTCTTCTAAAGGTGTGTATTACGTCAAGGATAAGCATGGGGATGAATATCAATTAAGAACCTTGATTTATGATGCAAAATTTAAGGTTGGAGAGGAAACACCTAAGGTAATGTCCTGGATATCATTCCCTAATTTGTTGCCAACTTATTTTGTTAAAGAGTGCCTGTTCTCCTTAGCTTCTGTAGTAGGTAAGCCACTTCACCTTGATTTGGCTACTGTGAATAAAACAAGGCCTAGTTGTGCACGTGTGAAAGTGTTGGTTGATCTTTTAGCTGATCTTCCTAAGAAGGTTCAAATGGACATTGCGAATGAGGTAACTGGAGATGTAAGAGCTGAGTGGGTGACCATTAAATATGATTACCTACCTAAATATTGCAAGGACTGCAAGTTACAAGGACATGAAATGTTAGAATGCTGGAGGATTCATCCAAAATTGATGGCAAGTAAGATTGGTGAGCAGCAGGCTAACAAGGTAGTAGAGATGGGATCCAATAATCAGCAAGGTGAAGGGGCAGCTCCTTTGATGATTCTTTCAAGTGGTAAGCTAGTTGGTAATGTTGGTGCACAATGGAAAGAGTTGAGGGACAATAGAGGAAAAGCAAGGAGAACTTGACTGAAGGAGTACCTAAAACTGGCCAAGAAATTGTGCCAGTACAACAGAAGAAGTCAGTGGTTCCTAGCAATGAGCAGGTGCAAACATCTAACAAATTTGCAACATTGGAAGAAGAAGAAATTGGTGATGAGCAGGGCAAACAGCTGGCAGTTATTGATGAGATGGCTTTAGTAGCAGTTTAATCAAGTCCCAAAAGTCCAGCAGGAGGAAATCATGGTACAGTGCAACATCATCAACAACAGATTTTTAATACTGTAGGAAAGTTGAATCCTGCAGCTCCAGAATTCAATCTAAATTCAGCTGGTATTGGGTCAAATAATGGTGGAGCTGATTCAAACACAAGAGGGGGAGGACAGGAAGAAATTAGAGGCAAGGAATCTACAGCTCAATGGGTGCAAAGAGCTTTCAATGGCAATGCAGGTGGTATTACTGTGGGAGTTAACACTTCCTGTCAGGATATTCCTTCACAGGACACATTGGTGGATAAGGAATTAGCTAATCCAGAAATTCAAACAAATGATACTGTTTTTCCTAAGGTGAATTAGACAGTGCAATGGAGTGGAGGAAAGCTATGGTCTAATCAAAGAGAGGAGGATTCAGATGCTGATGAGGTACCATTAGGTGCTCAAGCTGATGAGGAGCCAATGCATGAAGAGAAGGAGGATGAGGAACAAAGTGTAAATGCGAATGCCATAATCACATTTGACAACAAAGCAGATGATAACTCTACAAAGGGAAATACTGAGTCCAAGGAGCAAGCAGTAATCAAGAACATACAGGATAAAGCTGGATCTCATGGGGAAGGTGTTCAAAATGCAGAAGGTATAGGAATTGATGCAGTGGATCCTGGAGGAACTGGAGAAGGTGCAAATCAGCATATTAGTGAAAAAGACATACAGCAGGAAGGTGTAAAGGTTGGTAATGATGGTCAGAAAATTCAGACAAATGTCATGCCAAAAATCACTGCTCCATTGGACAAGTCTCAGTTGAAGTTATTGAAGAGAGGGGAGGAGCAAACAATATTGGTGAATTCTCAGCAGCAAATAGCTGGGGCTACTGATGGTGAACAAGAGGATAATGTTGCAGAAGAAGGAACATGCAGAACAGGCCATGATATGGATCAAGAGTCAACAACTCAGAATTTTCAAAACATAGCAAGACACGGGGACCTTTCACCTAGGCACTTTGAAAAGGTGAAATATGCAGTAAAAGGTAAGAAGAAACAGCAGAAAGAAAGCTCTACTGTTCCTATAGGTGGAGTTCAAACAAGGAGAACCTTATCCAAATCCCTCAACCAGTAATGGATGCTCTCGTTTGGAACATCAGGTCAGTAAACACTCAGCAAGCCTTTGAAAGGCTGATCAAAATGCATAGAAAGAACAATTATGAATTTATAGGATTGATGGAACCCATGCAGCAATCTAGGACCTTGGAAAGGTACAGAAATAGAATTGGATTTGCACAGGCTATTTCTAATGTGTCAAACAAGATATGTGTATTCATTGATGAGGTGGTTGAAGTCACAGTAATGTATAACATGATCCAGCAACTAACTCTAAGGCTTTTTCATACAGAATCACATGTAGAAATTGTTCTTACATTAGTATATGCTAAGTGTGATGCCATTGAGAGAATAGAACTATGGAACTCATTGTATGCTATGGCAAGTGACATGAATGTGCCATGGTTGGTAGGAGGTGACTTCAATGTCATTTGGGATGAGGAGGAAAAATTTGGTGGACTTCCAGTTCACATAAATGAAATTGATGACTTTAGGCACTGCATTAACACCTGCAACTTTTTTGATCTTGGATTCAAGGGTAGTATCTTCACATGGTGGAATGGTAGGGCAGAAGAGGATTGCATATTCAAAAGGTTAGATAGATGCTTAGCCAATTCTGAATTTCAGCAGACTTTCCCAGGCATAGAAGTACAGCATCTACCTAAAATAGGGTCAGATCACAGTCCACTGCAAATCAAGTGTGATTTAGAGACTCCTCCTGTGAAGAAGCCAGTTAGATTCCTGAACTTTTGGGTGGAACATGCATCTTTCAAAGAAGTGGTGCAAGAGAACTAGAAAGCTGATTTCTGTGCAAGTCCATATATCATGTTCAATCATAAATTGAAGAAGGTAAAACAGGCATTATCAGTGTGGAGCAAGAGTACCTTTGGAGATATATTCCAGAAGATAGCTAGTTTGGAGGAAGTTGTGCTTGTTCATGAAGCAGAATTTGAAGCAAATCCTACAAAGCTAAATAGACAAAGGCTACAGAAAGTGCAGGCAGAATTGATCAAATTTTAGCTTTGGAGGAAAAGTATTGGAGGCAAAAGGCAGGAATGTCTTGGTTCAAGGATGGTGACAGAAATACTAAAATTTTTCATGCTCATGTAAGAGGCAGAAGAAAGAAGTTGCAGCTGACCAGAATTCAAAACAGTCAAGGAGTGTGGATTGAAGAGGAGGAAGAAATAGCTGCAGAAGCAATCAAGTTCTTTGAAGATCAATTTACTGAAAATACAGTTCCTACTTCTTTCCATATCATAGATAATGTTCCTTCATTGATTGACATGGGGCAGAATGAAGAGCTAATAAAGCAACCAACTATGGAGGAAGTTAAGGCAGTTGTGTTTGGACTGAATGGAGACAGTGCAGGAGGGTCTGATGGCTTCACAGGTAAATTCTATCAGTCAGCCTGGGACATCATTGGAGGGGATCTATTTGACATAGTGAGAGCATTCTTTAATGGTCATGATTTGCCAAAATGTGTGACTCACACCAACCTTGTCTTACTTCCAAAAAAGAAAAAGGTATACACATTTTCTGATTTAAGACCTATCACCCTTAGTAATTTTTCCAATAAAGTGATCTCAAGGGTGTTACATGAGAGGCTGGTGGGACTGTTACCTACTCTAATATCTGAAGAACAGTCTGGTTTTGTTAAGGGAAGGAGCATTGTGGAAAATATTCTTCTAACTCAAGAGATTGTCACAGATATGAGACTTAGGACAAAGGCAGGGCCTAATGTTATTATGAAGCTAGACATGACCAAGGCTTATGACAGACTATCCTAGCTATTTCTGACCAAGGTGTTAAGAAAAATGGGATTCTCAGAGAGATTCATAGGCATGGTGTTCGTTATAGTGTCTAATAACTGGTACTCAGTCTTAATAAATGGCCAAGCTCATGGTTTTTTCAAATCTTCGAGGGGGGTGAAGCAAGGGGATCCATTGTCTCCTACCTTGTTTATTTTAGCTGTTGAAGCATTGTCAAGGGGCCTTAATGCTTTGAATTTGAATTTATACTTCTGTGGCTATGGCCTACCTAAATGGAGCCCAAAGATCAACCATCTTGCCTATGCAGATGACACAATTATTTTCTCATCATCTGATGCCACATCCCTTAGACTCATCATGAAGGTACTTGCAGCATATGAATCAGCATCTGGGCATTTGGTAAACAAGGCAAAGTCAGCTGTGTATCTTCATCATTTAACAGATGCAGAAGTGGCAGATAAAGTGGAGAGAGTCACAGGAATAAAGAGGCAAGAATTTCCAATTATATACCTGGGATATCCTATATTTTACTCAAGGAGGAAGATGGAGTATTACCAGCCTATGATCACCAAGGTATTGGACAGATTACAATCGTGGAAAGGTAAGTTGTTGTCTATAGGTGGCAGGGCAGTACTCATTGCTCATGTTCTGCAAAGCATGCCAATCCACCTGTTATCAACTGTTAACCCTCCAGCTCATGTGATCAATCGACTGCATAAGATATTTGCTCAATTTTTTTGGAGCAGCTCAGTTACAGGTACTAACAGACATTGGGCATCATGGACTACTCTATGTATGCCACAAGAAGAAGGAGGGATTGGGTTCAGGTCTCTTCATGATGTAGCAAAAGCTCTCTTCGACAAACTGTGGTGGAAATATAGAACCAAGCCTAGTCTTTGGAGCTCTTTTATGAGTCAAAAGTACTGCAAAAAGCTGAATTCTATGATAGTTCCATGGAGGAAAGGATCTCATGTATGGAGGAAGATGTTGGAGTGTAGATACTTGATTGAGCATCAGATTATGTGGCATCCAAAAATAGGCTCCTCATTGTTTTGGTACGATAATTGGACAGGTTTGGGGGCATTGTATTTTCTTATTCCACAAAATTTTGGGGTAGATGAATCTGTGCATAATGTGTATGATGTGATAGAAGGAGAAGGATGGAATGCAGAAAGGTTGTTTGAAATTCTTCCTGAAGAGTATGCAGAACATATACTAGTGAATATCAAGCCACCTTTAGCACAAGGGGTTCTTGATGTACCTTGTTGGATGCTGGAACCTAGGGGTTTCTTTAGTGTTAGAACTGCATGGGATTATTTGAGAAGGAAAGCTGAACCAATGACACATATAGGATAGAT
>NC_031994.1:33676513-33682287 GCF_001879085.1 Nicotiana attenuata
CGCACCCCATAACTCGGGGCCATACCTCAAAGCAAGATGAACATCCCGGACCTAATAGTTCTTCTATCCTCCAGCAGACCCTTCTCGTTGCTTCCAAATCATATGAATACATCTCACAGTCACATCACACTCATCACGTAGCTATCCAGTCATTACTTCCCTTAATAGGGACACAACAGCACATATAGATCCAGGAACACACGCCCACGCAATCAACAGCTCGGGGCTTAAGCTATAGGCAAAAATTCGGCCTCAAGTCTTCTTGACTAGCCCAACATAAACACACAGAGATCACATCTCGCCCCTCAATCAGGGAATCACAAGCCATCGATGCACATCTGATACTGAGCGCTTGTTCGCGCATACGAATGCGTGGAAGGAATTCAAAGAGTTATATTTCAAGCTGAATCAAGGACGCACGATAAGAATTTCAAGAATGTGAAGTTTTTCCTAAAGGTTCTGCAGCCTCTCGAGGATCAATACAGACGTCTCCGTACCGATCCGCGAGAATCTACTAATGCTCATGACTCGTGAGACCTATGTAACCTAGGCTCTGATACCAACTTGTCACGACCCTAAACCAAGACCCGGTCGTGATGGCGCCTCTCGTGAAGACAAGGCCAGCCGATACATTTCCAATTCGAAGTTAAATAGCTAAACATCAATAAAATAGGCTAAAACATGATTTAATAATACTAAGTAGCAGATAATATCATAACAATGCGGAAGTACAACCCAAACCGGGGTGTCACTAGTCATGAGCATCTACTAAGGTCTAAATACAACTGACAAAGTCTGAAATGTACTAAGTACAGACTAATAGAATAAAGTGGGAGAAAAGCAGTGCTGCGAACGCCGGCAGCTACCTTGCTAAACTCCGATGACTCTGCCTCCGATCAACCAATACCCACTACCGGGTTCAGAAAATACCTGAATCTGCACACAAGGTGCAGGGAGTAAAGTGTGTACTCCGACTCAGTGAGTAATAATCATAAATAAAGACTGAGTGATAAGAAATCACGAAAGTGCATCAACATGTCGTATAGAAGTAGTGCAAAACCAGTAAGAAAGCAATGAAGCTATGAAATCTCTTAAAGCATCTTAGCTCAGTTCAAAACTTCTTCAAAAATGGCTTTTCAACAATTAAGCAATTGAATGCAAAACAACTAGAACAGATAAGCATAGAGAATCTGCCCCTCGGGCACAGTTACACAACTAAACAGGTAAATGACAGGTAAATAAACAGATAAACACGTAAAGATTCGCCCCTCGGGCTATAACTCAACAACTCCGCCCCTTGGGCAACATCTCAGATCAGTACCAGCCCCTCGGGCAATCACATAAAACAATACCAGCCCCTCGGGCTATATCTCACATCATAATGGGTACCCGCGCTCACTGGGGGTGTGCAGACTCCTGGAGGGGCCCCTTACGGCCTAAGCGCAATATCAAGCCATCTCATGGCATCATAAACAGGCTTTCGGCCTCATATCAATATCAAGCCACCTCGTGCCGTACAATCTCAGGCCCTCGACCTCATAATCAAAATTAGTGTATCACCGCTGCGGCGTGCAGCCCGACCCAAAAGATATCCTCACAACACAGGCCCTTGGCCTTACTCAGTAAAAATCACATAAGCCTCTCAGGCAACAGTAAAACAGTGTTTCTCAGCCCAAAACATCATTTAAATATCATTTGAGTATTAAAACTGAGTGAACATGGCTGAGTTTTGAAAACACTGGAAAATAACATGACTGAGTTCAAGTATAAAGTCAAAACAGTGAGGAAATATCGACAAAAATCCCCGAAGGGTTGAAATAATTGGCACGAAGCCCAAATATGGCATTCAACCCAAATAATAATAATGGCAAATAGATTTCAGTCAAATACGCGGAAAAATCATCAATCGGGACGGACCAAGTCACAATCCCCAATAATGCACGACCCCACGCTCATCATCAAGCGTGTGCCTCACCTGAATATAGCTACGATGTGCAATCTGGGGTTTCAAACCCTCAGAACATCATTTACAATGATTACTCTCCTCTAACCGGTCAAATCTCTAGCTCGCAACGCCTTTGCCCCTCGAATTGGCCTCCACTCGCGTCGAATCTATCCACAATCAGAACGAGGATGTCAAAATAGGCTAAGGGAACGAACTTGCTAGAGTGTCCCATGATCTGAAGGCTGCTAAAATTCCTATGAGGGATCATATTTCAAATGGGGTTACAGAAGGTCCAAGTGCTATGTAAAAATCTAANTTGCAGCGATAACTTCTAATCACAGCAGCTGCACACAACAACCGAATACCGATAGAAACCCTCTTATCAACTAAGGTCTCATTCCAACACTTTCATGCACTGCCAATGATAAATGAAACACGCAATAAACCATAACCATTTCTCAGATCAACCATTCATGAAGCCACTTCTCCTTTGGCAAGGACCATAGCAAATTTCTGAGCCGAACCTCGATATTTATTCCTCCCAACATGCTGAAATCGAATTCGTTCGTATTCATTAATGATCCCAACGATATCATCCAATCCAACACAACCACTCTGGTGACATGACACCTCAATGCAGACTAAAGCCGCGACTTGCGCAACCCGCGCACCAATAAGAAGCAATCCAAACATACTCAAATCATGAAAGTGACTCAAATGAAAGAGCTGTACCGCAAGCTCACCAATACTACTACAACACAAGGTCGAGAACCCGTCTCACATCATAGAAACAGAATACACGAATCTAACCCGCAAGGTCATACTTCCACATAACTTTGCTACAATGCGCGACCCTATCCAAACACTGGTCCACATGGAACACCTCAAGTCACTCTGCTCGAAATTGACGACCACGCGCAATTGATGTCTAGAACCAAAGCAAATCATCATAACCACAGTGAAGCAAATACATAACACTACTCAACCCAAAAGGATATAACCGATACGCCATCCGCCAAGCAATATCCAATATTCCTCCTGCTCGAGCTCCACTGAGAGACCCCAATAATACCACACTGCATGTGCCTATAACCAACAAATCCAAATGCCCCACAACACGGAAAAGTAACTCATATATCTTCTCAGAACACAATAAGCTCAATAACAATCGAATCACACATCCCTCAGCAATACAACTCGGAGCCAACCCAGTCAACTCAAGTTAGAACACACATCCACATTGGCCTGCCAACGGACCCCTCATCAAGGAAACCCTGAAGCCGCTCCCTCAACTCATTTAACTCTGCCTGTGCCATATGATATGGTGCTCGGCATCAAATCAATACCGAAATAAACAGCCTTGCCCGATGACATGCCCGGCCACAAGAACACATCGGAAAAGTCCCTCACCATCGGAACTGAATCAATGGTAAGAGTCTCTACACTGACATCCATCACGAAAGCCCAAATAAGGAAAAAAATCCTTCCCAGCCATCCGCTGGGTCTTTGGTATATAAAACCACCCTACTAAGAACATAATCCGTCGAACCTCGCCACTCAATCCGTGGCATTCCCAGCGTCGCCAACATCGTTGCCTTAGCGCAATAGCTCAGAATGACACAACACTGAGACAACTAGTCCATACCCAATATCACATCCAAAATGTAGCATACCAAGCAGCAAAAGATCCCCTCGGGTCTCCAAACCCCGATAGCCACTAAACAGTGCCGATACACACGACCCACAACCACAACATAGCCTGAATATGAGAACTCCTAGTCTCCAACTCCATATAGCACACGAATCACCATATCCGATTCTAATTCCACCGTCCGAGTATACAAATCACCTCTAATACCCAATCATTCCCACGAGAGATACTCTTATGATCCTTCTGTGCCACCTAGCAAATCCGAATATCAGCAGTCGATCCAACAAGAAAGTGTCGGAATACTAATGAAGTACCATCAACTTAATCACATTGCCTTTTTCTGAAACTTATACCCTCATCAAATCACCCCAATTAGCAATACCATTTCCTTAATCATCTGAAGATCATTCCCCAAATCATCTGAAGCCTATTTCTCTAATTATCTGGAACTGCCCGTGCTGCCTAAGAATTTTATGACCTTCCGTTCAGAACTGAACCGTAACCTTACCCACGCAGATCTCAATCCTTCACACATACCGCATATACCAAACCATCCTAAAATAACATGAGAATTTCATATCCCTTCCGAGCCACAAGCAACTATGTACTCAACCAACCAAGAACTTTCCATTGATCTCATTAAAAAGAAAATCACTACACATTCCTTGCTTCTTACACTCGCAGAAAATACGCATCTCTAACCGCAGTAGAAATCATCAAGAACTCTCCGTCTCCCTTTTTGACAAAACCAAAGCTGACATGATTGAATCCTACTAACTCAACCAAGCTACGCAGGCCACCCAAAACCTAAGAGCATTGCCGTAAAACACCTATAGAAGCTCATTACCACGCAAACATCCAAAGAACTAATCATATTCTTGCCATACTAGTTCGGCATACTACCAAACTATCCCATCTATCCGAGCTTCCTTCTGATTTACCTTTAACCTGATACTGCTTCTTGCTATAGCGTCACAATTCCTCAACCCAGACTCACCACAAGAGACCCAAGCATAATACCACACAGTCTAAGGCTCACAACCCGCTGAATACTCTTTTAAATGTTCCCAAAAGCACCACGTTCAAAATACCTACCCTGAAAAGACTTACTGCGAATCTGTAGACATTACTTTCCTAATACTGATGTATAGAATCCCATAATCGATATAGAAGTGACACAAGTCTTGACACCCTCCAAATGCAAAACCTCAGTTTCTAGCCACAAGAACAACTTGAAAGCCTCCAATTATTATATGTGGAATCTTGAACTCATTGGAACTATTCTCGAGAGTCATTCACTCTACTCGAACCGCAATTATCCTGATCAAACGAACCAAACAACCTGTGCCTCATTACCACTCCGACATCGCAGAGTGTAGCCTTACCTTAATGAAACCAAGAAACTTCCTATTCCATGCACCGCACACCCTTTACCAGTAGTCACTCAAGACATTCTGTGATTCTCATACACCTTATAAAGCGCGACATAACCTTTGTAAAAATTTCCCTTTACTCGAGCCATCCTCGGTCTCAATCTCCGTAAGCGATAACTAATCCACCCGTACGCCTTAAACTGGAACCGTCATAGCACATAACCGTGCAACCAACTAATCATTAGCAGACTCCCCCACTTGGCTCGAAGCCATAGATCAGAACACACACAATAACTCATAACGCATATACTCTATTGCTGCCACAGTACCATAGTGAGATTAAACTCAATCTTTCATAAGCTCGTGAAACACAGACCATCTGATACTTTAAATCTTCCGCAAATCTCGCATTCACTCTCATAGTAGTTAAACCCACTCTATTAAGCGACCCAAATTTAAATTTCAACACATATATTTCACTTATAAATGAGATTTTCTAACAGACAGCATAAGGATCACGCAACCTCAGAACGCTCCGCAGGAGATAACCCACTTGTTTCGCCTCCAACTAATATTTCTGTATACCTTCCACCGTCATAAACATTACGCAGTCGCTTAGTATTCCTGAGGCTGAACTCATACCGCAATCATGAAATTTACTGCACTCCCAACTAGGAAACATGAAAAGATTCTTCACGCACCCATAACTCGGGGCCATACCTCAAAGCAAGATGAACATCCCGGACCTAATAGTTCTTCTATCCTCCAGCAGACCCTTCTCGTTGCTTCCAAATCATATGAATAC